>NC_140235.1:14412707-14657707 GCF_949987555.1 Borostomias antarcticus
AGGAGGAAAGATAAAAGATGATCAACAGCTTACAGGCTCCAACAGTGTGGCATATTATCACTTACTCTCTCCAGGTTGACTTGACGGATGCTGATCTGGTCTCAGGGGTTGTAAGAAGTCAAGGGATACTGCGGCTTTTAGAGTGGAGAGAATGACACTTGTCACTTAGTAGCCAAGTAATTCCAAGCAGCATTAACTTCAGAGTTGCAGTACTAAACAGTGGATTAACTTTAGATTCACAATTTAAGTATGGAACATATCCACCTGCCTACCTCCTGATGTCAGTAGTAGTAGCTCAACCCTCATCTCTGGTGTTATGGTAGCAAGTTGTTGGATAAGCAACCAAAGGTCTTTACCACCGCAGCCTGGTGCTTGCATGGTGCCCCTGTGTGACCTACTGGACAGGTGCAGAGTTCCAGTTCCATGTCCACTGAGTAGGTTTGCCCTGGAGTGGTACCCTTCACCTCAAACCTCTTCTCCCCGATCTATAAAGACATTAGGAACAAGAATATGCAATAAAACACAACATTCATAATAAGTGACTCCCGAGTAGCTCGGTTTGTAGAGGCGCTCATCATGAGTGCAGGCTGGGATCTATAGTCACAGGTTCGGTCCTCGGAGTCAAATTAGGGAGAAAAGAAAAAAAGGGTGGGAAAAAAGTTGATAAACATAAAAAAAACAAGGAAAGCAATGAAGGGAGAAGCAGAAAACAAATAATGATTATTTACCTGACGAATGTCAGATGATTTTATGTTGCTCTCCTGAGGAAGGAACCTTGACCTTTGGAAAGCCTCCCAGCGCCCAAGAGCGACATCAGTCAAGCGGGCTTTGTAGTATGTCTCCAGTCGGGATGTCAGCAGGTCAAAAAGCTGTGGCAGATTGAAGGCCTTGGTCCGCTGGAGGATCTTGTCCTTCAAGTAGGGATGGGAATTGATAAGATTTTATTGATACCAATGCCATTATCGATTCCGATTCTTTATCGATGCCCTCATCGATTTCTGATGGGGGGTTGTATTTTGGGTTTAGAGCCTTAGTCATCTCCCTGCGTTCTGTGCACAACAGTCACTCAATTCCCATCTCTACCTTCAAGACTTACCTTCAAGACTCTCATTGCTGCCTCTGCGTAGTTGTTGGTGTTATTTCCACGTGTTGGCATGTTCTCCCTGAAGCAGAGAGCCCAACTCTCCCGACGACTGTAAAGCTTTTCCACGCAGGTGATGAACTTCCTGTACCTAAAATCAGTTAAGAACAATGGTATTACTATGCGGAAGAAAATAGCAGATATTCAGAAAACACAAGATCGTTTTCACAAGAAAGAAAATTTCTGTTGTGATCCAGAAACATAGAAAATAAAAACAATACATACATTTATCGACAATAAAGACGGTGCAACTGTGCATAAATTATTACATAGAGTCAGAATGTACAGTCACATGTGCAATTTACAATTCAACATTATAAGCTAATATAGTTTATCTAAGTTTACCAATAAGTATAAATAATTTTTTAAAGCGAGTTTAAAGCTAGTCAAGGAGTCTACCAATTTAAGTTCTGTTCCTAAACCTGCATAAAAGCTTGGCTACTCCTGTCGTTACACTGCACCAACCTCACTGCAACTGGATTGGCTAAGGCCAGCTGATACAGGTGCTCCACCACTGGCATCTCCCTGGCATAGAGTATGTCCTTCACAATGGTGAAGAGTGCCTGCCTATCCTTCATGTCGATCCCATGCTCCTTACTCCACAGCCACCTCCACACTGCTTGGAGTAGGTGAAATGCACAAAGCAGCAGTGTTGCTTCAGGGAAAGCTCGGCCTAGCGCACCTCTCTCAGCCTTGCTATCATCAGTGAGAAAAAGACGGGGGCCCGCCTGACCTCTCCCGGTGAAAGCATCTCCCTTCATTAACTCCTTCAACAGTTCTAGTCCCTCAAAGATTGTGGCCTCATCCTCGCTCTGGATGAGAATGACCCCCAGTGGCAGACCACCTGCACAAGTGTGTGTGAGGAGTAAGAACACACGACAGTTCTCGCGATCCATGTTGCCAGAGGAGTCGATGAAACAAAGTTCACCACTGTGCTTGCTTAGATGGACTCGCTTCATTAAGGGGGACAAGATGGCAACGATGGGGGTCCCTCCAGAGGATGTCTTGACCTTTCCACAGGTCTCTCTGCACTTGTGGTTGTACTCCTCAACCTGCCTCTCTAATGCTGCTACCATCTCTGGCCCATTCTTCTCACCATACTCCTGCCTGAAGACCTTTGAGTAGAGTCTGTGCAAAAGGTAGATTTTCATGTGTGTTGAAAAACAAATTCAGCACAATGAGTACTACCAAAAATAACACTTTAAGGATTAAGCATCATTTTAATAACTCATGATTAATCAAATATATTGAAACTTTCTCTGAATTGTTTTGTTAGGTGTCTTTCTTAAACACTAATAATGTACCTGTAGCAGAACTGCAGGTCTGGGCAGATGGCTCTGTCAGCTGAGGCATAGATGTACTTCTCGCCGTACTCTGCTTGGAGGTCATTCTTGAGCACTGACAGGGCAGATGTTGGAGAATGCCCTATCTCAAAGAGCCTGGTTAGCATCTCAATGGCCTTGTCTCCCACATCTCGGTGTCTCAGTGTCTGGGGCAGATGAGGGTCCTTACTCCTAAGACCAACCACACAAAAAGGTGTTAGAATTGAAAGTGTGGAGCAGTGCATTCAAATGACAAATAGTGAATCTGAGTGAACTCACCGACTCACTCTGCCCTCTGCTGTGATGGATCGCATCAGGGTCACGCTCAGTTTAGCTAGGCAACAGGTGTTTTTGGATGTCCGTTTTGCATCCGATTTCTCTGATCTTGGATTGACATGGTGCTGGCATTTATAATCAGCCTGTACGAAAGACAATAGGTGTACTTGCAGCTTGCTTTACTTGACACAAATCATTCTTCCCTTCACTATATGGTGACATGATTTTTACATGCTACACGCTTCAGCACTCAGCGGTCTTTTGTGGTCTAACACTTTGCAGCTAAGATGTTGTTCCTATATGTTTCCACTTCACATTAAGGAATGCATTATGGAGACTGCATGGCTGTGTACTTGATTTGATATACCTGTCAGCTATGGGTGTGGTTATTATTATTATTACCTTAAACAGGATCCTTTGCCCTTTCCTTGGTCTTGTGACACTGACCCTCCATGTCACAGGAGTGTCCTTTGTCTTTAAAAGCCACTCTTGAACGTCTTCCACAGTCTTTAGTGGGAGTCGGCACGTGGATTGAAATTCACGTTGGTCCCTCAGTGTACGCCCCTCCTCAAAGGAGCATACATGGTATTGATACCCAGTTGGTAGCCAGGTCTATGAATAAGAAAACAAAGAGAAGCGTAGGCCTGCTTATAAGTGTACTGATTGTAGACATGTTGTAAAGTAGCTCATCCATGAGGCACAGTCATCATCTCAATAAGCTTTATGGATTACAATCATCATACATCTTATGTAAGTACAGTCAGGTAAAATGGTAACGTTACCGTTAGCTTATGGATTACAATCATATATTTTATGTAACGTAACGCGTCAGGTAAAGTTACAGTCAGGTAAGATGGTAACGTTAACGTTGCCAGGTTGGCTGACTGACCTTTAACTCTGGGTATAGCTCGATGTTGTCTCTCATATCCCCTCGACAAGACGTCAGGGAATCTTGGCTTGTTGATGGGATGAAGGAAAGATCAAAAATGACTAATGAGAGCTACTATATGATAGATGAAGGCGGCCTTTTAGAAGCCCCAAGATGTGATCTAACGTTAACGTTAGCTAACATTAACGTTAGGCATGCGTGAAGCTAGCTAACGTTATATGGAGATAGCCTTTAGAAACCCCAAGATAGGGTAAGATATAAAACAAATGATGATCGTACCGTGCAGTGTCCATTTCCTCATCCATTTCCGAAATTTGCGCCTTCATTGAAGGTCTAGCGCATGGGCGTGTGTCCTTGTTTCTATCGTCCAATGAAAACTCGCGGGGGCATGGTTATGGCAGAAGTTGGTTGGGGGAAAAATGTGATTTCCGTGATGATTTCGACACGGTCACGGCTCTTCTCTGTCCAGGCCCCGCAGTGGTGGAATGAACTGCCCACTGATGTCAGGACAGGAGTCGCTGCCCATCTTTCGTCGCAGGCTCAAAACTCATCTCTTCAAGAAGTACTACAACAATCCTCCCGCCTAAGCACTTATTGTATTATATTATATTGCACTGTACTTTAGATTGCGATTCTTGCACTTTGCCTTCAGCACTAGATTATGCTATAGTCACTTGTTTTAGAAGGAAGATGCACTTGTGAGTTCTGGCAAGTAGTAGTACATTGGCTCTTCCTACGTTAAATGCAATTATTGTTAGTCGCTTTGGATAAAAGCGTCTGCTAAATGACTAATCCTAATGTAATGTAATGTAATGTATATTTCGCACGTTTTGTCGCCGTTGCTGCAACGTGGACAGGAAGTAACGTTGTAGTCGTACCTGGCTGCAACGTTATATACACGTATTATATATTACGTTGCTGCAACGTGGTCTACACTTCCGTTGGCTACATTTATAATTTACATTATAAAACAAATCAGCTCCTTGCACAAGCTCCACTACTTCCTGAAACTCTACAGGCATATTTCTTTACCGTCCTATACTATTGGATAGCAATTGCGATGAATCCGGTGTGCAGCACACCTGATCAATCACTTCCATCCACTAGTATAGGACAGGAAAGAAATGTCAGGAAGTAGTGGAGCTTGTGCAAAGAGCCTATTAATGCCATAGTTAATGCAGCAAGTAAAATTATGGTACAAAAGTTATGACACAACACCATTAACAGTTAAGAACAATTTATTATATTAAAAAACTACACAATGTCTGGTCTGCAACATAATAAACAAGTTCTAAAAACAGGATTTAAAAAAAACATGAAAACCCAAAAAGTTATTTACAAAAAAAGACATCACTTACTCTTCTGCATTAAGCAGGGGCATGTTTTAATGTCTCCTGCAGCTGGGCGGCCACCTCCGCCATTGTAGCCTTCGGCATGGAGACGATAACTGCACCTTTAAGTTATCAAGAAAGGTAATGGTTTCAATTCACATCGGTCATGGAACAAAGACGATGTATTAAAAAATATAAAAAATATGAACCATTTCTTACGTTTTAGAACATTGAAGAGTGTCATACTCTTCAGTGGCTTCTTCCCCTTTTTCCCGTGCACACTGTAGGCGCTCCACACCGCATGTGTGGCAACAGTTGACAGCACCCGCCGGACTGTGTCAGCCAAGTCTCTGCCACCAATGGCACCTAGGTATTGTGTCTGCAAAACAAAGACAGTCATTTACTGTACCCTTCCCTGCAAAAATAAGACAAAGTTCTGCCCTGCAGACACTCACCATCTTCCTCTGATGTTCCCGGTCCTTCAACCTGGCCTCAAAGACCTGCAGCTCCACCTCCGTTTGGGCAGGGTCCAGTGCATCCAGCACTTCTCCCTGGGCACCTCCGGACTCCCCAGGCCGCATGCTCTGGGCCAGTTCCTTCACACTCTGCGCAAGCTCACGGATGAGTAAAATGGTCAACAAAATAAATAAATGTTCCAACTATCAGTGTGCAGTAGGCATAGACATTTCATTCATTTCATTTCAACACAAACATGCATACCTGGATTGTACAGCACACGTGGATTGTACTGGACAGCCGGCAGAGGCCTTTCAACTCTGGCACCCGGCATACTGTCTTTGGCCTGCATTGTGGGGACCAATGGCTGCCCGGGGCTTGGAATATCTAGTGGAATATCAGTAAATTAGCTCAGATTACTCGATTTCAAAAGTACTACTCTTTTGGGACTGTTGAATGCAGTTTAGTATATTACCTTCGTCACTGGAGTAATAGCGCGTGTTGCGCCGTCTCTTTCTAACGTCTTGGCACTCGTCCATTGACGACTGCTGCTCGAAGACCTTTGCCATGAGCCTGCCACCTTCGTAATGATCAATGATTACGTGTGCAATAAAGTATCATAGTAAATACATTTCAGCCATCCTTTTTCCTCAGAATAATGAGTCATGATTCTTTTCCCCCATCAGTATTTTTTAACATCTTAAAAAGCAAACAGTACCAGTTGTGGACTTTGGGAAAAGCCGGACTCTGTGGAGCGCCCAGCCAGGGTTAGGTTCCACACAGCTCTTTATCCGTTGGCTGACTTTGTTCATTGGCCAGGAACACATCTGCAACTGTGAGTGAAACCATGTTAGTACCCGCTTCCCTGTACAATTGAAAAGTAGCACACCAATCAGAAACATTGTTCACACAAACATGTTCTTACCCCATCCTTTTTGGAGAGCCAGGATACTGGGACAACCGACACAGTGTCCTCCCCCAGAAACTCCACGCTGCAATACAGTCTGCCCAATAAACTAAAAATATTAAGGTTATAAACACACAAGGACCCTATGGGAAAGTAGGCAGAGGGGAAGAAGCGACTAAAACTGAACAATTCAACAAGTCATTACAGCCGATAAGTAATTAGTGACACGCCACTATTCTATTCTATTCTTTTTTTTAAATTCTCTGCCGGCATCTGCCCAGGACAGATGCGGTCAATGGCGGTCAATCATCAGTGTGGGAAACATGAAGCTAGTTTAGGCATTAGCCACTGCAGTGCACAGATTAAATATATAAGGCCCGTGAATCACGCGTTACTACTCGCAGTTTTAACAGGAACGCCTGTTTTTGACTCGTGAACTCAAACAATACACACCGATACTACTAATGTGGCAAACAAAGCTCCCTCCATCTTTGTTTCGAGCTAACGTTATTGTCTATGGTACCGCGGCTACCTCGTGGGTGGCATCGTTCTCAGTCTCCCACTTTCCAGACAAATGGAACATATATAAAGCATTATCTTGGCTTCGCCTTCACTGTTGCCTATGTAATATTAGCCTAAGATTCGTGATGGCCATTGAAAGCCTGACACGAGCGAGCTCCCAATGTGAGTCTCAAACTAACACAAACTACCAGCTCAGACCGTTCGCTTATGTTTCTGCAAATGTTCGCGGCGAACACAAAGCCAGCAGTAACAGAAAAAAGGTTTGCAATAGTTTGTCGGAGTATTTGCAATATTGTCTAAACGTTAGCCAAGTTCGGGCCTTGAGTTAGCTAGCTAATACTAGGTAGCGTGCTAGCTAGCATTAGCTAACATTAGCTAGCTATCATTAGGCTTCCAATTCCTGAACTTAGTTTAGCGTGCAGGTTATGAGTTATTTCTGTTTACTTAGGGTTAGATATTACTCTACATTTCAACCAGACATTCCAGTGAAACCAGATAGTCAAAATAACGTACCTGATATGAAATGGGCACCGCAAACGCGGGCATTTCTGATGTCCTCAGTCGAGTCCGTACGCTTAGGATTCGCCTCCGGTTCCTCTGAAAAGGCCGGTTTCCTCTTGGAATCGAATACAGTTTTAATCCACTAGAGCGCCGATTTGTACACCCGTAGACGCAACAGCCAGACATCTTGATGGCATATAAAATCTATTTGCACTAAAATACTGCTCTGGGTTACGGGGCGCTCACACGCTTGCGTTTGATGCGTCAACATTGACGGATGCCATTCACTTTCAATGGCTGCAGCCGAATGGCATTCTGGTTCCGTTGTTGTCCCGGTGCGTTGCGTTGCCTGCATTGCTAGCGTCGAAAGTTGAAAAATGTTCAACTTTCAGATGCGTTGCCGGAGCTGCCGACCAATCAGATGTCTTGACGGAGAAAGACGTCATCGCAAGGTGGGATTTTCACATTTTACGATACCAAGATGGCGGATAATCGCTGTTTGTTTGCAGGATAGGATGTACCCAATACCTGCGGGCACCACGTTCACGTTGCCTCAACCACAATGCATAGACGATCGCCACACGTTCGACCAGATTAGCATCCATGACAGCACTAAACGAAAATCCGGGTGGGTTTTCAAAATAGTGCGCGCTAGCAGGTTCGAAGAATCTACTGGCTGTTGCGAGCGCAGTTTCGGACAATGTGATTCGTTGTTGTTGCGTGCAGCAGACACGCCTTCCGCCATACGTTGACGGACACGCATCAAACGCAAGCGTGTGAGCCCGGTGTTAGGGTTCCTTGTTCTGAATCCGTCTGTCTCCCCCTGCTGCTGTTTCAAGAATGCTTGCGCATACTTCTGCCGACGGCTGTAAAAGGTCTATATAGGGAAAGAAAGTAATCTCATCGCCCCCTAGTGGTAGCGTTCCATAATGCCAAGAGAATGAATGGGATTTCTCATAGACACGTCTTTTGAAAAATGATATCTTGGTCGACACCGAAAAGTTAGTAGAATGCCTTAAACGGCAAATACTTGGAGACAAACTTTATTGATTCTGGTGATCATAGTTGATTTTCAATCACAATCCAAATGATATTAAATAATTAGCTGTGACTATGAAAATGTAAAACTAAAGTCCAGTTGCTCATTAGGGTGTCATTGAAAGGTGCTCTCCCTCCAGCTCTGTTTTCAGCAAGGGGGCATAAACTGTTAGTAGATTAGAAAAGAAACATCAAAATGTGTGCAGGTTGATTAGGCAGTTTGACAGGTCATTCCAATCATTTCACTTGGTCAGAAGTGTGATTCCAATCATTTCACTTGGTCAGAAGTGTGATTGGTTGTTCTGTTTTTATCTGTATTGAGCATTCATGTGTCAAATCTCTTATTTCATTGATTACATTCCGGAGGAGATGGCACCTTTAAACACATGATTTCCACCATGGGTCGCAGTGATAGAGAATCCTGCCTTATCTTTTTTTTTTAATTCATGAAAACGCATTCAATTTATAACAAACGGAAATATACAATCAATAACATTTCTAAGATGAGTTATTAACCTCAACGTACAGTACAATATGAAGGATATAAGCGGAAGACAGGAGCAGTTTGGCAAAGAATCCTGCCTACTTCAACTGTGAACCAAGCAAGCAGTGACGTCACGGGATAGCCCGATTGCTAGCCTAATAGGACTGTAATACAACGTCACTCACGTTATTTAATGACGTTGCAGGCACCCCTGTTGCCAATGTTTCTGCAACGTTGCAGTAAAGTCTAATTAGACTTAGGAGGGTAAAGTTATTTTCGACCTTAGATGGACGTTGTCACAACATCGCCTGATGGTAACGTTGCAACCTACCTAAGTACAACTTATGTGCAACGCTGCTGCAACCCACTGTGTTAGTAGGGATGTTTCATTACAACGTTATCAAAGTGGGTTCAAGGCAAAGATAATGTTTTCAACCTACAGCAGCGCTATCAATTGCAGGGAGTGCTACAACCTAATGTTGTGCCAATAGTAACTGAACTATTTATGGTGACATTTCAGAATCCGATTGCTACAGCCTTTCATGACACCTGCTGGTATAGTGGCCTCGAATGATGAACAATCTGGTCCATCTATCACCCAACTGCAACACAACCTCCACAGGTAACATTGCTGGTCCATGACAAAAGGCTGGTGAAAGACATGGAACAGATGGCCCTATTCAAACATACCGGTGAGAATCGTTCTCCTAGCAGGCTTGCTTTTCAAATTAATTCCCCAATTATCATGTAAATGTGAATTCTTTCTCCCTTTGTTTTTATTTTAAACAGGCTCTGGCGGTTTTTCACGCTGCAGGGCTGTTCATATTTTTTAGGTAGCCTATATCATCCAACTTTGAACTTGGCCTATATATAAGGCTTCGTTTTTTTAATTTATTTATTAGGTGGGCTAGCTTGTAGAAGCTAGCCCAACTTGTGATATTCCCACTATTTCTTTCTTTATTAGGTGGGCTAGCTTGCAGAATGTAGATTCGATGAAGAGAAAGTGTGATACTACTTGGATGACATCAAATGTATCATCCCGGAGCCACTACCTGCCACATCCTCTGCACACCTTAACTCAATAAAATGGGGAAAAAAACATTTGGTCAGCTCAGTTCACAACTTTATTCTGGTTAACAACAGTCTGGTTAAAAATACAAGATGCAATATACAGAATAATAACATAACACAAACCTGTCAAAAACGTACAGAAGAATATTAATAATAACTAGAAAATTGCATTTCCTGCAGAAAATGCGTGTGAATGCTGAGCAGCTGAATGGAATAGCAAAAGCATTGCTGAAAATGCATGAAAATTCTGAAATGTCAAATGCATCACACCTGAACGGCTTAAAAACCTGGAAGCTGAAAAGCCTGGAAGCCGAAAAACCTTGAAGCTTAGCTGAACTGTGAAACTGGCAGAATTGGAAGCTGAAGTGCATTACATAAAGAAGCTAAGAACTTCAATACATTGCTACAAAAGCTGAAAGATAAACTGTTACACTGTAATGATGGAATGTATTGCTAAAAAGATTGGAATCTGAAAAACCTGGAAGCTTAGCTGAAATATAAAACTGGGGGAATTGGAAGCTTAACTGCATTGCCTAAAGAAGCTAAAAACTTAAATACATTGCTGCAAAAGCTGGAAGATAAACTGTAATACTGTCAAAGCTGAAACGGAATAAATGATGGAATGTATTGCTAAAAAGCTTGTAAGCTGGAAAACCTGGAAGCTTAACTGAAATGTGAAACTGGCAGTGTATGGGATATCTTTCAGATTGTTAATATATTTTATACTTTTCAAAATATTCAGCTTTTCTCAAAAAAATCTTACAAATCTTGAAACCCCTCGTCAGCTTTGAAACCTATCTCCTCCTTCATTTTTTTCTCTATGCACCCAACGGTGAAGACCATGTGTCTCTGACCATGAGTTCTGTGGTCTATGGCGTGGATAGTGGCATGGTGGAAAGACTTCGCCCCTTTGGTCACCGTTGGTCAGGGGCAGTGCATTGACCTCCGGGCAATCTCCTTGGTGAAGACCGTGTGTCTCTAGCTCACTCGGGCTGAGTTGTGGGGTCTGTGGTGTAGATAGTGGCGTGGTGGAAAGACTCCGCCCCCTCGAGTGAGAGCCGGTCGGGGGCAGTGCATTGACCTCCGGACAATCTCCTTGCACCCAATGGTGAAGCCCGTTTGTCTCTAGCTCACTCAGGGGCTGAGTTGTGGGGTCTGTGGCGTGGATAGTGGCAAGACTCCGCCTTCTTGGGTCACAACCTGTCAGGGACAGTACAGTGACCTCTTGGCAATCTCCATGCACCCTCCAGCGAAGACCATTTGTCTCTAGCCCACTCAGGGGCTGAGTTGTGGTGTCCGTGGCATGTTCAGTGGCGTGGTGGTGAGACTCCGCCCCTTTGGGTCAGAGCCAGTCGTGGACAGTGTAGGCTGTGCCGGGCTATCCACCTGCCTTCACCAGTGAAGACCGTGTGTCTCTAGCTGCCTCAGAGGCTGTGTTGTGAGGTCTGTGGCGTGATAGTGGTGTGGTGGCGAGACTCCGCCCCCTTGGGTCAAAGCCAGTCGTGAACAGTCTAGGCCGTGCCGGGCTATCCACCTGCCTTCACCAGTGAAGACCGTGTGTCTCTAGCCACCTCAGAGGCTGTGTTGTGAGGTCCGGGGCGTGGTGGTGAGACTCCGCCCCCTTGGGTCAGAGCCGGTAGTGAACAGTGTAGGCCGCGCCGGGCTCCCCACCTGCGTTCACCAGTGAAGACTGTGTCTCTTGCTGCCTCAGAGGCTGTGTTGTGAGGTCCGTGTCGTGGTAGTGGCGTGGTGGTGAGACTCCGCCCCCTTGGGTCTGAGCCGGTAGTGAACAGTGCAGGCCGCGCCGGGCTACCCACCTGCCTTCAGCAGTGAAGACTGTGTGTCTCTAGCCGCCTCAAAGGCTGTGTTGTGAGGTCCGTGGCGTGGTAGTGGCGTAATGGCCCCCTCGAGTCAGAGCAGGTCGAGGGCAGTGCAGTGACGTCCGGGCAATCTCCCTGCAGCCACCAGTGAAGACCGTGTGTCTGTAGCTCACTCAGGGTCTTAGTTGTGGTGTCTGTGGTGTGGATAGTGGCGTGGTGGCGAGACTCCGCCCCCTCGGGTCAGAGCCAGTCGTGGACAGTGTAGGCCGCACCGGGTGACCCACCTGCCTTCACCGGTGAAGGCTGTGTGTCTCTAGCCACCTCAGAGGCTGTGTTGTGAGGTCCGTGGTGTGGTAGTGGCGTGGGGGCGAGACTCCGCCCCCTCAGGTCAGAGTCGGTCGAGGACAGTGTACTGCTCTCCGGGCCACCCACATGCTCCAGGCCTCCCACATGCACGCAACTGTGAAAACTGGTTCTTTAGCCAACTCAGGGGCTGAGATGTGGGGACCGTGGCGTGGATAATGGCGTGATGGTGAGACTACGTCCCCTTGGGTCAGAGCCAGTCAGGAGCAGGTCAGTGATTGCCAGGCCATCCCCCATGCACCCCTCATTGGAGACCGTGTGTCTATAGCCCACTCTGTGGCCGAGCAGTAGCTGTGGAGGTGTTGGAAGTTGAAGTGAGAAGCAGTTGCAGTGAAAAGCAGTATGTGTTTGTTATAAGTACTGCTAGTACTACAATGAAAATTGATTTAACCACTCATCATAACTCAGTTTTATTGAGTTAATTAGCTGCAAGAGGAGAAAATGTATTAATATGAGTTTACAGTCTGAAAAAAGAGTGTCATTCTGAATATTTCTTTGAATATAAGGAAGGAAGGAAGGAAGGAAGGAAGGAAGGAAGGAAGGAAGGATGGAAGGAATATGAATGCTACCACAGTAGTCATAAAAGTGTGCCTGTACAGAGAGCCTGCTTGTGTCCCCAAATTCCAACTGCCAACTGACAGCTTGAGCTGCTCTTCATTCACTTCAATGGAAAGGCATGCCGGCTTCAGACAGCTCTCTCTCAAAAACTATAAAGGCTACAGCTTAGCTATTGACATTGGAGGAATCCTGAGAACCTGCTGAACATTTGTATGTATAATTGTCTGTGTAGCTTAAAAACTGTAGGCATGGCGACGAGTTAGAAAAAGGGTAAAAATGCAAAATTAGCAGCTCAAAAGTCAGTGTGTGGGCCCATACGTTTCAATGGAGAGCGCAGTTGCCGAACAAATCGTCATACAGCGAAAACTATAAGTCACACGGCTTAGATACTTACATTGTACGAGACAGCACAGTTGTGTGAACGTTTTGATGTATAATATGTGTATGAGCTGTTAACTGTAGGAGTGACAGCAGTTTACAAAACGTGTAGATGTTTTCAAGAAACAGGCTGCCACACTCTTAAAAACTGAACATTCCACACATCCACTTCAATGTTAAAAAAACGTCCAAAACAAACTTAAATTACATAAAAACTATAAGGAATTTTTAAAATCTGAATAAGATTTTTACTCAGCTAAAGGTCCTGAACATTTTAAACTTTGAATGAGGTTTCAAGCCCAAAAAATGAAGGAGGAGATAGGTTTCAAAGCTGAAGAGGATTTCAAGGTCCGCCCATAGACTTCCATTGTAAAAAGAAATGTTGAAAAAAGCTGAATATTTTGAAAAGTATAAAAGATGTAAAAAATCTGAAGGTAATCCATAATGACCTTAAAGAGCTGAACATTTTGATAGTTGAATGGTTTCTGTAGCTCAAAGTATGAAGGAGTTGAAGGCTGCTTTCTGTAGCTCAAAGTATGAAGGAGTTGAAGGCTGCAGGAGGTTTCAAAACTCCCCCATTGACTTCCATTCAAAAAAATTGTTGAAAAAGTTGAATATTTTAAAAAGTATAAAAACTATAAAAAATCTGAAAAGTATGCGCATGTCCTTGCTGAACATTTTGATACTTGAATGGTTTAAGTAGCTCAAAGTATGAAGGAGCTACAGAGAGCCAAAAAACGTACGGAAGAAGAAGTAAAATTAAAGAACTGGATAACAATAGTGTGAATGCTCTAAAGCCGCCCTTTACACCATTGCGGAAAAATGACTGCGGTACGGTTCTGAAAAGTCCGGAAGTCATTCATTTCCTATGAGAGTCCGCAGACTGCATGCAACAGGGATGGCTCCGAGGGATGCGGTGCGGACAAAATTCCGCTCCGGTGGATGTCCGTATGCGTTAAAAAAATGTAACTCATCCGGCAAATCCCAGTCCGGCAGTACGACCGGAAAATAGCATTGCTATGGTTTTGGTAAACAATGGTCTGTGTAAACAATGATAGATTGCTTTCTTGTCACTTTACTTGAATAATTTAATGTTATAAACTATATAGTTTTCCAAACAGAATTAACAAGCCCATGTGATCTAGTGAAGCACGTTGTCAATATAACAAATATAACCAGACAATCTAGCCAGCATAGAGCCGGCTTCGGCTATGGCTAGTTAGCTAAAGTTAGCTATAAGCTTCGTAGATTTGTCAAACTTAATAAATACGACACGCACACAACCCAAAGCTGTCACAATAGTTCAATATTGGTGTAACAAAGATAACTGGGTAATAAAATATTTTTTCCACAGACACATTTTGCTACAAAGTCTGTAACCTTTTAATATAGTTTGGCAAATTTGTACCGCTTCAATGTCCGCCATGATTGTTACAGATTTACTCACTGCTCGGTGACGTCGACACCCGACGTATCGTCCGGCAGTTTGTTTCCCGCATCCAAAAGTTTTTGGTATGGTGTACGGTGGTACGGGGTGTCCACCAGAGTGCGGATTGCGGAAACCGGAGTCATTTTTCCGCAATGGTGTAAAGGTGGCTTAAAGCATTCACACTAATAAAGAACTGGATAACAATAGTGTGAATGCTCTAAAGCATTCACACTAAATAGTGGAAATATTACAAGTTGGGCTAGCTTCTACAAGCTAGCCCACCTAATTACTTCTAAATTGCCTCGTTGGTAATAAAACATTAACTTCATGCTTAGCCGTCCGCTTCTCTTCGTTGTCTTGGGCTGGTGTTTCCAGTTCACCTTCTCGATCCTAAAATAGTTTCGAGGACCCATCTGTCCATATGTGCTTCAAAGCTTGTATGTAATGTTACACAGGTTGTTCCAGCAGTAGACTTTCAAAATCCTCTTCGTGCATATCAGCTGGAAAATTTCCGTCTGCCATGGTCGTAGTGGGTACTGTCTGTTTTGGTGTGTTGGCTGTAAGCCGACACACCAAGGAAAGGGAATCTTTTTGTCTGTGATTCTTTCGTCTTGCTGTCGTGTTGTTGACCTGCAATTCCATTGCTGCTACCACACGAGGCAGTAGTCCCAGAACATAAAAACCAAAAGACTCCACAGATTTCCCAGGTCAGCGGTGGCCGAGTGGATAGTGCGCTGCCTATCACGGCGAAGGTTGTGAGTTCGATCCTTGGTGTGGACATACCAAGGTACCATGACATATTTTGTCACTGGATGTTGTAGAAGTTATGTAACGAGCGTGGGTCATATTTGTTAATTATAGACCCTTTTACAGCCTAGTCAGCACAAGTAGCCTATGCGCGCATTCTTGAAACCGTAGCAGAGGAAGACAGACGAAAATGCCATTATTAAGCGTACGGACTGGACTGAGGAAATCATCAGAAATGCCTGCGTTTGCGGTGCCCATTTTATATCAGGTAAGTTATTTTGACTATCTGGTTTCACTGGAATGTCTGGTTGAAATGTAGCCCTTCTCAGTCCCTTACCTAAGCAAAATAAAGGGTCTATTTTAACAAATGCTGGGTTGAAGCTTCCCTACTAACACACGCAGGTTGCGCAAACGTTCGACATACGGCCGCTATAGGTGACGATTCGTCTGCGCCGCGTGCGGAAATTACGCGGCCATTTACGGAAACGCGAGATCTGCCGTTTAGTAGACTCTACGTAAGAACGACACGTCATTCCGAAGTTGCGGCCGCGTGCAAAGAACGCACGTGATCACGTGGGCAGGAACCTCCGTTATAAACTCACTTGGCTGACACTAGATTAACAGGTATTTATATGACTTGGTCTGCACGTCTTTTTCGCACGGTGCAAATACGGTGCGGCCGCGTGCAAAAAACGTGGGCAGGAACTTCCGTAATAAACTCACTTGGCTGACACTAGATTTACAGGTATTTATATGACTTGGTCTGCACGTCTTTTTCGCACGGTGCAAATATGGTCACTTACTTACTAAACCCTGACCACTGGCTATATTTAGCATTTGCAGTACAAAAACGAATTAATGCTATATGGGGATATAGCAGCAAGCATTATGATACAAACCAATATAAGACTGAACAGTTTAGAACATTTTATTACACAAAGTACATTACAAATTAAAAGTATACATATTTACAAGGATGAGGTTTACGGTCTGTCACATTACGCATAGCCAGAAAAGCAAAAAAAAGCATGTACAAGCTCTGGCTAGCAACCCATTATCTGACAATTGCAAAAGTTCTAAAAACAAAAATGAAACAGTGCGCATTCTGTGGCAGGCAGACCGGGAACAGACCGTTGTATCCCACAAAAAAAAGGTTAAAATTTACAAAAACTATTTACAAAAAAGGCATCCATCCTGGCAGGCTGGAAAGGCAGGTTTAGGGAGACGGGCTGGGGGTCACCCACATCTGAATCGAGGGTCTGGGCAGAAGAGGTCATCCTCATCTGAATACTCCACTGTGGTCAGGGCTGGAGCTGCGGTCAGGGGCTGGGCTGGGGAGGTCAGCTGGGCTGGAGCAGATGCCTAAGGACATAATGAAATGGCTGTAAAAGCAAGTCGCATACGTTCATTGGAAGCGTGCCATGTCACTGGATACGAGAAAATTAACTGCCTGACATCACATACCTTTTTGCATCGAGCAGGGGCATGTTTCAGCATCTCCTGCAGCTGGGCAGACACCTCCGTCACAGTGGTGCTTGGCTTACAGGCCATAACTAAACCTTTTAACCAAAAAGGGAATGGTTTCAATGCACATGGCATGAAGCAAAGACAATGTATTATTTTGCGAAAATATGAACAATCCCTTACGTAATATGACATTGTAGAGGGTCATATTCTTCAGAGGCTTCTTCCCCCTCTTCCCATGGACGCTGTAGACACACCACACTCTGTGTATGGCAATGGCTGACAGCACCCGCCGGACCACATCTGGCAGATCTTTGCCGCCAATGGAACTCAGATATCGTGTCTGCAAAACATAAAGACAATCATTTACTTTTACATTTCCTTAACACTTCCCTGCAAAAATAAGGAACAAAGTTATGCCCTGAAGTTACTCACCATCTTCCTTTGATGATCCTTGTCCTTCAGCTGCTCCTCCAAGACCAGCAGCTCCTCCTCAGTTTTAGCAGGGTGCAGGTCATCCAGTACTGCTCCCCGATAGCTGTCTGCAGACTCGCCGGACAGTCTCTGCTCCAGTCTCTGCTCCAGCCTCATCATTGTCTGTGCCATCTCCCTCAGACTCTGCATGACGCTGGAGAACTGCTGACACATCATCCTCTGGAAGTCTGGATATTAAACACAGATGTGGCTATAAGTAATTGTACGGTCCCATAATGGATATTCAGCTCAAAGTATATCCCTACATGCAGCATGAAGTAGTTCAAAAAATTCAGCATACCAGCATCTGCAGAGCTTGATGGCAACACTGCTGGAGCTGTTGGTCTCACAGGCGATGGCATCAGAGAACTACCTGAAAACCAGAGGATAAAGGGATGAGCAGGAAACTATGGTGCTGGCGGCGTAGTGATTCTGGCATAAGGGGAAGAATCAACTCCACATGAGACATGTCAGACCCTGACCTGGTAATCGCTGATGCATGCTGCTCGTGCCTGGACGTCTGAAGGGCTGAAGGGCCTGGGCTCACAGCGCCTTGGCTCAAAGGACCCGGGCGATGAACATCTACTGCCGAGTAGTGAGATGTGAGATGAGCGAATTAGTGAACTGAGTACATGAGTCTTCAGAAAGTCCTGAGTTAACTGTAAGTGTGCAAATATGCATAGACATTTCACCAACACAAACATGCATGGATACCTGCATTGATAACTGGCAGAGCAGGCCTTCCGGCTCTGGCACCTGGCATAGCTGGTCTGGTCTGAGTTCTGCCGACCGGCTGCCTGGGCACTGGAACATATAGTAGAGGTAAATTAGCTCAGATTAGTCAACTCAAGTAGTACTCTTTTGGGACTGTTGAATGCACTTTATTATATTACCTTCGTCACTGGAGTCATAGCGTGTGTTGCGCTGTCTCTTCCTTGTGTCTTGGGAGTTAATCCATTGATGACTGCTGCTCAAACACCTTCGCCAAGGCACTGGCTACTTCATAATGCTCTGTGTGTTCCTCAGCAGAGACAGAGGTTGTCATGGCTCCTCTTGATGTGCTTGTGGAGGTAGATCTGGGAGGTATAGGAGAATGGGCACTCAGAGCAGGAGAACACCCAAGTCTTGCACAGCAATGAGAGAGACCATTAAAAAGGATTATCTCACCTGTAGTACAAGTTCAAATATAGAGTGATTATACGTCATTGTAAATGAGAGCTTACTCTCAATTGATTCACGAGGTTAAATAAAGATTGAATGAATATGTAGCTAGTGGGGGGTTACAACCACACAACTGTGGAGAGAGAATGAGACACTTGGTTCCCTCCTCTACTGGTGTTCATGGCCATGGCCACACACCTGGAATACTCCAACCCTGATTTAAAGGCATAAAAGTGGGGAACACATTCTTGAGACGGTTCCTAAAACTGGAGGGGAAAAAAACGGGAAAATGATCTTACCTCTCCTCATCACTCACTTCTGCATGGGGCTGAGCTCTACCCTGTCAGCAGTGGCAATACATGGTAGCGGCTCAGCACACAGGAGAACTGCACAGAGAGGAAGGAGGAGAGAGAAAACCAACAACAAAAAAGGCAAGAAGGGTTAATAACTGAGCGAATCTTGCAAGTTTGCACTACAGGGAAGCAATTGCTCAATTTCCCTGATATTGTGGCGTCACTGGCGTCAGTGATGCGTCTTATGAATCTCACATGTCTACCGCTAACTCAATATCAATATTCCCATTTGTTTATCCCGTCTATGGAAACGTATGTGCATTTGTACTTACGTGTGCCTGCCTATATTGATGATCAGGTGTTTCTCCACCTAAGGGCTGGCCAGACAGAACCATCAGAGACCATTGGGCTGAGCTGAGGAGAGAGCGACATGTTAGAGTGTATGTGTGCATATGTATATGGTGCTCTTCTGTTAATACTCATGAGGGCATTCAACTGAACAAGACTCACAGAGCCTGTGGTGCTGTCCCAGGACTGCCCCTGGCCACGCCTGTCCCCGTCTTAGCGCCTCTTCCTGCCCCGCTCACCTGCTTCTTGCTCAGTTCAAACAAGAACTGGGAGGTTGGCAACTGAGAGCATGGGAGGGGAGAGAGGGAGAGAGAGAGAGAGAGAGAAAGTGGGTGGGTGACCCTCTCGTTGGCTGACATGCACACTCCACAGGACCACGTGCCAAAAGCCAAGATGGCTGCTATAACAAATCCTGCTAGCTAGCCTAGCTCCGTTGTTGGGGCTTCTTGTATTCTGTTAACGTCAAAATCGGAAAAATGAATGCCTAAAAACAAACACATACTAACGGTGTCGTGGGTTAATGCGAAATCAATGAGTAAGCTAATTATCGCATTTTATTCCAAGCGATGAAACAGTACGAACGTGCAGGAGCTCGCGCGAGCCTGCTAGACTTGAGAAGAGGCTAATCACGTTAGCTGGCTAGCTAGTTAGCTAACATTGGAAAGAGAGCATCTGCATATAGATAATCATTACAATAGGGTAGCTTGCACATAACGTTGGTGTTTTATCTGGGACGATACCAAAATACATAGTATGTATGTATACATACTAATGTATACATTGAAATTGAGATACTTACAGGATCTGTGTTGTCGCGGAGAATGGTCTTTCTCCTTCTCTTTCAAACGGGGCGGAAGTTTACCGTTCTCGTTCTTCTTCTCCTTCGCTAGGTTTAGTGGCGGATCGCAAACAACTTTAATGTGCATACCGCCACCTACTGGCACAGAGTGTGTAACTTGTTTGTCTAGTTCTTCAATTATGTCACCTAAGAAAGTAGCCCAATGCCTTGCATTCTACGTTCAATGCTCAGCGTTCATTGCTCACATTTAGGTTGCAAAATTAGGACTTTATTCATAGGCATATTTTTTATCATTCTTTTTATTAGGCCTGGACTGCAAATCTTTAGTGTTAATATTAACTGTAAATGAGAAATTACACACAAAACAGACATGCAGGATTTCTCCTCATTATTACAATTCTGTAACTGTATGACTTCAAAATTTATTTTAAAACCTAAGTAATTTACAAATGTTCTGACCCACTGTGACACATTTCCAATAAAGTCAGATTGGGACTGTGATCTAACCACATTGTCACGTTATTTAATTACATCGTAGTTACGGATTTAAGCAGCAGTGGCGGCTACGTTCCCTTACAGTGTACTTGAGGACGGCTATTTTGGTTATTTTGCGACTGAAAAGGCAAGTGTCAGCTAGGTGTCAGCTAGGTCCGCTGCTGGTGACGTCGCAAAGTTACCACAATTACACCAATGTGTCCCGTCAGTTTTACGTACTGTGTTAGTAGGGTTCAAAGCATTGCCACCACCACAGAAGAAGACTACCTCGGAAAAATAATTTCACTCGGACAGAATGCGTCTAAATAAGTTATTTATTGGTAGTGCCGATGCTTCAAAACCCAGCATTTCTTAAAATAGAGCGTGGGTCATATTTGTTCATTATAGACCCAGCTATGTATGCGCGGGCATTCTTGAAACAGAAGCAGGTGGAGACAGACGAGTTCAGAGCGAGCCGTATTTTAGTGCAAAGACTAGTATTTTATATACCATCAATATGTCTGGCTGTTGCGTCTACGGGTGTAGGCTACAAATCGGCGCTCTAGTGACAAACCGGCCTTTTCAGAAATGGAGTCGCCTGTGGCTAAGCATAGCCTACGGACTGGACTGAGGACATAATCAGAAATGCCCGCGTTTGCGGTGCCCATTTTATATCAGGTAAGTTATTTTCTCGTCCCTATAGCGCCCTAAAATACAGCTTGTCGGTGGACACGCAACCGTATGCATTTCAGATTGATCATGTTGGCAATGTGTGTGAATTTGCTGCTATGTGAGAGATAAGGACCTGTTGTCGCATGTCGTTGACAAGCTTCCCCTTATGGTGTCAGAACGATGGCTTATGAATGCGATGTTATTATGTTAAATACAGTAGCCCAGAGATGGTTAGCACTGGCAGGGCTATTTCAGTTTGATAAAAGGCGTTGTGGTGTTTGAGCACGAGTTGTCGTAGCCTAATGGACTTCGTTTTGGTGCGGAATTAAATTATTGGTACCCCTACCAATGGCGATTGCTCCTGGGTTACTCATACAAATCCAAATAAAACTTGATTTGAAAACTTGATCATAAGCCATCGTTCTGACACCATAAGGGGAAGCCTGAAATCGACTTTCAGAGTTTTTGACTTAAATGCGTCTTATATTCTGCCATATCGCTTAATTTTCATCCGTGTTTAGCATTTTGGTAGTGCTCCGTCGCCCCCTACAGTCCTCATGAAAATACAGTCCACGTTACGGTCTGTTGTCTGTTACTAGCTTGTTATTCACTTAACATTGTAGGCCAGATAAAATGATTCTAGCTTACAGAAGTCAAGACCAAATCAAATCAAGACCAAATCAAGACCTGGAGCGGTGGGCTAATACGCCTAGTAGCCTAGTAGGCTAGTAGCCTAAACACTGATTAGTGAAGTAGGGGAGTAGACTATTGAGTGCTGTGTTCTAAGAGGGTGTATTTTATCGTCCTGTCATTCTCTTCGTGGTGCTTGGCCATTGTTGTCATAATGGCTCTGTAGTTTATTTAGTGTGTCCCTAAAAGCTTGGTTGTTTCGGCCTAAATATTGCCCTCTTATTCGCTTGCTCTCAAATTATTGGCCCTTGTTGATGTGTTTAAAAAAAACATCAGTAGCCTGTATGTTTTTACATATAAATGCCAATGCTCAGTGCCCTTCTGGTGTTGTGAAACCCATCAGGGCATGCTTTGACAGCGCACCCCCCAAAAAATCGTGCGCGCTGCGCGTGAATGCGTGCTTCGTTGGTCCTGGCTTACCCGGTTCTAGGACCCACCAGACTTCACTGACCCCTACGTGCGTAGTTTCTCTCCCTATCTGCGTGTGTACGGGGTGTGCGGGCGGGGGAGGGTTTGGGGGGCATTGGGAGTAATAACAATGTCGGAGAAGACCCTGTGCAAGACCCCACGGTACGCTACTGCATTATAGACAGACAGTCCTCATTACAATAGGAGTAGGACACTTCAAATACTATAGTAATTCATTTTTGTATAGGATGTGATGCACCGGTCACTCTACGCCTATGTGGTTTATTTTCAGTGATTAGACTGACTGTTGACTGGCACAGCTTTAGGTGGTGATGGAGAAATGAGCTTAATGTATTGATGCTTTTTTGTGCGTGGCTGTAAGCCAGTGCACATAGTATAGCGTTCGTCCGGTTATCACTCCCTCCTTCCCTCCCTCCCTCCGTTACTGCGGACAATGTTGGCCTGCATTTCTCTGTTGGCACCACAAGAGGCAGTAGTCCCAGCACACCAAAATCAAGAAGGACACCAAAATCAACCCGCCGATCTACACTGCACAAGTAGAGTAGTGGTGAGAGCATTGGACTCCCACCCTAGGCGGGGGTTGAAGATCCGGTGGGGATGACTTTATGGGACTATACCCCAAACCTCCACATGTTCATCCTTTCACTCCAACCTTTACCACCTTGCCTTATAGATCAGATCCTGTCCCAACCCCAACCCATATTCTAACCCCAACCCACACTAGGGACTGGAAGAAGGACACCAAAACCCACCCGCCGATCTCCACTGCACAAGTAGAGTAGTGGTGAGAGCATTGGACTCCCACCCAGGAGACCGGGGTTCCTGGTGGGGATGACTTTGTTATCATCAGTGTAACTGCTTTAGCCACTAACCGCTACCATTAATGTTATGGAAGCTGCTGCTAGTTGTTGTGAGCCCATGAGCTAACTGGCTATCCCGCTCTTATTGTGCTGGATTAGCATTGGAAGCATTGGAAGTGATGTGTCCAGGTGAAAAGACCCATCTTTATTTATCAGACATTACCGTCCTACCAGTCCCGCACAGAAACAAGCCAGCCAACACACATAAGCCAGGCTTGACCTGGCCTGGTTGTCCACAGGGTGTTGTGGTTTTCTTTCCGGAGCGTGGGTGCTGCCCCACTTTTTAGGTGTGGGCAGGCGAAGACAAATGCGAAACTAGAAATTGTAGTTCTGGGCAGGAAGGACCAAATCTTGGTCATCTGGGAAACTTTTTTTTGAAAGTATGAAAAATAGCCCCAGGGAACATTGAGGGAAGGGAAACCACATTATTTGTAACATACTGTACATTTTGGAACAATGGTAAGATGCTAATCGATTAAGTATCCCTTTAAGAAAAATATTTTTCACAACACTTTCCTCCCCCATCTCTCTCCGCCCCATCTCTCTCTCTCCTCCCCCATATCTCTCCAACCCCATCTCTCCTCCCCATCTCTCTCCTCCCCATCTCTCTCTCCTCCACCATCTCTCTCCTCCCCATCTCTCTCTCCTCCCCCATATCTCTCCAACCCCATGTCTCTCCTCCCCCATTTCTCTCCTCCCCCATCTCTCTCCTCCCCCCTCTCTCTCCTCCCCATTTCACTCTCCTCCCCCATCTCTCTCCTCCCCCATCTCTCTCCTCCCCATTTCACTCTCCTCTCCCGTCTCTCTCTCCTCCCCCATCTCTCTCCTCCCCATTTCACTCTCCTCTCCCGTCTCTCTCTCCTCCCCCATCTCTCTCCTCCCCCATCTCTCTCCCCCCATTTCACTCTCCTCTCCCGTCTCTCTCTTGTAGTGGTTTATGAATTGGGTAGAACTTCACCATTTCATTGCTTTCCATATAAAGTCAGTTTAGGCTACAGTGAACTCTGATACCAGTGTATGAATAGCCAGTCTGAGGGCATAGAAGGTCAAAGAATATTCTCCGCTGACCTTTTAAAAGAGCAAACAGCAGCTGTTAGAATTGGGTAATCAGACATCGGAGACATCTAGAATGTCCGGTCCCCTAGCAACGGTCTAATCTTGACCTGGCACTGCGCCATTACAGCCTATCACCATAACTTAAGATTGTCATGTGACCAGCCCCCACTAAGCAGTATAAAAGAACCACCGGTCTGTAGCCCGGGAGCGCTTTAACCACATAGCTCATGTTGGTTTAACCTAGCCCACGCTAGCATTAGCCTAGCTTTAGCTTAGCTCCCAGCCTAGCATCTTAGCCTGTTAGCATGCTAGCTCACACCTGTTTTTCATGCTACTTCAATTTTGACTGCTACTCCCACTCTGTGCCAATCTGAGCTACTCTGCGGCTGCTACGGTACTGTATTGTCATATCACTAATTGTATACAGCTGAGATATTGTATCTCATCTATTGTCTTGTACTTACTCTGCCTAGTTTTGTATCTAGGCTATTGTCTATATGCTTACTCTTTGTTAAATAAACCTACATGATTTATGGCTGCTGCGTAACCAAACTGTCTGAGCATCTGTTAAAGGAATCTATATCACTCTCCTCCCCCATCTCTCCTCCCCATTTCACTCTCCTCTCCCGTCTCTCCTCCCCCGTCTCTCTCTCCTTTCCCATCTCTATCATCCCCCATCTCTATCCTCCCCCATATCTCTCTCCTCCTCTTCTCTCTCCTCCCTGTGTGTTGCAGGTCTGAAGTCCAGAGCCCCATCCTTCATGCGTCAAGGTCGAGCCAAGATGGCAGACCTGCCCCCCCTTCCCGGGTTCAGTGACTCGGAGGAAGAGAAGGAGGAGTTGACCCCTCGTCTGGAGAGAAGTCCTCTACGTACGCATATGTGTAGTGTAGTAGTAGTAGTATAGTAGTACTAATATAGTAGTTGGCTATAGTGTGGTAATAGTACTGGAGTAGTAGTCACTACTGTAGTAGGTGCTATTATACTGGCAGTGTAGTAATACTAGTATAGTAGTAGGCTATAGTGTGGTAATAGTACTGGAGTAGTAGTCACTACTGTTATACTGACAGTGTAGTAGTACTATTATAGTAGTAGGCTGTAGTGTGGTAATAGCAGTGGAGTAGTAGTCACTACTGTAGTAGGTTCTGTGTTATACTGACAGTGTAGTAGTACTAGTATAGTAGTAGGCAAAATTGTGGTAATAGTAGTGCAGTTGTAGTACTACTGTAGAAGTAGCAGTGTTATACTAACAGGTTAGTAGTACTAGTACAGTAGTAGGCTATAGTGTGGATATACTAATGTACTGTAGTAGTAGTCAGTACTGTAGTAGGTGCTGTGTTATACTCACAGTGTAGTGATATGATATATGATATGATACAGTGTATATATTTTTATTTTCATGTCATGCACCGAAGTGCCCAACCCACACGGGTTTATAAGACATCGAAAATGTACATAACAAAATACAGATACAGACATTCTTAATGACATTGTTTTTTTCAACTAAAACAAAAATGCGTGGAAAGAGTGAGTGGAGGATGCAGGCACTCAACCACTCACACGTGCCCATCTACACCCAACCCGACAGCGGAGGGTCTGGGCTGCTGCGTGTTCAGCGGAGGGTCCGGGCTGCTGCGTGTTCAGCGGAGGGTCCGGGCTGCTGCGTGTTCAGCCCCATTACCCAGACCCTCCTCCACGGAGCTGGCTTCGGTGGACACACGTAAGATACCCACACCCCCGAGTCGCCCCCCACCCCAAACAAAACAAAATAAAACACATGAATAACAATACAATACAGGACATACTAGATACACTTTTTCAACCTTTAAACAAGTTACAAACATGTTTTCTAGATTCACTTCTAGACTCACAACACAGACACTGGAACTAGGGTAGTAGTACTTGTATAGCAGTAGACTATAGTGTGGTAATAGTACTGGAGTAGTAGTCACTACTGTAGTAGGTGCTGTGTTATACTGACAGTGTAAACCTGGGACCCCTGTCCTCTCAAGGTTGTGTGTGTTTCTGTGTTTTTCTATTTATCTCCCAATTTCGTCGTACTGTTAGTGTTAGTGGAGTTTGTGTGAGTGTGTACTCCCGTAGGTTTCACTGAGTGACATAAACCTGTGTGTGTGTTTGTGGCATGTTAACCTCATGTGACGTGTGTGGTGTCTGACGTGTGTCAGACATGTTAGCAGAAGTGAAGCAGAGGTTAGAGGTGAACCTGAACCGCAGAGCGAGGAACCTGAAAGACAGAGCCAGAGTCAACTACACTGAGCAGAAGAAGCCAAAAGATGACCACTACCTCTGTAAGAGAGACCTGCTTTCTCTCCATCTCTCTCTCTTTCTCTCTCTCGATTCGCCCTTCCTTAGTCTCTCTCCTGTCTGTCTGTCTTCTGTTTATCTCTCTCCTCAGTCTCTCTCCTCAGTCTCTCTCCTCTCTGTTTTTCTCTCCTCTGTCTCTCTCCCTCGTAAGTTCACAGTTTTGTTTTGCCAGTTTGGAACCTTGAACATTCTAGAGCTGCTGTTTTCTAGATTCACTTCTAGACTCAACGCAGACACTGGAACTAGTGTCTCATCTTGGCTGTTGTATGTCAACCTAGCTTTAGTTACACACACATTCACACGCACACACGCTCTCTCTCATCTGTCTCTTTAAACTAACTTTCTCTCTCCATCACTACCTCTCTCTTATACACTACATCTCTCTCCTCCCCTTTCCTGTCCTCTCCAGACTGTGAGGAGTGTGAGTCTTTCTTCATGAAGGAGTGTGAGCTCCACGGCCCCCCCCTCTTCATACTGGACACCCCGGTGGTCCTGGGGGTGTCTGACCGGGCCAGACTGACCCTCCCATCCGGCCTGGAGGTCAAGAGGTCACGGATACCCGGGGTGGGGCTGGGAGTCTTCAACTGTGGGGAGGCGGTTGCCAAGGGAACCCACTACGGCCCCTATGAGGGGGAGGTGATGGAGAAGGAGGAGGCCATCAAGAGCGGATACTCCTGGGTGGTGGGTATGAGGGCGGGGGTTTGTGGAGTGTGTGTGATGATCCTCATAAACTAATGTTTGAAAAAAAAAAAGATTGATCTCAGAAGTTGTTTTTTTTCCTTTGACATTAGAAGTCTCTGTGTTTTCAGATCTACAAAAGCAGAAACGGTGAAGACGAGTACATTGATGCCAAAAGAGAGACACACTCCAACTGGATGAGGTGAAGAACCCAGTAAAGTGGTCTCTATCTACTTCCCTCTTCTCTCTCTCACTCAAAATAAACCGTCTCTCCAGTCTTTCACTCCCTCCATCCCTCTATACAGCAACTCCCCACATCTCACCCACTTTTTCTCCCTCCCTCTCTTCCTTCACCCCCCCTTCCTCCCATCTCTCCCTCCCTCACCAGTTTGTTTTTACAAAACCACCTCCCCCCAGGTATGTGAACTGTGCCCGTACTGAAGAAGAGCAGAACCTGATTGCATTTCAGTACCGTGGAGGGATCCTGTTTCGCTGCTGTCGGCTGCTGGCTTTCGGGGAGGAGCTGCTGGTCTGGTACGGACAGGAGTACAGATACAAGAGCATCTCCTTCGACTACTTCTGGGACCAAAAGAGCAGCGCTATAGGTAGCTGTCCTCGACTCTCCTTCCCTCTGTCTTCTCCTCCATCTCTCTCTTATCCACCGCTTTCCTTAATGCTGAAAGAACAAGAGGTCTGCTAGTCATAGTAACAGCTGTTCAAGTAGCTCTCCTCTACCGTCCTTCCCTCTCTCCATGATTTCGTATCTGCGCCCACATTCCTCAAATAAAAACTATTTTCTGTAAAATACTAAGCGTGTATTAATGTGCTTGACGTACACTGCAATTATAGACTGAAAATGTGCTCTGCTCAGTGTCACTCCCTCCACACGCGCACAGCCTACGTGTGTCAGGCTCCACCACAGAGCAGCAGCATTGATGTCAGATTTCACTGATTTTAAAGAGCATATTGCAGGCTGGAGACCCCAGTGAGTCAGTGTGTAGGAAAATGATTTCCATCCATCCATCCATCTTCATCCGCTTATCCGGGGTCGGGTCGCGGAGGCAGCAACTCCAGCAGGGGGCCCCAGACATCCCTTTCCCTAGCAGCATCAACCAGCTCTGCCTATGGAATCTTTAGCCGCTCACAGGCCAGTGCGGAGATGTAGTCCCGCTACCTAGTCCTGGCCTCCTCCCAGCCGGACACGCCTGGAACACCTCCCTAGGGAGGCGCCCAGGAGGCATCCTCACTAGATGCCCGAACCACCTCAACTGGCTCCTTTCGACGCAAAGGAGTAGCGGCTCTACTCCGAGTCTCTCCCGGATGACTGAACTTCTCACCCGATCTCTCAGGGAGACCCCAGGCACCCTCCGGAGAAAACTCATTTCGGCCGCTTGTATCCCTGATCTCGTTCTTTTGGTCATGACCCATCCTTCATGACCATAGGTGAGGGTGGGGACGAAGAAAGACCGGTAGATCGAGAGCTTTCCCTTTTGGCTCAGCTCTCTTTTCGTCACAACAGTGCAGTAAAGCGACTGCAGAACCGCACCAGCTGCTCCGAGTCTCCGGCCAAACTCCCTCTCCATGGTTCCCTCACTCGTGAACAAGACCCCCAGATACTTGAACTCCTTCACTTGGGGTAAGGACTCATTTCCTACTCGGAGCGGACAGGCCACCGGTTTCCTGCTGAGAACCATGGCCTAGAAGTGCTGATTCTCATCCCAGCCGCTTCACACTCAGTTGCGAACCTATCCAGAGAGTGCTGGAGGTTGCAGGCAGATGATGCCATCAGGACCACATAATCTGCAAATAGCAGCGACGTGATCCCCAGCTCACCGAACTGCAAACCCACCTCCGCGCGGCTACGCCTCGATATCCTGTCCATGAAAATCACAAACAGGATTGGTGACAAAGCGCAGCCCTGGCGGAGGCCAACCCCCACCGGAAAGGAAGACGACTTACTGCTCGCTCTGGGTGTACAGGGATTGGATGACCCTAAGTAGGGACCCCCTCACCCCATACTCCCGCATAACCCTCCACAAGACCTCTCGAGGGACCCGGTCGTAAGCCTTCTCCAAGTCCACAAAACACATGTAGACAGGTTGGGCAAACTCCCAAGCCCCCTCCAAGATCCTCGCGAGAGTGAAGAGCTAACCCTAACCCTGATGGTCTTCCAGAAACACTTTGGTGCCGACCGAAAGTCCTTCTCCATGGTTATTCCGAACTCCTGCCACACCCGCTGCTTTGCCTTGGTCACGGCGGAAGCCGCAGCCCTCCGGGCCAGTCAATACCCTGCAACTGCTTCTGGGGTCTCCCGGGGTAACATATCCCGGAAGGCCTCCTTCTTTAGTCGGACGGCTTCCCTGACCACCGCTGTCCACCACGTTGTCTGAGGGTTACCGCCCCTTGAGGTACCTATGGCCCTCAGGCCACAGCTCCCAGCCGCAGCTTCAGCAATGGAGGCTTTGAACACTGGCCACTCATGCTCGATGTCCCCAACCTCCACAGGGATGCCTGAGAAGCTCTGCCGGAGGTGGCAATTGAAATCTCTCCGGACAGGCTCTTCCTCCAGACGTTCCCAGTTCACCCTCACTACACGCTTGGGTTTTCCAGGTCTGTCTAGAAGCTTCCCCCGCCATCGAAACCAGCTCACCACCAGATGGTGATCAGTGGACAGCTCTGCCCCTCTCTTTAGCTGACTGTCCAAAACACATGGCCTCAGATCAGATGATACGATAACGAAATCGATCATCAACCTTCGGCCTAAGGTGTTCTGATGCCAGGTGTACTTGTGGGCATCCTTGTGTTCGAACATGGTGTTTGTTATGGACAAACCGTGACTAGCACAGAAGTCCAACAACAAAACACCACTCGGGTTCAGATCGTGGTGGCCATGCCTCCCAATCACGCCCCTCCAAGTTTCTCCATCATTGCCTACATGTGCATTGAAGTCCCCCAGTAGGACAGTGGAGTCCCCTGCAGGAGCCCCAAATAGGACTCCACTTAGGGTCTGCAGGAAGGCCGAGTACTCTGAACTGCTGTTCGGTGCATAAGCACAAACCACAGTCAGAGTCCCCCCCCACAGTCCTAAGGCGCAGGGAGGCGACCCTCTCGTCCACTGGGGTGAACTCCAGCACAGAGGCGCTCAGCTGGGGGCTAGCTAATATAGCCACACCCACCTTACGCCTCATACCGTGAGCAACTCAGGAGAAGAACAGGGTCCAATGATTTGATTTTCATAAACATTTTATAAAATATACACTACAGTGACTTCTGGAGTTGTTTTTTTTAGTCCCACATCGAAAAAATTGGCAAACCCGAAGTGCGAAGAAGGGGGGAATCCGGAGTTCTCCACCAACAAAACAATAGCCGTGTTTCCAGAAAATGTCAAGCGAATTTTAAAGGGTTCCACATATGCTAATTTAACCTACCTTCTATCTCTACCTTTGGTCCCTAAAATGTGTTCTATAATGTCCTTTGGTCTGAATAAACATGTATTTATTTATCAGGGCTATTTTAGTATCCCCCCCCCCCAGGCTGAATTGACTTGATTCAGAGTATGCTAATTATTTATTTTAATTAGTTCCCGCCAGGTAATGTTACCGCCCACTTTGCTGTTTTGAAAAGATGGCAGCTAATTTGGTTCCTTACGATCTTGACCCGCCTAGCGATCCAGAAAACGACAACTAGGGTTAGGGTTGCCACCAGGTGCATCAATCAAATGCATCGATTCTTTTGACAGGTGTCATTACAGCGATGCGTGTGCAATTTCGAAACAGGATGATGACGTTGCACAGAAAAAGGTCTATATCTTACCAGCAACTTGTTGGCTAATGTACCCGAGCCTTTTTAGTTAAACCAGGAGGCTAAAATAGCAGTCACATAGGCTTAACGTTATTACCAAAATAGCAAATAGGCGAGCCAACTGTAAACAATCTAAGTGCCTGTTAGAATAATACTAACGTTAGCGAGCCGGCTACAACAGCCACCATCCACACACACAAAGCACAACTCGTGGAGTTTGGTATTTTTGTACTTACAGTTTCAGCGTCTTCACGAACAGTTGGTATAGCATCGTTCCTTAGAAGCAGGAACTTTGCAAGTCCTTGTTCAAACTGGCCGAGATTTATGAACGATTCGCGAGTAAAGTGCGCAGGGCACACTAAGACTGATTTAGGAAGGGTTTCGGGAATATTACATTTATAAATACAATTCAACCACTTATCCTTTCTTTCATCGCGTGGGAGGGAGTGGAGAGGCTTGTTTGGTTTACCAAATTTAATGTCCATCCTCGTAGGAGAGACTGGAGACGCGAGGCTAGGTAAATGATAAGGTGGCCTACGCAACAATCTAAATATGCTAATCAGGGGCGAAGTATGCAAATTCTCAAAAAACGTGACGTCAGGGCCCCCACTTCCAGAAAATGAAGCAATTGATAGGAGGGGGGAGGGGGGGAAAGCGCTCACGGGCAATACAGAGAGAGCAGCGAGTGTTAGGAATTGGGACTGGGCATATCAGTAAAACTCTGAAAAACCGAAATGAGGGTGAAAAATACATTTTCGATTGAGTTTAGCATATGTGGAGCCCTTTAAGTGAACTTTTGGAAGTTCACAAAAAAAAGTAAATCTTGTGCGTTTCCATTAACTGTGTTGAGCGAATTAACTAGGCAACATAAAGCGTAATTTTATCAGATGATGACGCGTTGTAGGCTACATGGCTACGTTAGGTGGAAGTAAACAGAGGCTAGAGGCAAACAAACAAACCAGGAAAGAATGACGTTTCTTTCGTGCATGAGGCCAAGGAATTGTTAGGTCTCCTCATCGGTCCGCACATATCTAGTATTGCTGCTGGACATTTTTGTTATCACCACGCAGAACATGTGGACAGCGGAAACAGCTGATCAGTCATGTGAATTGAATGTTTGCTATGTCAGTTTATTCAGCAAATCTGTTTCCATCTAACTTTTTGCGCATTAACTCAATATTGACTCATGTAGGCTATGCAAAACCACTTAAAATCATAACCCAAACAAGAGTAGACACTACAAATAATATTATCCATTCAATAATCTAATTCAGTCCAAATGTTTAGTTCGTTTTAAGTCCTTCGTAATTGTTTTGTTTCTGGTTGCCAGCCGACCCTGCCGATTAAGGCCTATGAGCGACACGTTTTGGCAAATAAAGGCTGTTGTCAATTAGAAGCTGGGTCGACCTAGTATTATTCAGCCTTTATCCTACAGTAGCCTAGGCCTGTTATCTGCCTCGCCTACAAATATGCTTTGTGTTCTTCAGTTTCCTTATTTTTGGGTAGGCTATTGTATCCTGTTTAACAATGCAAATACGGTGTAGTGGCCAAGTCCCTATACTGTAGCCACTACTGGCGGCTAATACGGATAATTGTTTTGACGTGCGCTCAGTAATATGACGAGTCGTTCTTTTGCAATAATCTGTAGGCTAATTTATTTTCTTTTCACCAAGTGCATAAATCCATACATTGTTTACTTGCTGCCATAAGGTAATCCAATAACATATTAAAACAATAAAAACGCATATACCGAGCACAGTCGAAAACTGTTTGCTTCCCAACTCCATTAGCAGCACCGTTGCATTGTTTGTGCTACAGGTTAAATGAGGTCAGTGTCAGCCGACGCAATACAAAGTATAGAGCCACCTAGTGGTGGAGAGAGGAAATTAAATATGGCTCATACATACGGAACATAAGGCATTCAGCAATGTATTGTTAACATGGTGTAAGATATCCCAATGATTCACCCCGGGCTCACCCCGGGCTCACACGCTTGCGTTTGATGCGTGTCCGTCAACGTATGGCGGAAGGCGTGTCTGCCGCACGCAACAACAACGAATCACATTGTCCGAAACTGCGCTCGCAATAGCCGAGTAGATTCTCCGAACCTGCTAGCGCGCACTATTTTGAAAACCCACCCGGCTTTTCGTTTAATGCTGTCATGGATGCTAATCTGGTCGAACGTGTGGCGATCGTCTTACAGTGCAGTGTATGAATCAATAGGTTCGATCCCTGGCCGAGTCATACCAAAGACTATAAAAATGGGACCCATTGCCTCCCTGCTTGGCACTCAGCATCAAGGGTTGGAATTGGGGGGCTACATCACCAAATGATTCCCGAGCGCGGCACCGCTGCTGCTCACCGCTCCCCCAGGGGATGGGTCAAATGCGGAGAACAAATTTCACACACTCACGTGTGTGACAATCAGTGGAACTTAGTCTTAGTCTTAATAATTATTTGATTTATTAAAAAGCAGCAGAAAAGTATTGTCTTGATTTAAAAGAACTGATAGTTGCACAGCCCTGCAGTTTTCTGTAACTTTGTTCCAGATTTGTGGAGCATAAAAACTGAATGCTGCATCACCATGTTTTGTTTTATCGCTGGGGACAGAAAGCAGGCCTGTGCCAGATGACCTAAGAAGTCTGGATGGTTCATAACGTAGCAGCAGATCAGAAATATATTTTGTCCCTTAACCATTCAGTGCTTTACAAACCAACAGCAGTATTTTAAAGCCAATTATTTGACAGGAAGCCAGTGTAAGGACCTCAGAACTGGAGTGATGTGATCCACAGGCGATTGTCTACCAGATTTATTTTTTACACACAGAACTGATAGTCTATGTTAAAATCCTTTTCACACTAAGAGCCTCAACATGGAATGAAAACGCAAAGAAGTCATAGGCTATTGCAAAAAAAAAAAAGTAAATTTATTTTTTCACAACAGGCAAAAGGAATTCAGTGCAAAAATAAACAGGCCTGCATTAAGCTTGACTTACTGTCACTGCCCCCCCCTCACCCCCGGTCTAATCTTCTCAAATGAGAAAGGAACACAAGTCTGTCCACGTTGTCGGGGAGAAGTCAGCAGAGCTTCCTTAGCCCCCATGAACACTAATAGATGCAACCTTGCAATTTCATTAGTTAAATTTGTTAATATTAAATTGGGTAATGGAAAGTGGAAACTCCAAACCGATCGGATGCCGGAGACAGGGGCTGGGACGGTACACTGGAGCGCACAGGACTAGTCACTATACTGGAATTTCTAACTTCGATACAATACCTTGAAAAATATCGATTTTCGATACCAGCTACAGTATAACTTGACAACTTTTGTTTCTCTTTAGATCAGGCCTGGGTGGCACCAGCTGTTCGTAAACTGGAACGTAGTTTAGTTTGAACGTAACTTCCAAGGTTAGGTCGGAGTTTACGAGCTACTAACATTTATTGGTTGCACCATCTGAACGTAGGCATAAGTTATAACTTAAATATTACTGAATCACCCCTTAGTAGGTGTAAGATTTAAGTTGTAACTTAAATTAATAATAGATGACATTTAGCTAAGTTGAACAGAGTTGAACAGAATGGCATTTTTACCAGTTGAAAGATTAGCATTAGAGCAATTTGAAGAGGAGAACAGTATATGCAGAGAGGGTACTAAGAGACCGAATTCATCCCCTAGATGTATACGACGATGTAGACATCCATGCCCTTTATCGGTTTAGACGAGAGCAAATTATGTCTATAACCGACATGCTAGCTAACGACATCCAGCACCAGTCGGACCTGAATGGGGCGCTACCTCCGTCTCTTCCAAGTCTGCATCACGTTGCGATAATTTGTAATCGGCTTGATGCAAAATGTGGTGGGGGACACCATACAGGTCCACACAAGCAATGTTTGCAGTGTGGGGAGGAGTTGCACTGGCGTTATGCCAGCGCTTGGAAGAGCACATCAGTATGCCTTTGGCAGCCAGACAGTGAACCATCAGGCAGAAGATGTACAATGTTGCCGGTTTCCCTGACCTGGTGGGGTGCATAGATTGCACACATTCTAAAATCAAAGCACTAACCCACCATGATAACTCATTTGTGAACGGAAAGATTTCATTCCATCCATGCCCAACTCGTATGCGATCATGTTTTTACACATGGCAGGTTGTAGCCTACAAAAATGATAATACACAGCGATTGATCAGTAGGCTAGCCTACTTTATTTTCTGAGGATCACATCCTTATTGTGGTTAGTTATAATGCTAAGAGGACGAGTATTAATGGCCGGATTAGCTACACAGAGGACAAAGGGGGAAAAAGGATGATCAAACGCCTGCTTCATACAAGCGGAGCAACTGCAATGTTAATGGTGTAGCCGGGTGATAGCGATGATTGGCCACAGACAGCGAAAACTAAGATGAAACTTCTCAGTGGTACAACCGAACATCGACACAACTTTTGTATCAAACTAACTAGTTTGAACTTAGTGTTTAGTGTGGACTTTAAGACGGAACTTATGGGAAGATGTAACTTAAGATCAGCTGGTGCAACCAGCTGCAGGCCTTTAAAAAATAACTTCATTATCTAATTAACTAATCTTAGAAATTAAGTAAAATTAATAGTAGTGCAACTGCATCTAAGTTAATTAACCTCAATTCAAAGTATTTTCCTATGAACTGAAAGTCAGATTCTTCAGGCTTGATAGCTGGTGTTGTCCTGTTGTTGGCCCAACAGCCATTCTCAAATCCAAGGTAGCTAGCTCTAGTTTAATACATCCCTGAACTAGCTAGCTAACCCCGCTCAGCTATTCAGACGCCACATTGACACATTATTGACAGAACTCTGTACTGCACAAAACAGAAATATTTTAACCTGTACTAGTCAGATACATGCCAGGGAAGCCAGGAATAGGGCTAAACATGAAATTCAGTGTCCTTATCATGGAGGTATAATATAAACTGGAGACGGCATTGAAATGGCTGCCTATTCATTTCAATGAAAGTTGCTCACCGGCGCATGAAGCCATTTGACGTAGTGGCCAAAGCTCGGTATTGCAAGTCACGTGGCGGCATGCGGCCCAAGACCCTTATTTCCCATGGTTTGTGGATTATGATAGATAGGGCTAGAAAAGGAAAACAAAATTTTTCTGGGTATCATTCAGCATCAGAGAATATAAACTTTTAATTCAAATGGGTTTTTTTGTTTTTGAAGCCACCAATACCTGTATCGAGCCCATTTGAAACGTGCTGTGAACGAGCCTCGGGGACGCTGGGCGCGCATTCATGAGTCCTGCGAACTCGTCACCATAGGAAGACCCGCCCTACTCTGCCTCTGATTGGATAGGAAGTCATATGTAATGACGTCGGCTAACATTTGCTATGCTTTTAGCAATGAAGCTGCTATGATCATGCTAATCATAGATAGCGCCCTGAGGCTCGTTCACAGCACATGTTTCAAATGGGCTCGATACAGGTATTGGAGGCTTCAAAAACAAACAAAAAAACAATTGAATTAAAAGTTTATATTGATTAGATTGGTCTCTGATGCTGAATGATACCCAGAAAAAAATTGTTTTCCTTTTCTAGCCCTATCTATCATAATCCACAAACCATGGGAAATAAGGGTCTTGGGCCGCATGCCGTCACGTGACTTGCAATACCGAGCTTGGCCTGAAAGCCCATGGTGGCTTCAATGCGCCAAGCTGATCCTGGGGGCTTGGTCCTTTTCCTTTAATATCAATTTGGAAATGATAACAGGAGTCACGCAAAAAACAGAAAGCGGATAATAATGTAGGATGAACTTCAACTGTATTCAATGTTTAGCCTATAGGTTCCCGCCAAAAAGTAGACATTTCAAATCATAACCCACACGAGTAGACACTTCAAATAATAATATTCTCCCTTCAAAAAAAGTAACTGGAAAAAAGTTTAAAAAAGCCTTTATTGAGATATGCCACTATTGAATAATATTATATAGCTCCCATAATATGATGAGAGTTAGGCTATTGAATGGGTTTATGTCACCAATCCTGATCTATTGAACAATGGCCTAGGAATTGGTTTGTTTGTGTGTGAGTCAAAAATCTAAATAAGAATTGTATAGCGAGTTTGGATTACTGGAAAAAATGAAAAGAGTCTGTGGACGACCCGAACCAAGTAATATGGCAGGCCTTATCTGGAACACTGCTCGAGGACGAAGTTGGGTGAATAGATGGACTTAATTTTGTTGTCTTGGTAAAAGTTGATTGCGCTCAAACATGAAAGAGTAAAACAAATATAACTGGGAACTGTTAAAATAAATGGCAATATACCTGGCTGAGTTCACAGAGTTTACAACCATTCATCTCTTACAACATACATAAATAATTAAGGTGAACTGTTCGGCTATAATATTGTTATCACAGCAGCGCGGATTGAGATTGAACAATTAGGGATTGAAATAAAAGTAGGCCATCATTTTTGATTCGTCACAAAAATACGTTATTTTAAAAGCAGGGAATGCGCACCAGACATGAAACACAAACATGGATGGAAATGTATTTGTTGGGGATGGAAATGCATTTGTTGGTGACTGTTGGTGTTTATTGGATGGTTCGACAGCTGCATTTTAAACTCACAACATTCTACTAGCCAAGAAAAATATACCCATGATTGCTGTAGCTCAAACTCGTAAATTACCTGTTTGATATGCTCTTTAATGGTGGTGTGATATACGTTTTCGGGCATGTTAGTGTGACCTGAACAGATCTTTACGTGCAATTTCGCATTAATTCCTTGTTCCAAAATGTAGCCATGCGATGTGCTGTGGTTGGGTTTTCCCCCCACTAGCTACATTTAATTTACATTTGAACTACTACAGATGTGATATTCCTTTAAATGTTCTCTCTCTCTCTTTCACTCTCCCAGGAGTGATGTCAGAGATGTCCCAGACTCAGGTGTTCTCCTGCTCCGAGTGCCCAGTGTCCTACACCTCCCAGATCTACCTCCACAAGCACATCAAGAGGAGCCATGACAACATCTATGTCTCTCTGCTGAGGAAAAGAGAGATCAGACCAGAGACTCTCTCCTCCTTTCGATCACTCCCTATGGGGAGTGGAAACTTAAAGAAACACCCATGTGTTCACACAGGAGAGAAGCCATACCACTGCGACCAATGTGGGAAGACTTTCACTCAATTAGGAGCCTTAAAGATACACCAGCGTGTTCATACAGGAGCGAAGCCATACCACTGTGACCAGTGTGGGAAGAACTTCAATCAAGAAGCTCATCTCAGGACACACCAGCGTGTTCATACAGGAGATAAGCCGTACCACTGTGACCAGTGTGGGAAGAACTTCACTCAGTCAGGAGACTTAAAGACACATCAGCGTGTTCATACAGGAGAGAAGCCGTACCACTGCATCCAATGTGGGAAGACTTTCACTCAGTCAGGATGCTTAAAGACACACCAGCGTGTTCATACAGGAGAGAAGCCGTACCACTGCGACCAGTGTGGGAAGACCTTCACTCGGTCAGGATACTTAAAGACACATCAGCGTGTTCATACAGGAGAGAAGCCGTACCACTGTGACCAGTGTGGGAAGACCTTCAGTCGGTCAGGATACTTAAAGACACATCAGCGTGTTCATACAGGAGAGAAGCTGTACCACTGTGACCAGTGTGGGAAGAACTTCACTCACTCAGGAGCCTTAAAGATACACCAGCGTGTTCATACAGGAGCGAAGCCATACCACTGTGACCAGTGTGGGAAGAACTTCAATCAAGAAGCTCATCTCAGGACACACCAGCGTGTTCATACAGGAGATAAGCCGTACCACTGTGACCAGTGTGGTAAGAACTTCACTCAGTCAGGAGACTTAAAGACACATCAGCGTGTTCATACAGGAGAGAAGCCGTACCACTGCATCCAATGTGGGAAGACTTTCACTCAGTCAGGATACTTAAAGATACATCAGCGTGTTCATACAGGAGAGAAGCCGTACCACTGTGACCAGTGTGGGAAGATCTTCACTAGGTCAGGATACTTAAAGACACATCAGCGTGTTCATACAGGAGAGAAGCCGTACCACTGTGACCAGTGTGGGAAGAACTTCACTCACTCAGGAGCCTTAAAGATACACCAGCGTGTTCATACAGGAGCGAAGCCATACCACTGTGACCAGTGTGGGAAGAACTTCAATCAAGAAGCTCATCTCAGAACACACCAGCGTGTTCATACAGGAGATAAGCCGTACCACTGTGACCAGTGTGGGAAAAACTTCAGCATAGATTCTAGTCTCAGGAGACACCAGCGGACTCATACAGGAGAGAAGCCGTACCACTGTGACCATTGTGGGAAGAACTTCAGCATAGATTCTAGTCTCAGGAGACACCAGCGGACTCATACAGGAGAGAAGCCATACCACTGCGACCAGTGTGGGAAGACCTTCACTCAGTCAGGAGACTTAAAGACACATCAGTGTGTTCATACAGGAGAGAAGCCGTACCACTGTGATCAGTGTGGGAAGAACTTCAGTGTAGAATCTAGTCTCAAGACACACCAGCGTGTTCATACAGGTAAGAAACCATACCACTGTGACCAGTGTGGCAAGACTTTCACTCAGTCAGGAGACTTAAAGAAACACCAGCGTGTTCATACAGGAGAGAAGCCGTACCACTGTGACCAGTGTGAGAAGACCTTCACTCAGTCAGGAGACTTTAAGAAACATCAGGGTGTTCATACAGGAGATAAGTAGTGCTGGCCTGATTAATTCAAGTATTCTGCTATTTGTTTGTTAGGTTGGTATTCAGAGCTTAATTCAGTATTCGGAGCTTTGTTTTTTTGTCTCAATTCTACAAACCGATACCAACATCGTCATAACGTTACACTGAGTGACTCGCAAAAGTGTAGCTGGGCAGAAGCGCATTTCATGCTCGAGTTTTCTCCCTCAAAACACTGCAGGCTCTAGTTAGGGCTGTCAACAGTACTGAATACTTGCTTTTCCTTTGCAGCCAGGAGATACCTTCCGTCAGCTTCCTTTTCGCCTCTGCTGGACTATGGTGATATACTGTACATGAATGCCTCTGCCCAGTGCTTGCACTCTCTAGACATTGTGTACCATTGTGCATTGCGATTCGTTACTGGTTGTAAACATCTCACCCACCACTGTACCTTGTATGCAAAATCTGTCTGGCCATCTCTATATGTACGCATGCAGACCCACTGGTTGAGCTTTATCTACAAAACTCTCCTGGGACTGGTCCCTAGATACTTGTGCATTTTTATTCTTAGAAGCCAAAGCCATTATGGCCTGCAGCTAACTGTTCCGAGTGTTAACACTGTGAAGGGCGAAACTGCACTTAGTCGCACTGAAACGGACGTTTGAGATCATCTAACTTCCGTAGTTTGACGTATTTCCGACGCAAACAAGCTATGAGGGTGGGACATATGTTTAGAGGAATTTGATTGGAACATTGACAAGTGGACATGTTTTAAGAACTTTGGACAGATTCTATTGAAGGATAGCGTTGATTGACGGGTGGATGTCGTGAGATTATTGGCCTAAAATCTAAGGTACCTGTTGTCGTCATTGCACGTGACCTACCGTTTTCCAGGAAGTAAGAAATTATATACTTTGATTTAAGATTACAACAAAAGTAGAATTTTGTAAATTTTTTGGCATACATCATACATACATAGGTGAACAATATGACAAATTATGTGAACCAAAATGGGACAGAATGCTTTTTTCATTTCAGTGCGACTTTAAATATGCTGCCCCTTTCTCCCTTTCTTTTTTTTTTTTTTTTTTTTTTAAATTATTTTTTTTGTGATCCAAATTTTTTATTTTCGGTTAAGATCACAATAAACACAACCAAACGGTACAATACAGACGATACCAGAACCTGACAGAAAATAAATAAGACAGACATAACACAAACACAAAAACAAAAGGGGGGGGGGGGTCAACGGACTCTGGGATGATGTAGGGGCAGTCCAAAAGTCCAGGCTGGCAGCCTGCCATCCTCCATCTCTCCATCAAACTCATGATGGTTGTTTTCCACACCTGAACCGTTCGGGGTCGAGCCCGGTTCAGCCTAGCCGTCATAAGTTCCAAGTTCATGATGTTCCGCAGCACACCCAGCCAAAAAGCAGCCATATTCAGGTCATGCTCAAACCAGTGCTTTAATATAGCCTTTTTAGCTTCTGTGAAGCCTGCGAAGAGCATCTTTTTCTGAACCAGGCTAAGTGGGCATGCAGAGTCATCATTGAGGAGACACAGGCATGGGTTAGGATCAAGTTGAATATCTAGCAAGTCAGACAGTGTAGTGTTAACATGGGACCATAAGTTAGCTTCTACCGGACACTCCCAAAACATGGAGGAACGACCCGGGGGTGGGATTAGTACAGAATTGGCAATAATAATCTGGTTGTAATTTCATGTGGTATCTCCTGTAGGGGGTGGCGTGTGCCGTATGAATAACTTTGAAATGAATAAGATGAGCCACATTTTGAGAAGTTGCGTCCCGATTAGACATTACATTTACATTACATTAGTCATTTAGACCATATCACATCCCAGTTTGGTTGATAACCTATCTGTTCAAGCTCCTGGGTTCCAAGGGCCTCAACAGGGAGTGTTTTTTTGATCGCACCTAATAAATATTGATATATTCTAGATACACATCCACGCGAATTAGGAGTGGGTTCAATCTAGTGTAGCATAGGATGGGATTGGGGGGGGGGGGGCGCCATGGTACCCCATATGCTTTCAGGGCAGAACGCAACTGTAGATAAAAAAGGACGATGCTGGTAAGACAAACCTATCTTTCAACTGCTGGAATGTGAATAGACCATCGGCGTCATATAGATCACCCACAACATGTATGCCTCGCGAACTCCAAGATCGATTCCCTGATATCAAATTGAAATTGTTCCACAGGGGGGTGGAAGAACAGAATCAAATGGGCACCCCTACAAATTTCTATGCAGCCTTCCATACCTTCAGCGCATTATTGATAATACAGCCAAATCTATGGGAGAGGTTCGACGCTGGACGCCTGAGAAGAGCAAATCCTGTAGTCTAATAGGGCTGACCAACCCTGCCTCAATCGACCTCCATGGCACCCTAGAGTCTGAGTTAAGCCAGTTGCGTAGGGCCTGCAGCTGAAAGACTAAATAATAGAGCCTGAAGTCCGGAACCGCCAACCCGCCCGCTCTCTTAGGCTGTTGTAGAGTAGTTAACCGAATCCTGGAGCGCTTGCCGGACCAAAGGAATTTAGTAACCATCGAGTGGATGCTATCAAAAAACTTGGGGGGACAGTGGGATCATAGAAAAAATAAAATTGATCCTCGGTAGTACATTCATTTTAATTATGGTGGTTCTGCCTTGTAATTAAATTTTAAGGTCCCATCTCTGCATGTCCGTCTTAATCTTACTGAAAATGGAGTCGAAGTTATCTTTAATGATCTGTGGCAGGGTGGGCAGAATATTGATAGCAGGGTATATAAAACTATCACAGATTGAGATACGTGCCGGCCACTGAGCTGATCTAGCTGCAGAATTGAGGGGCATTAAAACTGACTTGATCCAGTTAATCTTATATCCTGACATGCTGCCGAGGTAATTGAACATGTCTAACACATTGGGGACGGAGACATCTAAATTGTCCAAAAAGAGGAGGATGTCATCGGCATAAAGAGAGATATGAAGGGGACGATCCTGTAGCATTATGGGGGAAATGGAAGTACTCTGTCTAATGGCCTGAGCTAGTGGTTCGAGAGAAAGACAAAACAGGATGGTGACAGAGGACAGCCCTGTCTAGTTGAGCGCTCCAGTTGGAACGGGGGGGAAACAGTTTTGCCTGTGAGGACCGCCGCTGTCGGCGTGTGATACAATGTTCGTATCATAGCTAGGAAGTTGGTTCCGAAACCCAGGTGCTCCAGCCCCACCCACATGTAACTCCACTCAAGGCGGTCAAATGCCTTTTCGGCATCAAGCGAGAACACACCACGGGCGCCATGAGAATCATTAGTCGAGTCTATAACGTGGAGCAGTCTACGTACATTGTCGGCCGCGAGGCACCCCCTCATGAACAGCGGCGTTGAACGAGTCTAGAATTGGGACTTATCAGACTTGAGGGCCCTGTGGAGCTCCTCCAGGTCTAAGGGCGAATCAAGAAGCTCCCTATCAGCCTGCGAGATCAATCAATCAAATCAATCAAAGCTTTAATCAAAGATCTTGGGCAATCTAAGGGGGCTAAGGAATGCCTCAGCGCAATGCATCATGTTTCACCTACGATTTATACAGGCCCGCATAGAAAGTTCTAAATGTGTCATTTACTGACTGGGGCGACACGTGGACAGTACCAAACAGTACCGTTGGGATCCTTAATGGTGCAGATGGGCGACACGTGGACAGTACCGTTGGGATCCTTAATAGCGCAGATGGGCGACGCGTGGACAGTACCGTTGGGATCCTTAATAGCGCAGATGGGCAACGCGTGGACAGTACCATTGGGATCCTTAATAGCGCAGATGGGCGACGCGTGGACAGTACGGTTGGGATCCTTAATAGCGCAGATGGGCGACGCGTGGACAGTACCATTGGGATCCTTAATAGCGCACATGGGCGACGTGTGGACAGTACCGTTGGGATCCTTAATAGCGCACATGGGCGACGTGTGGACAGTACCGTTGGGATCCTTAATAGCACACATGGGCGATGTGTGGACAGTATCCTTTTCCTACCCCCACCCTACCCCTGACCCCTGCCTCTACCTGGACCCAGGCACACTCACAGACATACACCAGTCCTGGGCTCAGATCCCCTTCCCCTCACCCTAACCCGGGTCCGTATAATTTTCCTACCCCCACCCTTCCCCTGACCCCTGCCTCAATCTGGGCCCAGGCACATTCACGCACACACAGACATACACCAGTGTTTGCCATGTCTCTCCTATGATGTTATTAGCCCCTCTCACTCTGAAAATGTAATTTAATGTTATTTATTGCTTTATAAATGTTCTTAGCCGGTAGACAAACATACTCCAGGAGCTTGCTCGATCGCCTTGTTGAGAGGGGTCAGTGAAGAAATTTTTTACAGCTCACTTATCTGGCCCCCGGGTGATACTGTTTTTTTTTTCTTCCCTCTGGAATATGTAGGGGTGGGACGTCTGCCCACCTCCCTTGTTCTCTGTAAAGCACATTGTGTTGCCTCTGGGTATGAAATGCGCTATACAAATAAAGCTTTGATTGATTGACAGTACCGTTGGGATCCTTAATCGCACATGGAGGACTTGCTCTCGCTCTCCTTCAGCCTGAGCGCCAGCAACCTACTGGGTCTTTCTGCGTCAAAGTAATATCTTTGTCTAGTTCTATGGAAGATAAATTTGGAGAGAGAGAGAGAGAGAGAGCGTGAAACTGTCCCCTCAGGGATGCGAACAGACCGGTCATCTGCAAACTGCTGTTTTTGTGCGTGTTCAAGTAATGCTACTGTATCTCTCTCTCCAGCTCCTCAAAACGTCTGGATCGTTCTTTCGCAAGACTAGAGGAGAACAAGATGCAAGAGCCCCTAGTATGCTGCCCCTTCTGATTGGTACTTAAAACTGATCTCATATGATGACTTTAAGGAAATCCTAAAGAATTTGGAGCTTGAAAGTAGTGGGAAGTGTCTGTCCCTAAACTCCTATACTGCCTATGCACTCTGAAACTGTTGTTCTTTTTTGTATGAAAGCTGGATGGTTATGTGTTTTCATTGTGTGCTGCCCTCTTGGCCAAGTCACTCTTGAAAAAGAGATTTTCTTTAATCTCAACAAGTTTTTTTATCTGGTTAAATAAAGGTTCAATAAAAATAAAACAGCAAAACAAGTAGTAAAGTAAACACAACACAAGCACATTGATGTGGCAAGATTTGGAGCGAGCAAAGCTGGTCTAGGATGACGTAGCCTACGTTTGATAGCAAACAGTCAAAAACGTTGGTTGATTGATTTTGATTGGCTACTATTAGCCTCTAGTTTATCATGGTACAAAATAGATTTTTATGAAACTGAATTGGAAGTGGTTTTTAAAAGTTTATGGATGTAGACAAAACGCAAAAATAAAACCTACTTGTCAGAACGTGAAAGTGAAACCTAAAATTTACACAGACGTAAGCCATGATAAATTAAACCCACACATGATTAAATCATTAACAAATACTCAAGTTAGCAACCTCAACAATCTAGCAAGCTTACAATCTACAAGTAGGACGCAAAAAAGGGAATATGACTGGCGCATTGCTCAGCTTGTCACCAGTAGATATAGACTATGCAATGCTTCCATCTAGGGGTTGAGAACAAATACTATTTGGTATTCGTTTGTTTACATCAAAGAGTATTCGAAGCCTGTAAAATGTTTGGGACAGCCTTACTTTCCTGTAGAGGGCCTCCAGTGTTGTCAGTCCAGTTTGTTCTGGCGCAGTCCCAGGAACTTGTATGAGTCCATCGTCTCAACTTCCTCCCCCTGGATGGTGATGGGGGTTGGAGGCTTTTTGTCCCTTCTGAAGTCCACCACCAGTTCCTTGGTCTTGCTGATGTTGAGTTGGAGCGGCTTTTCACTGGTAGATATATAGATACGCAATGCTGCCACCTAGGGGTTGAGAACAAATAGTAATAATATTTAGGGGCCAAGCACAAAGTGCGAAGCCCCTATTGTTATTGATGGTATTATTATTATTATTATTATTATTATTCTTCTTCCGCCATGGGAGTCAATGGCAGCCTATAGAACGGAGTGGTAACTTTTTACCAAAATTTGCATGATGGTAGAGGATGATGTGCTGAGTCCATGGAGCACGACCCAGATCGATTAGCCAATAGGGGGCGCTATAGCAGCCGACTGAAATTGCAAACTTTGAACAGGCATAGCTCATGCCCCGTTTGACGTAGAGTCATGACACTTTGCACACATATGTCTCTTCTCACGATGAACAAATTTGCCTCAAGAACCTATAACTTCCGGTTATGTAAATTATCTGCTATTTTGCATTTTTTGGAAAACGCTTAAAATCTATTTTCTCCTAGAAAGTTTCACAGATTCACATCACGCTCAGTATACAGAATCTAGGGAGCAATATCTAAAGTTCCATTTCGGCACATTTTGGAAAAGTTGAATGAAACAGAAACTATGAGCCAATGAAGATTGCAGAGGGCGTGGCTTTGCATGGCTTTTCAAGTAAAGGGGTATATTTTCTGAAGGGTGTTACAGAACACCACACATATTTTCAAGGATGTCCGCACATATAAACCGAGGTTAGCCCTGCATTATGGGCTCGATCAAACCCAATGGGGGCGCTAGAGAGCTCATTTCCCATTTAGGCCTAACCGCCAGGTTGATTTTCCTGAAATTTTGTACCCTCGTACCAGAGCATATGTTGAGGTATCATGTGAAATAGGAAGCAGATTGGCCACAGGGTGGCGCTATAACAAGCCAAAATGCTTAAAAGTGTCTAAAACGGAATTGATTGCTGTGGTGCCCCCTGTGGCCAAATGGGTTTTTTAATGGTTGTATGGGTAGGTCATCTCATGTTCTACAACTTACTCTTTGGACTCTTAATTACCAGATGTAAATTTGATGTCGATATAAGCATTTTAGTGAAAAGACAGCCATCACTGTCTCAAAGACATATGACAGGCATATCTCATGCCCCGTTTGACATAGAGTCATGCGACTTTGCCGACATATGTGTGTCCTCACAATGAACAAATTTGCCTCAAGAACCTAAAACATCCAGTTATGGAAATTATCCGCTATTTTGCAAATTTTGAAAAATGCTTAAAATCTATCTTCTCCTAGAAAGTTTGACCGATTCACATGACGCTTGGTAAACAGAATGTGGGAGCAATATCTAAAGTTCCATCTCGAGACATTTTGGAAAAGTAGAAAAAAAAAAGAAATTATGAGCCAATGAAATTTGCAGAGGGCGTGGCTTTTTACATAATGTGGTATAATTTCTGAAGGGTTGTACAGAACACCACAAATTATTGCAAGCACGTCCTCACATATACCCTGGGGCTATCCATGCATTATTGGCCCGATCAACTCAAATGGGGGCGCTAGAGAGCTAATTTCCTGTTCAGGCCTAACCGCTTGGATGGTATTTCCGAAAACAGATATAGTAGTACCAGAGCATATCTTGAGGTAACTGAAGAAATATGAAGCAGTTAGGCCAAAGGGTGGCGCTATAACGAGCCGAAATTCTTAAAAGTGGCTTAAATGCAATTGATTGCTGTAGCGCCCCCCGTGGCTAAATGGGGTTCATAATGCTTGTATGCGTAGCTGATGGCATGCTCTACAACTTACTAATTGGGCACAACACTGTCAGATTACATTTTGATGTTTATATAAGCATTGTTGTGCAAAGGGACCCCCATTGCACTTTCATTGTATTTTCATTGCTAGAATTAAACCAATGTGTCGTCTCTTCTTATATGAAGAATGTGCTTGTTTAACTGAAATAATCAAGATCACTACAATTGAATGCATATGGACTCCACTTTAGTTTGACAGTAGTCATTCAGGTCAATTGGATGGAAATGTAGACCTTCAATTACATAGCCTACTTACACCAAATGTATGGGTAGGAGAGGGGCATTCTTCTGAAAACTGTGAGGTTAAGAGAGAAACAAGAATTGTGAGTGTTGTTCACAGATTGCTGAATTGTCAATCTATCCCTGCAGTGAGACCTGATGGTAAAGGTGGGTCTCCCAGGCAGATGGAAGGCCTGGAGAATGGCCATGTGGGATGTCGACATGCAGAGAAATAGGTCCTAAAAATATGTCCCAAAATAGAAGAAATGTGTTGAGATGCTTAAAAGGACCTGACACTCACTTGACATCATCAGATTAATTAACTGTGAATGTGGTTGTATGATGATGCTGTTGCATGAATTTAACCTGATGTACCTTGTCAGGTGACAAAGACAGTCACATGCATAGCTCAAATGTGGCTATGGCAGATGCCAGCCATGTTTCTGTTACACAAATGCTATCAGCGTTCATAAAGAATTGATGTGTGTGTACATCTTTAAAGTGTGCTTTAAGACTCTGGATATTGTGTAGAGCCATTATAAATGAACTGGCTTTTGTGGGAGTCTGTGTGAGAGAGGCATTAAGTGTAACATTTGACATAGTTGTATAATGATGATGATGATGATGATCATGGTGATGATGATACTGTTGCATGAATTTGACCTGATTCACCTGGTCAGGTGACATAGATGCTCACATGCATAGCTCCAATGTAGCTATGCCGTGTTTTCCTCGTTGGCTTTGATGCGTTCGTTGCGCTTGGCCCCGTTATTGCTGCTTGCAGCTATATTCTGTATTTGTTCTTTCACACCAGACATTTCAAAGACTGTAAAATGGTATTCCGGACAGCCCTAGAGAGAAGCCGCACCACTGTGACAAGTGTGGGAACAACTTCACTAGAGAGGACAGTCTCAGGACACACCAGCGCGTTCATACAAGAGAGAAGCAATCAGTGGTGCCCCTAAGGGGTGGCCAGGGTTGGCACAGGCGACCCCTATAAAATTGTTTGTCACCCCTTGCGAAATATGTGTTTTGATTTCAAAACAAAAAAAGCAAATGCATAATATTAGCAGCCGGCTGCTTTTGACCAGCGTCACTGCATCACACCCTGCTCCCTCCCCCAGCCTGCTGTATCCCCCAGATACAGGTGCCTCGCTGTAAAAGTTGTGTCCGCCTGCATCAACTGGCATGTATTCTCCATAATGGCTTGAAGCTTTAGCAAAATTAGAAAATAAACACTGAAAATGGTATACAGTAGCAACATTTTGTTTCAGGCATAGAAGTTAGAACCTTCAGATTTCAGGTCATATTCTGGAGGAAGTGTATGGGTGTGTGTCTCGTAAGTCATTAATTGGACTATGCTCTCCTTATGCCGGTGTTGTGCTGAAAAACGACTGCCTTGACCAAAATGAATTCTGAATATTGCCAAATCTGCCTTAAATGTACTCTTATTACTACTTGGGGTACTTCAAACATTATAAGGCTACTTTTTAGAGTCAGAATGATAGTGTGCCTGTGACTCGAAAGTGATATACTGTGTATTAAACATGCTGCCCTGAAGAATATAGCATCTCACTAAGAGTATTTTCTTAAGTGTATAGTAATTCCACTCAGACAGAACACAGTCATTAGTTGGTGGGGGGTGCAGTCATATTTAAGCAAGCGCCTGCAGAAATAAGACTGCCCCCCTAATTCAGAATTATCAAGGGTGACAATGACAAACATTTCAGGACTTACAGTAGAGGTCATCAGATGCAGGTATACTGAATTTGGTAAATATCAGACTCTGCTATCCTGAGAAAAGTTTTTTTTTCTGGTGGGGCAGTCGTTTTTTGGCACAGTCATTTTTCGGCACAATACCTGCTGTACCAGCCTTACACCAACTGACTCTTCAACCAATTTTACTGTCACAGACACATTTTCAATGTCGGTATAAAATCATGCGAGTTTTGCTGGAGTCGGATTGCCCCCCATCATCTTTATTATTTGATATAAGGTGTCGGTCTGAGCTGTCTTTTTCTCATCTTGACATTCCGATAAAATCAAACATGTTAAATATTATACGTTTTTTTGTCTTGTCTCATGCAAATAGTGAAGTTCAATGATGTGAACATTGTCAACACCCAGGTGTGCTCTTCTTAACACTTAACAGCAAACTGAGATCTTTGTTCCACAATAGAGGGGAGAAGGAAAAAAAGTAGACAGAAATTGCTGCAGCCCTCGAAATGTAGTCTTGCTAATAATGACCCTGCAAGATCCCAGTCTTTGTGAAATCTTAGTCTGTGACTAAAAACTCTACACATTTGTCTTTAGATGTGAGAAGGTGTCAGACTTTAGTCTTTTAAAATTAGTTTTCCTGGTAGGCCTGTGTTTTGTTTTGTTTTTTACACATAAAACCCCCACTGCTCAGAGCCCTTCTGTGCCGGCAGACTGAGAAACCTCCCGTCAGGGCGCGCTTTGTGGGCACATAAAACACACACTGGACACTGCTTTGATAGCTCTGCCACCCTAACAATTCTACTGGTCCCAACTGGCCACCCCTATGAACATGTTCTGGGGGTGCCACTGGAAGCTGTACCACTGTGACCAGTGTGAAAAGAACTTAAGTGTAGTCTAGTCTCAAGACACCAGCGTGTTCATACAGGAGAGAAGCTGTACCACTGTGACAAGTGTGGGAATAAGTTTAATCAAGTGGCTCATCTCAGGACACACCAGCGTGTTAATACAGGAGAGAAGCTGTACCACTGTGATTAGTGTGGGAAGAACTTGTCAGTCAGGAGGCGTAAACATTTTTCTGGGTATCATTCAACATCAGAGACCAATCTAAAAACGATCAACTTAACTCATTGACCCTTTTTTGTGCATGGCATGACTATGTGCCAGCGCACCTAGTATAGCGTTTGTCGGGTTATCACTCCCTCCCTCCCGACAATGTTGGCCTGCATCTCTCTGTTGGCACCACAAGAGGCAGTAGTCCCAGCACACCAAAATCAAGAAGGACACCAAAATCAAACTGCCGATCTCCACTGCACAAGTAGAGTAGTGGTCAGAGCATTGGACTCCCACCCGGGAGATCGGGGTTCAAGACGCGGTGGGGATGACTTTATGGGACTGTACCCCAAACCTCTACATGTTCATCCTTTCACTCCAACCTTTACCCCCTTTATATGTCAGATCCTGTCCCAACTCCAACCCTTATTCTAACCCCATCCCACACTAGGGACTGAAAGAAGGACCTCCACACATTCATCCTTTCACTCCAACCTTTTTATCCCTTACCTTAATTCCACAAGTAGAGTAGTGGTCAGAGCATCGGACTCCCACGCGGGACATTCTCAGAGATTACCGTCTACTTACTTCACCACCTAAAGGGAAGTGCATACAGAAGGTAATGCCTTTTGTCCAGAAACAGAAGTTGAACCAGCGCGCGTTCATGGCTCATGTGAACTTGGCGGAAATCATGTCACCATAGAAAGACCCGCCCTATTCTGCCTCTGATTGGCTAGTTTATTGGAGATTCGGGAAGTAATGTTTATTGATGTCGGTGACAAGCTAACAATATTAGCCTACAGCTCCATGCTTTTAGCAATCAACTTGCTATAGCCTATAAATGATCATGAAATGTGGTTACTTTAGGAAATCGTTGAAAAAGATCTAGAGGGTAAGTGGTTCAATGTTTAATAACCTACATGTAATGTTACATTACCTTATATTAACGTCAACCAAATTGATACTGTATATAGGCTAGGTAGCTATGCTAACCTTAGCTAATGTTATTAAGCTAATTATTATTTAACGTTACGTTCGGAAGTTTGAGATGTATTTCCATTTTAACTTAATGTTGAGCATGCTCAATGTGACATTGTTCATACATTGATTGCAGTCTGTTTCTGTTATCTACTTATTATTATTACTAGCATTATTTAGCTAGTGGGCTGATGCTTGCAGCTGCTACTATATTTATCATTTGCAACATTATAAATCAAAGTGGTCTATCATGCATGGGTAGTGTAATTACCTGAAGGCTTTCTTACCATATTAGTAAGCATGCCATGTAATTTGTAGCTCACGTTACTAATTTTGGCCTGAAATTAATTATATTGAAAATCTAATTAATATTGTAACTCCCCCGTCACAGCTCATTGTACACTGATATAATCATTAGGGCCCGAGCACTGGCGGTGCGAGGCCCTATTGAAATTCGAAGGATTATTATTAGGGCACGAGCACTGGCGGTGCAAGGCCCTATTGAAATTCGAAGGATTATTATTATTAGGGCCCGAGCACTGGCGGTGCGAGGCCCTATTGAAATTCGAAGGATTAATATTATTAGGGCCCGAGCACTGGCGGTGCAAGGCCCTATTGAATTTCGAAGGATTATTAGGGCCCGAGCACTGGCGGTGCGAGGCCCTATCGAAATTCAAAGGATTATTAGGGCCCGAGCACTGGCGGTGCGAGGCCCTATTGAAATTCGAAGGATTATTAGGGCCCGAGCACTGGCGGTGCGAGGCCCTATTGAAAACTCAAAGGATTATTAGGGCCCGAGCACTGGCGGTGCGAGGCCCTATTGAAATTCGAAGGATTATTATTATTAGGGCCCGAGCACTGGTGGTGCGAGGCCCTATTGAAACTCGAAGGATTATTAGGGCCCGAGCACTAGCGGTGCGAGGCCCTATTGTATTTCGAAGGATTATTATTATTATTCTACCTGCTTCTACTTCTTCTTCTTCTTCAAAAGTCAAAAGTTATCAAAAAAAAAAAGTTTTCACCAAACACCCTTGCCGTGGCGCCCCGCCAAAGTTTGACATTTCGCCATAAAACACGAAGTCCTCATAACTCCTCTATACATTATCCGATTTGTCCGATATATCTCACGCTTCATGACCGTTCTGTCCTGAACACATCTGTGTCAGTATGGCGTCATACTTAGCGCCACCTATTGGTGAAACAGGAAGTCCTCATAACTCCTACATACATTATCCGATATGCACCAAATTGCTGACGATTCATGAAGGTCGCATCTTGAACACATCTATAAGTCAATACTGCATCATACCTACAGCGCCACCTACTGGTGAAAAAGGAAGTCCCCATAACTCCTACATACGTTATCCGATTTACTCCAAATTGCTCAGGGTTGATGAAGGAGGTGTCCTGAACACATCTGTAGGTCAGTATTGAGTCATACTTATAGCGCCGCCTACAGGTCAAGCAGGAAGTCATCATAACTCCTACATACATTGTCTGATTTACACAACATTTCTCACGCTTCATCAAGGTACTGTCCTGAACACATCTATGCGTTGGTATTGAGTCACACTTAGAGCACCACCTACTGGTGACAGGAAGTTTCTCTCAGTACTGGACACCGAAATAGCACACCCTTTAACGGTGCCACACCCCGACCTGCATGGGGTGCGAGGGCCCGCTTACTGCTGCTTGCAGCCCTAGTTAGGGCCCGAGCACTGGCGGTGCGAGGCCCTATTGAAATTCAAAGGATTATTAGGACCCGAGCACTGGCGGTGCGAGGCCCTATTGAAACTCGAAGGATTATTATTAGGGCCCGAGCACTGGCGGTGCGAGGCCCTATTGAAATTCGAAGGATTATTATTAGGGAACGAGCACTGGCGGTGCAAGGCCCTATTGAAATTCGAAGGATTATTATTATTAGGGCCCGAGCACTGGCGGTGCAAGGCCCTATTGAATTTCGAAGGATTATTAGGGCCCGAGCACTGGCGGTGCGAGGCCCTATTGAAATTCAAAGGATTATTAGGGCCCGAGCACTGGCGGTGCGAGGCCCTATTGAAATTCGAAGGATTATTAGGGCCCGAGCACTGGCGGTGCAAGGCCCTATTGAAACTCGAAGGATTATTAGGGCCCGAGCACTGGCGGTGCGAGGCCCTATTGAAATTCGAAGGATTATTAGGGCCCGAGCACTGGCGGTGCGAGGCCCTATTGAAATTCGAAGGATTATTAGGGCGGAGCACTGGCGGTGTGAGGCCCTATTGAAACTCGAAGGATTATTAGGGCCCGAGCACTGGCGGTGCGAGGCCCTATTGAAACTCGAAGGATTATTATTAGGGCCCGAGCACTGGCGGTGCGAGGCCCTATTGAAATTCGAAGGATTATTATTAGGGCACGAGCACTGGCGGTGCAAGGCCCTATTGAAATTCGAAGGATTATTATTATTAGGGCCCGAGCACTGGCGGTGCAAGGCCCTATTGAATTTCGAAGGATTATTAGGGCCCGAGCACTGGCGGTGCGAGGCCCTATTGAAATTCAAAGGATTATTAGGGCCCGAGCACTGGCGGTGCGAGGCCCTATTGAAATTCGAAGGATTATTAGGGCCCGAGCACTGGCGGTGCAAGGCCCTATTGAAACTCGAAGGATTATTAGGGCCCGAGCACTGGCGGTGCAAGGCCCTATTGAAATTCGAAGGATTATTAGGGCCCGAGCACTGGCGGGCGAGGCCCTATTGAAATTCAAAGGATTATTAGGGCCCGAGCACTGGCGGTGCGAGGCCCTATTGAAATTCGAAGGATTATTAGGGCCCGAGCACTGGCGGTGCAAGGTCCTATTGAAACTCGAAGGATTATTAGGGCCCGAGCACTGGCGGTGCGAGGCCCTATTGAAATTCGAAGGATTATTAGGGCCCGAGCACTGGCGGTGCGAGGCCCTATTGAAATTCGAAGGATTATTAGGGCCCGAGCACTGGCGGTGTGAGGCCCTATTGAAACTCGAAGGATTATTAGGGCCCGAGCACTGGCGGTGCGAGGCCCTATTGAAACTCGAAGGATTATTATTAGGGCCCGAGCACTGGCGGTGCGAGGCCCTATTGAAATTCGAAGGATTATTATTAGGGCACGAGCACTGGCGGTGCAAGGCCCTATTGAAATTCGAAGGATTATTATTATTAGGGCCCGAGCACTGGCGGTGCAAGGCCCTATTGAATTTCGAAGGATTATTAGGGCCCGAGCACTGGCGGTGCGAGGCCCTATTGAAATTCAAAGGATTATTAGGGCCCGAGCACTGGCGGTGCAAGGCCCTGATGAAACTCGAAGGATTATTAGGGCCCGAGCACTGGCGGTGCAAGGCCCTATTGAAACTCGAAGGATTATTAGGGCCCGAGCACTGGCGGTGCAAGGCCCTATTGAAATTCGAAGGATTATTAGGGCCCGAGCACTGGCGGTGTGAGGCCCTATTGAAACTCGAAGGATTATTATTAGGGCCCGAGCACTGGCGGTGCGAGGCCCTATTGAAACTCGAAGGATTATTAGGGCCCGAGCACTGGCGGTGCGAGGCCCTATTGAAATTCGAAGGATTATTATTATTAGGGCCCGAGCACTGGCGGTGCGAGGCCCTATTGAAACTCGAAGGATTATTAGGGCCCGAGCACTAGCGGTGCGAGGCCCTATTGTATTTCGAAGGATTATTATTATTATTCTACCTGCTTCTACTTCTTCTTCTTCTTCAAAAGTCAAAAGTTATCAAAAAAAAATAGTTTTCACCAAACACCCTTGCCGTGGCACCCCGCCAAAGTTTGACATTTCGCCATAAAACACGAAGTCCTCATAACTCCTCCATACATTATCCGATATGTCCGATATATCTCACGCTTCATGACCGTTCTGTCCTGAACACATCTGTGTCAGTATGGCGTCATACTTAGTGCCACCTATTGGTGAAACAGGAAGTCCTCATAACTCCTACATACATTATCCGATATGCACCAAATTGCTGACGATTGATTCATGAAGGTCGCATCTTGAACACATCTATAAGTCAATATTGCATCATACCTACAGCGCCACCTACTGGTGAAAAAGGAAGTCCCCATAACTCCTACATACGTTATCCGATTTACTCCAAATTGCTCAGGGTTGATGAAGGTCGTGTCCTGAACACATCTGTAGGTCAGTATTGAGTCATACTTATAGCGCCGCCTACAGGTCAAGCAGGAAGTCATCATAACTCCTACATACATTGTCTGATTTACACAACATTTCTCACGCTTCATCAAGGTACTGTCCTGAACACATCTATGCATTGGTATTGAGTCACACTAAGAGCACCACCTACTGGTGACAGGAAGTTTCTCTCAGTACTGGACACCGAAATAGCACACCCTTTAACGGTGCCACACCCCGACCCGCATGGGGTGCGAGGGCCCGCTTACTGCTGCTTGCAGCCCTAGTTAGGGCCCGAGCACTGGCGGTGCGAGGCCCTATTGAAATTCGAAGAATTATTAGGACCCGAGCACTGGCGGTGCGAGGCCCTATTGAAACTCGAAGGATTATTATTAGGGCCCGAGCACTGGCGGTGCGAGGCCCTATTGAAATTCGAAGGATTATTATTAGGGCACGAGCACTGGCGGTGCAAGGCCCTATTGAAATTCGAAGGATTATTATTATTAGGGCCCGAGCACTGGCGGTGCAAGGCCCTATTGAATTTCGAAGGATTATTAGGGCCCGAGCACTGGCGGTGCGAGGCGCTATTGAAATTCAAAGGATTATTAGGGCCCGGGCACTGGCGGTGCGAGGCCCTATTGAAATTCGAAGGATTATTAGGGCCCGAGCACTGGCGGTGTGAGGCCCTATTGAAACTCGAAGGATTATTAGGGCCCGAGCACTGGCGGTGCGAGGCCCTATTGAAACTCGAAGGATTATTATTAGGGCCCGAGCACTGGCGGTGCGAGGCCCTATTGAAATTCGAAGGATTATTATTATTAGGGCCCGAGCACTGGCGGTGCAAGGCCCTATTGAATTTCAAAGGATTATTAGGGCCCGAGCACTGGCGGTGCAAGGCCCTATTGAAATTCAAAGGATTATTAGGGCCCGAGCACTGGCGGTGCAAGGCCCTATTGAAACTCGAAGGATTATTAGGGCCCGAGCACTGGCGGTGCAAGGCCCTATTGAAACTCGAAGGATTATTAGGGCCCGAGCACTGGCGGTGCAAGGCCCTATTGAAATTCGAAGGATTATTAGGGCCCGAGCACTGGCGGTGTGAGGCCCTATTGAAACTCGAAGGATTATTAGGGCCCGAGCACTGGCGGTGCGAGGCCCTATTGAAACTCGAAGGATTATTATTAGGGCCCGAGCACTGGCGGTGCGAGGCCCTATTGAAACTCGAAGGATTATTAGGGCCCGAGCACTGGCGGTGCGAGGCCCTATTGAAATTCGAAGGATTATTATTATTAGGGCCCGAGCACTGGCGGTGCGAGGCCCTATTGAAACTCGAAGGATTATTAGGGCCCGAGCACTAGCGGTGCGAGGCCCTATTGTATTTCGAAGGATTATTATTATTATTCTACCTGCTTCTACTTCTTCTTCTTCTTCAAAAGTCAAAAGTTATCAAAAAAAAAAAGTTTTCACCAAACACCCTTGCCGTGGCGCCCCGCCAAAGTTTGACATTTCGCCATAAAACACGAAGTCCTCATAACTCCTCCATACATTATCCGATATGTCCGATATATCTCACGCTTCATGACCGTTCTGTCCTGAACACATCTGTGTCAGTATGGCGTCATACTTAGTGCCACCTATTGGTGAAACAGGAAGTCCTCATAACTCCTACATACATTATCCGATATGCACCAAATTGCTGACGATTGATTCATGAAGGTCGCATCTTGAACACATCTATAAGTCAATATTGCATCATACCTACAGCGCCACCTACTGGTGAAAAAGGAAGTCCCCATAACTCCTACATACGTTATCCGATTTACTCCAAATTGCTCAGGGTTGATGAAGGTCGTGTCCTGAACACATCTGTAGGTCAGTATTGAGTCATACTTATAGCGCCGCTTACAGGTCAAGCAGGAAGTCATCATAACTCCTACATACATTGTCTGATTTACACAACATTTCTCACGCTTCATCAAGGTACTGTCCTGAACACATCTATGCGTTGGTATTGAGTCACACTAAGAGCACCACCTACTGGTGACAGGAAGTTTCTCTCAGTACTGGACACCGAAATAGCACACCCTTTAATGGTGCCACACCCCGACCCGCATGGGGTGCGAGGGCCCGCTTACTGCTGCTTGCCGCCCTAGTTAGGGCCCGAGCACTGGCGGTGCGAGGCCCTATTGAAATTCGAAGAATTATTAGGACCCGAGCACTGGCGGTGCGAGGCCCTATTGAAACTCGAAGGATTATTATTAGGGCCCGAGCACTGGCGGTGCGAGGCCCTATTGAAATTCGAAGGATTATTATTAGGGCACGAGCACTGGCGGTGCAAGGCCCTATTGAAATTCGAAGGATTATTATTATTAGGGCCCGAGCACTGGCGGTGCAAGGCCCTATTGAATTTCGAAGGATTATTAGGGCCCGAGCACTGGCGGTGCGAGGCGCTATTGAAATTCAAAGGATTATTAGGGCCCGAGCACTGGCGGTGCGAGGCCCTATTGAAATTCGAAGGATTATTAGGGCCCGAGCACTGGCGGTGCGAGGCCCTATTGAAACTCGAAGGATTATTAGGGCCCGAGCACTGGCGGCGCGAGGCCCTATTGAAATTCGAAGGATTATTAGGGCCCGAGCACTGGCGGTGCAAGGCCCTATTGAAATTCGAAGGATTATTAGGGCCCGAGCACTGGCGGTGTGAGGCCCTATTGAAACTCGAAGGATTATTATTAGGGCCCGAGCACTGGCGGTGGATGCCTCGTACTTCGACGAACTCCTCCTACAGATTTCATCCGATCAACTTCATATCGGGTCAGCTTCATCTTAAGACCTTTGTGATCAAAAGTTATCAAAAAAATTGAGTTTTCACCAAACACCCTTGCCGTGGCGCCCCGCCAAAGTTTGACATTTCGCCATAAAACACGAAGTCATCATAACTCCTCCATACATTATCCAATTCGTCCGATATATCTCACGCTTCATGAAGGTTCTGTCCTGAACACATCTATGTGTCAGTATTGCGTCATACTTATAGCGCCACCTATTGGTGAAACAGGAAGTCCTCATAACTCCTCCATACATTATCCGATTTGTCCGATTTATCTCACGCTTCATGACGGTTCTGTCCTGAACACATCTATGTGTCAGTATTGCGTCATACTTATAGCGCCACCTATTGGTGAAACAGGAAGTCCTCATAACTCCTCCATACATTATCCAATTTGTCCGATTTATCTCACGCTTCATGACGGTTCTGTCCTGAACACATCTATGTGTCAGTATTGCATCATACTTATAGCGCCACCTATTGGTGAAACAGGAAGTCCTCATAACTACTACATACATTATCCAATTTGTCTGATATATCTCACGCTTCATGACGGTTCTGTCCTGAACACATCTATGTGTCAGTATTGCGTCATACTTATAGCGCCACCTATTGGTGAAACAGGAAGTCCTCATAACTCCTCCATACATTATCCAATTAGTCCGATATATCTCACGCTTCATGAAGGTTCTGTCCTGAACACATCTATGTGTCAGTATTGCGTCATACTTATAGCGCCACCTATTGGTGAAACAGGAAGTCCTCATAACTCCTCCATACATTATCCGATTTGTCCGATTTATCTCACGCTTCATGACGGTTCTGTCCTGAACACATCTATGTGTCAGTATTGCGTCATACTTATAGCGCCACCTATTGGTGAAACAGGAAGTCCTCATAACTCCTCCATACATTATCCAATTTGTCCGATTTATCTCACGCTTCATGACGGTTCTGTCCTGAACACATCTATGTGTCAGTATTGCATCATACTTATAGCGCCACCTATTGGTGAAACAGGAAGTCCTCATAACTACTACATACATTATCCAATTTGTCTGATATATCTCACGCTTCATGACGGTTCTGTCCTGAACACATCTATGTGTCAGTATTGCATCATACTTATAGCGCCACCTATTGGTGAAACAGGAAGTCCTCATAACTCCTCCATACATTATCCAATTTGTCCGATATATCTCACGCTTCATGAAGGTTCTGTCCTGAACACATCTATGTGTCAGTATTGCGTCATACTTATAGCGCCACCTATTGGTGAAACAGGAAGTCCTCATAACTCCTCCATACATTATCCGATTTGTCCGATATATCTCACGCTTCATTAGGGTTCTGTCCTGAACACATCTATGTGTCAGTATTGCGTCATACTTATAGCGCCACCTATTGGTGAAACAGGAAGTCCCCATAACTCCTCCATACATTATCGGATTTGTCCGATATATCTCACGCTTCATGACGGTTCTGTCCTGAACACATCTATGTGTCAGTATTGAGTCATACTTATAGCGCCACCTATTGGTGAAACAGGAAGTCCTCATAACTCCTACATACATTATCCAATTCGTCCGATATATCTCACGCTTCATGACGGTTCTGTCCTGAACACATCTATGTGTCAGTATTGCATCATACTTATAGCGCCACCTATTGGTGAAACAGGAAGTCCTCATAACTCCTGCATACATCATCCGATTTGCACCAAATTGCTGCTCCTACATGCATTGTCCGATTTACTCAACATTTCTCAGGCTTCATCAAGGTACTGTCCTGAACACAACTATGCATCGGTATTGAGTCACGCTTAGAGCGCCACCTCCTGGTGACAAGAAGTTTCTGTCAGTACTGGACACCAAAATAGCACACCCTTTAACGGCGCCGCACCCCGACCCGCGTGGGGTGCGAGGGCCCGCTCAATGCTGCTCGCAGCCCTAGTTTGATTTATAATGTGGCAAATGCTTAGCCCCGATGTGACCCCAGAGATACGCTACTCTAATCTGGGGTCACGTATAAGGATACAGAAAAGGGTGACCGGACTATTCCGGGCGGCGAATTTCAAATCTTCAAATCGCTCACCATGCATTCTTGTCTTTTGTCATGTCGGGACCTGTCGGGTCGTTTATAGGTGAAATAACCACTGTTATAGCCTATTTTTCACTCGTTTAGGGGGTTTCTGCTTCTTCTTCTATGCTCTACCGGAAATAGCGCACGCTCTGTGCAATACGTCACAGTGTTGTACGGAAGAGAATTAAAGCCAACAACTGAGTTTATTATTTTTTTAAGCTTCTGAGTTTAAAGTCAGAATTTCTGAGGAAAAAAACTTGGAATTTCTGAGAAGAAATGAATGTGGGCCATGTGGTGAAGAAGGTGCAGGACACGATACGGCGTGTGGAGCAGTGGGCCTTGCGGTGGGGCTTCAAATTCTCTGTGGGCAAGACAAAGGCACTTTTCTTTGGGCGGAAGAAAATTGGGGCAGGGGTGAAGCTGTTTTTGTATGGCCAGAAGCTTGAAAGGGTGGAGTCATATAAGTGTCTGGGGGTGTGGTTTGACACCAGGCTCACGTGGAAGGTGCATATAGAGGCACTGGTTAGTAAGTGTAACGGGGTGTTGAATGTGAGGTGTTTGGTGGGTATGGAGTGGGGGGCTGACAGGGCTGCGCTGCCCACTATTTATGTGAGCTTGATCAGGTCTGCTCTGGACTACGGGTGTGTTGCTTATGGGTTGGCGTCTAAAACCTTGTTGGGGAGGTTGGATGTGCTCCAAGCTCGAGCTCTTCGGTTGTGCAGTGGGGCCTTTAAGACGATATTGGTGCCGGCGTTGCAGGTAGAGATGGGGGAGATGCCTCTGGGGCTGAAGACTTCAGCTTCTGGCATATTGGGTGGCTGTTCAGGGTCATGAGGGGAGGCATCCAGTGCGAAGAGTTGCTGGATAGGGGGTTTGCTCCGGCTGTGGCCTGGCCAGCAGTGCCACCTTGGTTTCTGCCTGAGCCACTTCGGTCTGCTGGGATGGGACCAGGATGGGAGTGGGGTCGGTCTTCAGGGTCTGAGGTCATATGTGGGGCGGGAATTCTACAGCTACCTGCAGATCTATACAGACGGCTCGAAAGATCCTGAGACTGGTAGGACGGCGGCGGCAATGGTGATCCCGGAGTTTGACATCGAGGAGGGGAGGAGGCTCACGGATGACATATCTGTGTTCGCATGTGAAATGGTGGCCGTGGTGCTGGCTTTACAGTGGGTGGAGGAGGTGCGGCCTGAGCGGGTGGTGATTGCGTCGGACTCCTGTGCAGCACTGGCAAGCTTGCAGTCTGGGACATCTGAGAGCAGAGAGGATTTGATGTATGAGATCCTCCAGTCGCTGTACAGGATCCGGCAGCTGAGCCTGGTGGTGCGGTTTGTGTGGGTCCCTGCCCATGTGGGGTTGGAGGGGAATGAGAGGGCTGACAGGGCTGCGAAGAGGGCGCTGAGGAGCAGTGGCAGGGTGGAGGTCAAACTGGGGAAAACAGAAGCTAAGGCCAATATTAAGCAGCAGGTGAAGAGGAGGTGGCAGGCGGCATGGAGTGCAGAGCGGAGGGGCCGGGGTCTGTTCAAGTACACACCAGTGGTTGGGACTGTAGGGTTTGGGGGTCGGAGTAGGACACAGGAGAGGGTCATCACGAGGCTGAGGTGTGCGCATGCGGGGTTAAATAGTTCACTTTTTCTGGTGGGGAAACATGCAACTGGGCAGTGTGATTACTGTGGGGAGGAGGAAACGGTGGAGCATGTGTTATTGTCGTGCAGGAAGTATGTTGGGGAGAGAGAGGTGATGAATCTCGTTGTCTTTTATTATTGTCCTTGATTAGCTCTGCGTTGTGTTTTTCATTTCAATAAAAGACGGCCCCCAATCTCACACAATACCACACAGTCCAGTGTCTCCTTTTCAGGTGTTTTCCAAATGAATCTCTCCAACACGGGATTTGAGCCTCAGCAAAAGCGGTTTATTCCAGAAGGTTTTGCATACAAAAGACGATGGCATGCCTAATGTACAGTTGACCTCTCTGTATGCTGTCTGAACCCAAATCAAAGCATTGGTCTCGTTGCAACGTTCTTATGTGGTTTGAGTCCCCCCCCCCTTCCTCGTCTCTTCTCCGATAAGACTGTCTCTGGTCTCTTCTGTGGCCTTGTTTTGTCCCATTAACCTACGCTGCCTCGGCGCCCAGGCCTTTATCTCTAACCACAACAATGGTGTTTGGCCCAGAGTGTACCAGCCATGGAATGTCGTTATCTCATAAGTCTATGGAAGAGGGATACCGAAAACTCAAGCCGACAGCCATACTCAGAGGTCAATCATCATAATTAGGAAATAGCTAACAGGATCATATTAAAAGGCATTTCCCTGAAAATCAACAATATTCAACAGAGGTATTGCAGAGGGCTTTAGGTGGGGTTGGAGTGGGTTGTATTGGTGGGGTGTTGGCGAAGCGCTCAGGGGATCAGAGCTGGGATCTATTGCTGGAGTTTCTGATGGTGACAAACCTGCTCCGTAGGATCTGAGGACTGGAATGTGAGGGGATAGTGGGTGGGGATCTCGTCCACACTCCAGACCAGTGGGTGGCGGTAATGCACCTTTCAGTTGTTTGCCAACCGCCATAAAACCAAAAGAAGAAGAAGAAGAAGAAGGCGTGGCGTCTCTCCCTGAGGAGAGACTGGTGACGCGAGGCTAGACACGTTTTACATCTGCGTAGATACGTCAGTTGTGTAACGACGCATACGAATTTCCAGGGTGTTTTTTTGCGTCGCTTCAGCAAGAAGATATCACAGACAGAAGCGCAGTTGACACCGTGTTCGGTCAGTTTCTCTACAGTTTCACGGCTTACCCGTGGTTTCGTCTGTAAGCAACGGTAAGTACACCAGTAATTGCTATACATGTGTACATTTGGATCAAAATCCGTTTAAATAAGAACGAGACTAACTTGCGGTAAATTACTGGCGAAGCCTTCTCGCCTGCTAGTGCTAGGACTATTTTATTGTTGTTCTGTTGAGTCAATCGCTGAAGTGCCTGTAATCTAACGTTAGCTAGCTAGTTTATAGTGTATGGTTCGTTAAGTTCGTCTGTGCTACTTGAGCCTTCATGCCGTGCATTGAATACGAGCTAATGTTAGTACTACTAGCTTGTAGGTAACCTCCCAGCAGCGTAGATTGCCCCCCTGAACTGAGCATGATCACCCTCGAGGTTCAGTCGGTATCTGGGTACCTCGCAGGAAAGTGCGCAGTCATGAGTGCTGACCCTAGGCTGGCCTAGAGCTGCCTTCATCCCCGGCTAGCTGATACCTAGTTTGTCTCAGCCTCATGACGACCAAGCTACTTGCTGCTAACGTAGCAAGCCTCAGCTAAGAAGCTGCATTTGGTCATCATGGTCACTATGAATCCATGGTCGCACCTCGCTCCGCGCTGCTCGCCTTGCTTTTCGATAGTAGGCTACCTACACAGCTCCCCTAAACCTAAACTGAGGTGTGTGAATGCGTTGACAATCTGTCTTTCATCACACAGACACGAAAGTGGTGTATCACTCACCAGCTCAGACCTGTTTTAGGACACTGATGATCTGATCTGGTCTTGGCCATCATTGCAACAGATAGGCCTAACAGGTATATACTTGGTTATTGACATAATGTAAATGTATATATTTTATTTTTTATTTAATTTTTACAGGAAAGGCCCTTGAAAGCAAACTCTCATTTACAAGGACGCCCTGTTACAGTGCATTTTGAAACAGTACACACAAAAAAGCAACAAAATTACAGTAATAAGACATTAAGAGAAATAAGGGAGCAATCCGCATGTAACTTATCAACTAGAAGAACTCTAAATGACTCTATGGAGATCAACCGGTCCAGTTTTAGTGAGTCCTGGAGCCTGTTCCATTTATCAGGATTGTAGAAGGAAAAAGCAGTCTTTCTTATTCACTATTCACACGGGGAATAAAACAGCCTGATGTGTGATGTGTGTCATTTGAATCATTAGTAGCCTACTTAGGAGTGATCCGAGTGACAGATACATAGGGAGATTGCCACATAAACAAACAGAAGACAGTGTTGCTCTCTTCGAATCGCAACATAAACAAACAAGACAGTGTTGCTCTCTTCGAATCGCAAGAGAGGGCAAGCCCAACTTTTTAAATAAAATACAGCGGTGTGTGTAAGAGAACCATCACCAGTTACAAAGTGCAGAGCACTATGATACACTGCATCAAGTGGCTTCAACATGGTGGGTGAGACATACACAACATCACCATAATCAAAAATAGACTAACATTAATTGCACCATGGACTTTCTATTGTAGAATGAAAAGCAAGCCCTATTCCTGTATAGGAAGCCAATTTTTCTCCTCACCTTTTTGGTAAGGTGTTCTACAGGGGTCTGAAAAGAGAGCTAAGTGTCCAGCCAAATGCCAAGATATTTATGAATTAACAATTTAAATTTGCTCGCCTTGGAGTGTACTGTATGAATTGTCGAACCTAGGGGACCGTGAGAACAGCATCCATGTAGTCTTGTCAGGGCTTAGGACAAGCTTGTGATCAACCAGGCCAGGTCCAGCCTGGCTTATATGCATGGCTGGCTTGTTTCTGTTCTTGACTGGTAGGACAGAAGCTAGTCATGCCACTGAAATAGCTGTGAATTGAAATGACATGAAATGATGTCTGATAAATTAAGATGGGTCTTGTCGCCTGGACACATCATTTCCAATGCTAATCCAACACAATAAGAGCGGGATAGCTCATGAGCTCACAACAACTAGCAGCAGCTTCCATAACATTAATGGTAGCGGTCAGTGGCTAAAGCAGTTACACTGTTGATTCCTGTAATGCAATTGGTTCAACTTCTGTTTCTGAGTTTAATACTTTCACCGCTACTCTACTTGTGCAGTGGAGACTGGCGGGTTGATTTTGGTGTCCTGCTTTATTTTGGTGTGCTGGTACTACTGCCTCTTGTGGTGCCGACAGATAAATGCAGGTCAACATTGACCGGAGTAAGGGAGGGAGGGAGTGTCAACCGGACAAACACTATCCTAGGTGCTGGCTTACAGACATGCACAAAAAGAGACTGCTGGAATGCATCAAAGGCAGTCTGCAGGCTTGCAGCGGCCGATGCAGGGGTGGGGCCAAAACTATACAAAATTGTATCATCAGCATAATAATGGATGTTACAATGCAGAGAGGGGAGTAAAATATTATTTATATCTGAGAGTAAATGGAAGTGGACCTAAGATGGACCCTTGCGGAACACCTTTACCAATCACAAGAGAGCTGGATCTTACACCATCAGCTGCAACGACCTGCTTTCTCCCAGACAGTTAGAGAACCAGCTAATAGAGAGATCATCTAATCCAATGGAGGACAGTTTGCTCAATTAAACACCATGGTCCACAGTATCGAATACTTTTGAGAGGTCTACAAAGAGAGCAGCACAGTTGTGACGATTGTCAAGACTGTTTAATGTTATTTATGTTATGAGTCAGTTGGGTTAGGACCAAACGCAACCACTCAGGAGACAGGGACAAAGTGAATGCCTACCAGGCGTTTTAATTCAATAAACAAATCAAAGGCACAAGCAAACGGTCCAAAGGGATAATCCTATAGAATAGTGAAAGTCCAAAAAGTAGGTCAATATACAGCAAATAATCAAATAACCAATACAATCAGTCCAGAGAGATAATCCACGAGAATAGTAAAAGTTCAGAAGGGTAGGTCGAAGTTCAGTTAACGATCCAGATGAATGGCGCCGACAGGCAGGGAGTAGCACCGCGGAAGCCGGGTCACAGGAATTCTATGGGAAGATCTGGCGAAGATAGTAGGGAGGACCGGGTTCCTATAGGTAGTGGAGTTGATTGTAGGATTGGGAACTGGTGCGCAGTGCTGTTCCCGTAAGCTCATTCATTGCCGCCGCAGGGCGCGCAAAGCTCGAGCTGAGGTGCCAGGCATCTCCGAATCAGTCTCCGGAGAAGGAGAGCGGAAACGTGCCCTAGCTCCGTTGGTGGGAGGCGGGAACTCCGGAGAACCCGAACGCTGCGGGGCAGAGCTGGGATGGCACGCTGGATTGCACGCAGGGTGCACGGAGACTCCGGAGGAGGAAAGTGAAGGACCCGGAGCCGTAACAATTTATAACAAGGGATGTGGTGGTTACAGTACTGTGTCCTGGTAAGAACCCCCTGTGCCCTGATCAGTTCCCGCCCTCCCTGTTGAGGTTGGAGAATGTTGTATTCCTCTAAAAAAAGCCCGCAGCTGATCATTCACCAAGGTTTCAAGAACGTTGGAAAAAAAAGAAGTAAATAAGTAGGTCTACAGTATTGGCATGTATTTTAAGCCACACTTTTCTCAGATGCACTCAGCTGATTTCACTATGCACATGTTGAGTTCCTTGATTAATGCACCAACTTGGTAGGGAGCTAGACTGAGAAACGATCAGTACTCATGATGAAATCACTCAGTCATAGGTTTAGTTAAAGCCTCTTGTTTGAAGTAAGGTACAAGCCTTAGGAATTCACAAATTATGGCTCATTTGACTGAATGCAGCTCTGCTTCTGACAATACTCATACACTTAGTGGTCTGACCGTGGACACTGTCACTGTGTCATGTGCAGTCCCAGATCTGAGTTAAACCTGTGATTGATGCGCCATGTTCTTTCTCTCTGTCCACAACTCTTGACTTTTGTTGTCTTTTATTATTGTCCTTATTCAGCTCTGCGTTGTTTTGATTTCAATAAAAGACGGCCCCCAATGTCTCACAATACCACACAGTCCAGTGTCCCTTTTACAGGTGTATTCCAAATGAATCTCTCCAACACGGGATTTGAGCGACAATCAAAAGCCGTTTTCTTGCAGGAGGTATAGCATACAAAAGACGATGGGACATCAAATCAAATCATCTGAGCTCGAGCAAGGTTCTTATGGTTCGGGGGCGTTCCACCCCCCCTTCCCCGATCAGACTGGTCTGGACTGGTCTGGTCTCTCCTGTGGCTTATGGCCTTGTAGCGAGATAACCGGCCGATGGTTCGGCGCCCAGGTCTCTATCTCTAACCACAACAATTTCTGTTGTCCACAGAATGTACCAACCATGGATTGTCACCCTTATCTCATAAGTCTATGGAAGGGAGACAGTGTCTTACAGCAAACTCGAGCAGACAGCCACACTCAGGGGTCAACATCATAAATATAAACAGCTAACATGATCAGGTTAAACCACAACATTTCTCTGAAAATAGCCATTTTCATCACCTCTCTATCAATATCAAATCTTCTTCATTACAGTGTGCTTGACAATCTAGTCAACTTTTGAATGACCTCTTTTCTCTTTCATTTCAAAGTGTCTGAAGCCTGCTGGTCTCCCTATGCTGAACAGTGGTGTCTGAAGCCTGTCTGCCAGCGAGCCTGGGGGGAGGGAGAGGAGGAGGGGCTTTCTAACAGAGCCAAGACGATGGCCTCGCCGTTCGTGCCTGTTCCCCCGCCCCTGGACCGGACCTCCGACTCCCGGCGGCCCCTGAGGGCCTCGTCCCTGGGTAGCTTCTCCAGCAGCCCTCAGCCCTCCTCCTCCTCCTCCACCAGGGCTCTGAGTGAGGACCGAGGGAGGGGAGGGGGCGGAGGCGGACCCCTGCTACCTGGGTGCCGCAGTCGCACGCCAACGCCGGCGTGTCAGAGTCCGGTGATCCGGGCCAGGCTGAACGGTCTGGAGGAGCCATCGGTGGAGTACTCCTCCTCCAGCTACCCCCTCGCTGACCCCCCCCTCTCTCCTCCAGGACCAGCGCCCCCCCAGGATGACCAGGACAGGCCCATCACCCCCACCATCTTGGGCTACGAGGTCATGGAGGAGAGGGCAAAGTTTACTGTAAGAGACTGTTATTATATAGTGTCTGGCAAAGTAGTCAACAGGATGTGTATGTAAGTAACAGGATATATAGTACAGTCTGGCCTATACTGAGTGTTAGTTTGTCTCCTGCACCTCATTATTACATTAGTCATTTAGCTGATGCTTTTGTCCAAAGCAACTTATAATAATTGTAATAATTAACTTAGGAAAAGCCAAGGTACTACCACTCACAAGTGTATCTCCTTTCTCAAACAAGTGACAAAGAGCATAATCTAGTGCTGAGGGCAAAGCAAGAATAGCAATCTAAAATACAATAGGTGCTTAAGAGGGAGGATCGTAGTAGTACTTCTTGAAGAGATGAGTTTTGAGCCTGCGGCAAAATATGAGCAGCGACGCTGCTGTCCTGATGTCAGTGGGTGGTTTATTCCACCACTGTGGAGCCAGGACAGAGAAGAGCCGAGACTGTCGATCGACCGCAGGGGCCTCTGATAGACGGGGCAACCAGTCGCCCTGAGGTAGCAGAGTGTAGCGGTTGGGAGTAGTGTTGCACGGTACCAAAGGTCTACCGCGGTGCCAAAACGTGACGGTGCCAACTATACTATAAGCTCTATACAACGGTACTACCGTGGAATACGGCAGGGGGACAATGTTACCTCTGTTCCCAAATTCACTGGTTTCTGCTAATGAGCAGACTGGCTCGCGACACCGTTGTGCAGCTCCCAATTTGTTGATTCGCGCACACATCTCCGCAGTCACTGGCTCGCGACACCGTTGTGGCAGCTCCCAATGTGTTGGCTCGTGCATGCATCTCCGCAGTCACAATATATATTGACGTTATCTGTGTATGTCTGGGCGCGAGCCAGTCTGGGTTCTCAGTAGGCTATCGTAATGTCAGAAGCGTTCCCTAGCTCTGAGTCCGCACCATCAAATATAACATTATTGAAGAAACATATGGAACTACAGTATTTGGGTTTTAAACCAGATAAACAAGGAAACGCTATAGATGATGGCCGTCCGTTGTGCAGGCGATGCGGCAATGCCGTATAGGCAAAAGAAGGAAACACATCAAACTTAATAAAGCATCTACAATCTCGTCATCCAGACCTTGCACTGGAATACAGACGAGCTAATGAAGTTAGTATGACTTTAGCAGTGTTCTTGCCATTAGCTAATATTACAAAAATGAATGAATAAAACTCTTAGCTAAAGCGTGTGCTGCTGTTGCTAGCTAGCCAGCCAAAGCTAGCCAGCTGGCTAGCTAATGAAGAAACGTTAGCCTACCTGCTGTCATGTCATCATGCACAGCTGTTGAATGAAATTTGTCGTCCTCTTATTCCAACTCCAAACTCCTTAAAATAATGTGAGCTAGATTATGTTGGCTGAGACGAATCCAATGATATCCACCTCTTGACATTTGGTCATTTGATCTGGTTTTGACTTAAACGAAAGTGAAAGCTAGATAAAGCGTCACTGCCATCAACCAAAACCCAGTGGCCCTCCGCTGACCTTTACTGGTGGTTGGTGATACTACACTTGTGTGTATACATGGCTGATTCAGTAGTTGTTTTAGATATGTGTTTTAAATATTTAATATTATATATAATATTATTATATAATAATTCATAATATGCATAGTATCTTTTTACTTACCTATAGAGCAGTGGTTCTTAACCTTGTTGGAGGTACTGAACCCCACCAGTTTCATATGCGCATTCACCGAACCCTTCTTAATTGGAAAAATAAAATATGATTTTTTCAAATTCAAAACATAGGTATATATTTTACTGGTGCACAAAATGAACCGTGCATCAACATCACTGTTCAAAGAACAAAACCATCAAAACATGATTTTCACACAAAAACAAAAACATAATAATGAATATTTACTGCAAATCAGTGTGACTTCTGCTGTTGCCTTTCAGAGACCAGTTCACAAATGCGCAGCTTCACCATGGCAAGTGCCACTCTCATGTCATTTTCGCAAACAAAGTCTGTTCCTTTCACAATCACACGACGTACCATCACGACAGTCACAAGTCGACTACTGAGCACACCAAATTCCCTGCAGCACAGATAGGCCAAGCGATGTAGCGTGGTCACCTGCAGCCAATGATGGCCAAGCGGGGCGTGTCATCACGAATCATATGAGTCGGGTGTGTGTCTTGACCTCCGCCGAACCCCTGAGACTGACTCACCGAACCCCTGGGGTTCGATCGAACCCAGGTTAAGAACCACTGCTATAGAGCTACAATGTAATGCATTAAATGCATGTTATTCATGCACCACTCGTATAAAGTGATTACACTGTACTGTAATGTACTGTAAATACATTGCACCTTCATAAAAATAACAATTTTAAAATTACAAATTTTAATGCTTCGGTATCGTGATACTACTTGGTATCGTGATACTTTGGCTGGTATAGTATCGCAGGTCAAATATTGGTATCGTGACAACACTAGTTGGGAGGGGGTATAGGGACCATGGCCTGGAGGTAGGAGGGGGCTGTTCCTTTCATTGCCCTGTAGGCTAGTGCCAGAATTTTAAACTGGATGGGAGCCAGTGTAGGGAACGGAGAAAGGAAGTTGTGTGGTTGAACACCAGGTAAGCAGCAGCTTTCTGGACAAGTTCCAGGGGCTTAATGGCTGATGCCGGGGCCCCAGCAAGGAGGGAGCTGCTGACATGATCATCTCCTATCTGCAAACACGGTGGCGGTAAATTCTAAACAATAGGTCTTAAACCCCTGACATATCAGGCTGATAATCGGCTGCCGTGAACGTCCTTGAGTGTCGGTGGCTTGAGTTCTTGCGGTGTGTCCCGCACCGTTGGCTAAGTCAGAGGATTGACTTTATTTAACGTTGGCTAGTGATCTAATAGTGTTTTTTGGTGGTGGTGGGGGTGTTTAGGATTAGGTCTGATTGATGTTATATGCATACGTGTATGCCAAGTTTACAAATCACCACTGTTTGTTGCATATGCATGTGTTTGTACGTGGTACACCACTATTTAGTACGGAATGTACACCTGATTTTATAAATGAGGCCCAGCGCGTTCTGACACCGTCTCGGTACTGAACTGCTGTACTGTTCACTTCTCCGAACCATCCTTTCAGTTGTTGACCGAAGTGTATGTGTGTGCGTGCGTGCGTGTAGGTGTATAAAATCCTGGTGAGGAAGAATCCAGAAGAGAGTTGGGTGGTGTTCAGACGATACGCAGACTTCTCCAGACTCAATGACAAGGTCAGTTACACACGGAATCAAGGACAGGTATGTGTGTGTTTGTGTTTGTGAAGTGAAAAGCCTACATTCAATGTTCCTGTGAGCATTTCAGACACAGTTATTGAAGAAACCTACGCTACGTGGGTTGTCAGTACTCAACTGCCCACACACTGTTTAGGCTGCCCAGTAAGTATAGCTCTCAATAGTGTGTTAGTATGCTCTCAGCAGTCAAGATTAGGGATGGGGATCATTCATTTTTATTGATATTGATACCGTTATCGAGTCTGCTTAATGATCCGGGTCCTTATTGATACCACTATCGATACTTTTCTATAGGAAAAACGAGACGGACGGCAATACATGTTTAACAGAACTCGTTTTGCATTTATTGCAGACCATTTTGCACGCTCTGCCATTTTCTCAACAAGCAAACTTGTGAACGAGTATGCAAGGCAATAAAATAACAGCGGTTGGCAGAGCCGTGGGAACTATTTTGTGGGAGGGGGTGCTGTAAATATGAGGGTCTGGTGGTCCTCCCCATTGACATTTTCGACCTACTCAAGTTTGCAAACAATAGGCCTACACAGCCCCGCTGACTGATTATGATAGAACGCGTCATGTTTATCAATGAGCATATCCTACCACCTATAATGCAAAATCAGGTCGCAACTGACACAAACCTGAGCAAACATGAAATGTCTGCCATACGCTATATTGCAAACAGGTCCAAAGCTTGCAAACAATACACAAACCCGCAGACTGATGACAGAAAGCGTCACGTTTATCATGCGTAGCCTACTGCTTAGGGCTATACGTTAATCAAATCAAATCAAGCTTTATTTGTGTAGCGCATTTCATACACAAAGGCAACACAATGCGCTTTACAAACGTAGGCCTACGTTAATGCAAAAACAGGGCCCATAACGTAGGCTATATTCACCACAGAAAACAATCAAGTCAGTAAGAAAGCACAATGCACAACAATGCCAACACTGCAATACAAGTCTTATTACAAACCCAAGCCAGCACACAAGACTATCCAAATAGATATTAAATTTTTTCCAGCACAAGACTATAAAAGTAGGCTTCTGCACGGCGGCAGATTATAATTAACCATGTCTTACCTTGAGCTGCTGCAGGGCGGGTCAATCACATCAGACCAAACGTGGCCTTGCGCTCGGGGGTTGTGTTGATAAAAGCTCTCATGAGGGTATGTATGTCCAGCGAGTTCAGAATCTCCGTGTGGACATGCATCAGGGCCAGGTGAGTAAGTCTCTTTTGTGTCATGGTACTGCGCAGCCATGTTTTCAGGCGACGCAAGGTAGAAAAAGTCCGCTCAGGTGAGGCCACAGAGATGGGTAGACACAGACATAACTCATAACTAACATGAGTTTTTCAGCTTCTACAAACAGAGCTCTTGTCTGTGGATTGAGCTTGGATATACATACTGCTACATCTTGAACTGTGCTACAATCAAACCCTTTGGTGACATCGCCAAGCATTTTGAGCTGCAGATCTAGGCGGCCTGTGTCCAGCTCCTTAGGGAGGTGAAGGGGCTCGAAGTCCACTGGTTTCCCCTCTGCTGCTCGGATTACTGCCCTCTCTCTGGTTGCTGCTATTTTCATAGCATCCTGATCAAACCTTCTCGTCAGCTCCGCTGACACCAAATCAACCGCCTCATAAAAGTCACGTCTCCAAATCACCGTTGCTGTGTCGTGCACCACGGCCTCTGGAACCGTGGTTTGGCGATAGCGAACAGGGGTTTTGCTCACCCTTGGGGCAGTGTCTGGCATCTTCAGGCCCATTTCTGGAGCACACCTTTCCACTTTGCGGACCATCTTCTCCACGATTTCGTCATCTCTCAGTGACACTACGCGCTCTTTGAGCACATTTGCGCATTTGAGCGCACCGAGGGCACTTGCTTTGGGGCTCTGCAAGCTCTTGGCCACTGCCTCGCAAGGCTCGAACAGGGCTTCACTGCAGAGAAGACCGAACAATGTTCTCCCTTTTAGAGCCTGTTTGTATAGTCCCCCGATCTTTGCCCTCGCATCCCCTCTGACGCTCTTGTCGTCTTTCAGCGTTTGCAGGGTGGCCAGAAGAGTGCTGTATGAGGAGCAAACGCGTTTGATGGCTGTCGTGCGGACGCACCATCTTGTCGGGCACAGGCCTAGGATGGTGACAGTCACCTCGTCACATCCGAAGAGCGATTCGTAAAGTTGTTTCCGCTTTGCTGATTCTCTGATTACAACCGCAACACCCTGTACAAAGTTCAAAGTCTCGGCCACAAGAGTCACTTCGCGTGCGACTTCTTGTAGAACCAGGTCCAGCGAGTGGTTACTACAATGTACATACAGTGACTGGGGGCATTCTTTTTTAAGACGAGCCTGAACTCCAGAAAAACATCCAGACATGTTACTTGCTCCATCAAAGCAATATCCTGTAAGACATTCAATAGGAAGGTTCAACCTTAAAAACACATCCTTAATGCACATGAAAAGAGTTTCTCCAGTGCTGTCTGGTGCACTATAAAATCCCAAAAATACGCAATGAGATTGGAGGCTGTTCCTGTCAACAAACTGCAGATTACACGAGAACTGCTCTGTACTACTCGCGTCGGTGGTGCCATCGGCTGTAAGCCCATAAAAACTGCACCCCGCTGCACGGACGACAATATCCCTCTGGATGGCATAAGCAAACTGTTGGATTATCTCATTCTGAATGGTGTTGGACATCCAGTTGTCTCGTCTCGTGACCCACTCACGTTCTTTCGGGAGATCATAGGTGCGTTCAAGCATTAGCTCATAAAGTATTCCATCATGTAGTGTGTCACCCCTGAAGGCTATTCCCTTGCTGCCTAGGAATCGAATGGTTCTGAACAGTAGTTCCAAGACGTTTCGTGCTGTTTGCTGTTGTTTGGCAGCGGCATCAGACAAGAGGGCACTGATAGGAATGTTCCCCAAAGCAGCATGTCTCTGGACTGTGCAACTTGGATTTCTCGTGCTCTTTGAACTTTTCAATGGCTTTCCGCCAGTTCGCAAACCCCCCTTTTACAAAAGTTGTAGCTTGTTCTCTCAGACGATCATGGTTTATCAGCTTTTTTTCTAACGCTTTCACGCACAAAAAACACAAAACACGGTCACTCTCTGCCTCGTAATGTAGCCACCTCCATTTTGTAAACCACACTGCTCTGAAGGTACGACTAAAAATCTCTGAGCCAAAACGCCTGCCTGGAAAATTGAAGTCTGTTGGCTGAAAGGGCTCCTCAATTCCTGTTAGGCTACTGCTGCTAGCCTCTCCTCCCGCGTACGCTGCTGCTGCTGCTGCTGCTGGAGTAGGTACGTTAACAGGCCTGGCTTCGATCTCGGCGGCAATGGTGCTAGTAGTAGTAGGCCGCGAAGTGAGAGTGGCAGTGCTGCATTCCTCATCCTCAGGACGCTGGACTTCTTCAGTTCTTGTGCTTTTTTTAGGTGGTCTGATAAAAAATTCTGAAATTCGCTTCTGAGCGGCCATTGCGATGCTTCGGTTTGATCTCCACTAATGTATCGTTCATTTGAAACGCACCAACGGATGTAGGCTAGGCTACGTGCACAGCGTCAGCGTTTATTGGGTATTAATAATTATTCAATTATTCATTGCACATTTTCCCCAAATCTTCCTCAAACAAACAAATCTTCCTCAAACAAACTACCTTTAGATCAGTAACAACAGACAAATTATGTAAAATGTTTTAATGCATTGATTAAAAAGTGTACAACGTCAATCCGCCCCCCAAACATTTTTTCACACCAGCTCGCTAGGGGGTGCTACAGCACCCTCAGCACCCCTAGTTCCCACGGCCATGGCGGTTGGCATGCAATTCAATTGAATTAAAAAACTTTATCAATCATATGTTTGTGCACCACGATCGGACAGGACATATAATGTGGGTGACCAGATTGCCCGTGTCAAGCCGGTTGTACCGAAAAATATCTGTAGAACACTAGTTTTCAACATTCATTGCCAACGGTTTTAACCACAACATAATGTGATGCTTGTTAACAGTGCTCACATGACATTTATTAAGTTAATATGATCTTTATGTCGACATTCCTACCTACAAGACTAAAAGTGTAGCCGAGTGTGTGCAGACCAATATGTTGCTTGCTGGGAAGCTGTCCATGATGCTGAAACTGAAATACTTACATTTTAAATGAAAACGCCTGGTTTTGGTGCTCGAGAATTATATATGCCTACTACTTGTGCGCTTGCATGAACGTGCAGTAGCCTACAGTAGACTACATTTTTGATTGTCCCGGTTAAAATGGTCACTCGGCTGTAGGCTCGATAGCAGACCCGATAAGCTCCGACCTTATTGATTACCGGGTCTTGAGAAATTTGGAACCGGGTCCTTTTGGACCCGGGTTTTGATCCCCATCCCTAGTGAAGATGGAGAGGAGCCATCCTTTCGTGTTGGAGGAGGGTGTTGTGGAAATGTTCTTCCCTCTCTAACTCCCTCCCATCAGGCTCAAACAGCCACCGCTTCCCCGTCTGGCCCCCCGGCCCAGGCCGCTCTGGATGCAGCTCCCACCCAGTTCAGTAGTAGGGACAGGTCAAAGCAGCAGGAGTGGAGGAACGTGAAGCTCAGGCCTGGATTACTCTAATGCGTGTATGCACGGCTGCGTATTCGAACCATGAAAACGATCCGCGATTACACGGCTGTTTTGGGCACAAACACTAGAATGCAGCTCTGGATTTCTAGCCTGAACACGCAGCTATGGGCGTATTCCAAGGCCTCTGGGTTTGAGGGTCATTTTCGCCGGGGTTGTGTAATCGCTATGGCAAACGGAGGAAAATGTACATGCTTTTTTCAGCAAATACGCATGAGTGTAATCGAGGCCTCAGATAGTGGGTGAAATCTGGTTTTGGTGGTATGAAAAGGGTGTCATGTTTCAACCATGGAAATAATAGGTCTAGATCTGTTCCCTGAACAAAATACAGTGCGTCAGCAACAAAGAACCAAACAAGGTGAAGTTTAGAACTGAAATCACTAATACTTCAGCAGTGTTGTTTCAGGTTTGTAGTACCTCTGAGCAACTCTAATACTTCAGCAGTGTTGTTTCAGGTTTGTAGTACCTCTGAGCAACTCTAATACTTCAGAAGTGTTGCAGTGTTTCCTGTGGAACTGATCTCTTGGGGTGTGGTGGTGTGAGAAAAAAAGAGTCTGATTTCGAAACTGAAAAAGCGGGGGATCGGAGACCACCCTTCTTCCTCCCTTGTTCCTCTTTCCTGTCCCCTTCCTTCTCTCTCCTCTCTTGCGCTCCTCTCAACAACCTCTCTCCTCTTCTCTCTCACCTGTGCCTCCACTCTGTGCCTGTGCCACAGTCCTGTCCTCTCCTACCACAATCCCTGCCTCTGCCTAAAAAAAACAATTAACTGAAGAGTCGGTCTATAAAGATGGCCTAACTTATCTCGTAAGGCTGGTAAAGTCCTAGAGCTTAAAATGTAATTAATTACATGTAACTGGATGGGATAAAACAGTAAACCCAAACAAGCACTTAATAAATCATATGGTTTATAGACATTTTAATCAAATGTTTTGTAGGTTACCATTATAACAACAGCTGTAGATAAATAAATAAAAAGGTAAGCTAGTCTTTAAACATGCGTAAATAATTTGTTGCTTTTTCTGTTATTTTGATTGGCACATTTTAGGTGGCTGGAGGAACATTAATGCAAGCTAGTGTTAGTTCAGCCAGCCAAAAAGACGGTCGCACAATCCATCAGGCAGCGCTGCGCCTGACTCGCACGAAAGTTGAAGAACCTACTCGCACTTGTGGTTTATGTCTCCTTGACAACACTCGCTTGAAGGGCTGACCGACTGACAGACAGCAGCGCGTAGCTCAAATGGAGCAGGCTACGCTTCGGCTCGAACTGTATTTTAAGATAACGTTACGTAACGTTAGCAACACAAGTCCAATTTATCATATTCATTTTTTTACTTGTCCGATCAGACACCTGCATGAGGCATTCCTCTTGCCCGAACAGAGTTTACTGGTCCCTGGGAAGCGGGCAAAACTGTTAGCCTACAGGTAGCTTGCCTTGTTCCTGAATCCCCCTGATGTGAATCATGTCTAGCCGGCAATAACCTAGCCTACCTGACTGGTCTCATCATTCTCTCTCTTCCTCTTCAATAACCTAGCCTACCTGACTGGTCTCATCATTCTCCTCCCTCTTCCTCTTCAAAAATTGTTGTATGCCCATCTGGAAAATTGTATTGATATATTAGGTTTTAGGATCCGCTAGTTGTCATCAGGGAATTATAAAACCAAAGGCTTTACCAACGTGCTTGAGATGGGCAGGAGCTGTCGGCACGTCTAACTGTAGCTATAACGGCACTTAGATTACTAACATAAATGTATTTTAGACAGTAGGCTAGGCATTTTGAGGAGTAGGCCTAGGTGCACCAGTGTTTGGCCCAATTCAAACACTGTTTAACACTATGGTAATATTTGAGCAGCAATAGCCTACCTATCTTTCGTTGTAACCTCATGCCGCTCACTGAAGAAAAAATCCCTTCACGCGCCGAGTCTTCCGATCACCTCAGAAAGGAGCAGCATGGAGCGGCACAGAGCGCGCGGCCTTTAGGCTCTTAGTCTTATTGAAAATAAATAGTCCTAATGTGGGCGCGACAGTGGTTTTGAAAGCGCATTTAGGCAGAAATATTTAAAAAGTTTAAGATGTTTAATTTAAGACTTTTATATATATAGCCTAATTTGTATTATTGTTTTTTGTATCAAATGTTTGGTGTGGCGGAAAGGATCTTGCCGTGGCGGTGCGCCACGGCAAAACCTTACCAGCGGAAACGCTGGTGTTGTTTCAGGTTTGTAGTACCTCTGAGCAACTCTGTAGCTTAAGGAACAGGTTCAGCCAGCACAGACGACCTGCTGTGGAACAGCCTGGGAACGTCCCACTGGCCTGGGGCAGGGTGGGGGTGTGGTCAGACCCTGGGAACGTCCCACTGGCCTGGGGCACCTCCCTGAACAACTACTCTACGTCTAAAGACGGGTTCAGCCGTGTTCTTCAGTTATTCCTATTGTCTGTTGACATTTCCCAAACAGTTTGGAAGGGGTTCTAGGGTTAGGAGTGTGGAAGCGTTGTTCAGTTCTTTCATCTCCACATGCTCATAAACACCGCCTGCCCCCCATACCCCTGCTGAGCAAACAGAATAGATGTTGTTTTTCCCCGACCCTCACGGTGTGTGCGTGTCTGTGTGTGTGTGTTTGTGTTTGTTCCCAGCTGAAGGACATGTTCCCTGGCTTCAGGCTGGCCCTGCCTCCTAAACGCTGGTTCAAAGACAACTATGACACCGATTTCCTGGAGGACCGACAGCTGGGCCTGCAGGCCTTCCTCCAGAACCTGGTGGCTCACAAAGACATCGCCAACTGGTGTGTGTGTGTGTCTGTGTGTCTGTGTGTCTGTGTGTCTGTGTGTGTGTGTGCGTGCGTGCGTGCGTGCGTGCGTGTGCATGTGTGTTTGAAACTGTCTATTAACCCCTTTTGTATAGAGGTGTTTTGAATCCTGTGAAAGTTCTGCCAGGTGCCATGCAGCACACTGTTCAACACACAAACACACATATACACATACACACACACACACACACACACACACACACACACACACACACACAACCAACCAATACAAACTGACAACACAGAGGAGGTGTTATCAGGGTTTATGAAAGTCGGCCAGTATCTACAGTAACCCTCCCTGACCGTGTCCCTCTATTAACCTCCCTGACCGTGTCCCTCTGTTAACCTCCCTGACCGTGTCCCTCTGTTAACCTCCCTGACCGTGTCCCTCTGTTAACCTCCCTGACCGTGTCCCTCTCTTAACCTCCCTGACCGTGTCCCTCTCTTAACCTCCCTGACCGTATTCCCGTGCCACCAGTATGGCCGTGAGGGAGTTCCTGTGTCTGGACGACCCACCCGGCCCCTTCGACAGCCTGGAGGAGAGCAGGGTAAGACCTGCCATGGGCCAGGAGCGTTTAAAGGGGAGCTCTATGGGTCGTGTGTGTTTAAAGGGTGAGACTATAGAGGAGAGAGTAGCTGATGTGTCTCTCCTCAAGCCTTCAGTGAGACTCTAGAGGAGAGAGTAACTGATGCGTCTTTCCGCAGGCCTTCTGTGAGACTCTGGAGGAGAGGGTAACTGATGCGTCTTTCCTCAGGCCTTCTGTGAGACTCTGGAGGAGAGAGTAACTGATGTGTCTTTCCTCAGGCCTTCTGTGAGACTCTGGAGGAGAGTAACTACCGCCTGCAGAGGGAGCTGCTGGACAAGCAGAGGGAGATCAGCGCCCTGCGGAGGAGACTGGAGGAGAAAGAGCAGCGTATCAGCCAGCTGGAGAGACACAGCCAGTAAAGATACACACACACACACACACACACACACACCAAGGTTATAATAGTTTTATTTTTATATCGTTTTAACTTTTTGTTTTCAATTTCAGTTTAGTTTTGATTAGTTTTAAAGCAGGTTTGCTAGTTTAGTTTAGTTTTTATTTTTGTAAAATGCTTCGTTTTAGTTTAGTTTTTATTAGTTTCAGTATTAGTTTTAGTTTTTTTTTCTTCTGCACTAGCCTCGTGAGACCATCCTGATCTTGTGAGCTCACATTATTTCACTCCGTGTGAAACAAACCATCTGGTGCACGTCAGGTTACTTCTGCGCAGGGGCACAGCAAAAGAAAATGGAGGATAGATTTCATATCCACCCAAAATAACTTATGTATTATGTATTATGGCTTATGTATGAAATGAAAAAGACTAAAACTAGGGACATTTTCTCAATAATTTTAGTTTATTTTAGTTAGTTTTGTAAACACACAATACAGTTTTAGTTAGTTATCGTTTTTTTGTAAACTCTAGTTTTTATTTTTATTTCAGTTAACTAAAATGTTTTTTCACACCTAGTTTTCGTTTTTTAGTTAGTTTTCGTTAACTATAATAACCTTGACACACACACGCACACACAACCATACACGCACACACACACAAAACCATAAACACGCACACATACACAGGAACACACACGCACACATACAACCATACACACACGCACACACACATATGTGTACATGCATGCATGCACACACACACACACACACACACACACACATGAATACACACACACTAAGTATGTGTGTTTCAAAGTTTGAATGTAGTATCTAGCTGAAAAAGTATCATGTAGGAACTGAAAGTAAATATCCCATTGACAACCATACAATTCTTTAAGTTGAATCGCTCAAAAAGTACATTTTGTATCATGTTAAATTCTGCCTATTGACCCTTTGACCTCACTTTCTGTTTATGTGGCATTGGTTTAGAAAAAAAGTTTAAATGCCTTTATTAAATGGCTAATGCATACCAAAAATTAAAACCACGCACCTACGCATTGAGGCAGCACAGGCTTTCATCAGGGTGTCACAGCAGATGAACAGATGAACATTTTAGTATATATGTCCACGTATCTTAAAAATTGTAGGAGTGGCAACAAGTTAGAAAACAGGTAAGAAATCAAAATGAGCAACTCAAAGCTACAGCAGAGCGCCATTCATTTCAATAGTGAGCATTGTTGTCAAACAAATGGTCATAACTAAAAATATAAATTACACAGCTTGAATGCAACATCTTGCTGTAATAAATGTGAAGATACTGTGACGATTAGCAGGGGCGGCAGTTTAGAAAATGTGCGGATATTTTCAAATCACCTACTCGCCACACTCAAACTACATTCTGAACATTCCACCATTCATTTCCAATGGACAAAAAGTGCCAATAAAAGTTAAATACCTCCAAAACTGATATCAACATGAAAAATGTATATGTTATAAGCAGGGGTTAAATAGGGATTTATTTGTGTGTGTGTGTGTGGGGGGGGGGGCTGTGTTAGGGGGGTTGGCAAGGGTGCGGGCAGTGGCAGCAGTGATGGTGGCACTTAATACTGCTTCATAAATGGCAAATATCAAGCCTTTAATGATCTATCTTTGAAATGAAAGTATTCTTGATTAAATACAATTCTAACCCTATGCCGTGCTGTTCCATCCTGTGCTGCAACACTAGCTACTGATGGTTTGGTGACTCAATCTTAAACTGTACAGTGTTTTATATATTCTATCAAACTCAGCCTATGATAGATTAAGCCATGGTCAGATTACTTAAAGTGAATTTAACTAGCTAAAATAATAACTTCTACATTCCTTAAGCATCTGTAAGTTTTCTCCTTTTAACTCCACCCTGTCTCATTTCTGTTTTAGCTTTTAAAATAATTTAACTTCAGAAAATTAATTAATTTCTGCATTGCCCGAGTCAGAGCAAAACATTGAATAATTTAGCCAGCGTGCTAACAGTAAACTATACCTGGGTAATGTAGCTAGCTAACGTGCCTGATGTGGCTTGCCATGCTAGGCGGCTTGATTTAGATAATGTATATCTAGCTGACTAACGTTGGCTAACTGGATAGCTTGCCAGCGATTCCTGGCAGACTAAAACCTTGGTGTTGTTAGAGAACATTGTTTAATCGGGATATCAAACGAACTCCAAGGTGTACTCACTCATAAAATAATCTGAGCGCTCCCTATCCCACTTCTAATTTGACAACTGACTGACGCGAAGTGAAAGTGAAGAGTACCCAGGCGATTGAAAGGGATGACATCATTTTAAACTTAGAAAAACAGTAACTAAAATGAATTGTGATTTATTTTAATAGTGAACATGAAATGGCTGCAATCTTTAAACAATAAAGACCCAGAAAAAATGTACAAATAAATTAAAAGATGATAGATGTGCCGGGGCTGAGCGCCGGGTAGCCCCGGCCAAAATTAACCTCTGGTTATAAGTTATAGCACTATGAAGCATGTAAAGCTGAACAAAATAAACTTTTAAACAGTGAAAATCGGTTAAAAGGTGTGAGAGGAGTTAGGTGGCGACAAAAAAGTGGGTGGAAGAGGAGGAATAAGCGTGCAAGAGAACAGTAGTGATTTACTAAAGCAACCAACTAGTCAATCAGCAATGCACAAGGTCCACTAGTGGTTTGATATTCGACTAGTCTGTGAAACCCCTTATACCCATACACACACACACACACACACACACACACACACACATATCACACACACACACCCCTACCTCTCAGGTGTGAAACCAATTGCCTGTGTGTGTGTGCGTGTGTGCGTGTGTGCGCGTGTGCGCGTGCACAGCGGAGAGTGTCTGAGTCCAGAGAGTCTGTGTGGGTTGGGGTCAGGGTCCGGGTCAGTGCCGGGCAGTGACAGCAGTGTGGAGGCCGACGGAGAACAGGAGTCATCCACCGCAGAGGCTGACCAGGCGATAACTGAGGAGAACAGGTAACACATACACAGAGGAGAACAGGTAACACACACACACACACGGGGGAGAACAGGTTACACACACGGAGGAGAACAGGTGACACACACACTTTAGCACACACACTCAGACTCACACACATGCCCGTACACTGGTTCTCACTTAGCACTCTAGGCTCTTTAAATGGAGGGAGGAGGAGGAGAAACATATTCTCAACAAAGCTGCCTGTTTAGTGGCACATCATGTATTTGGACCCTCAGACAGGAATATAGGATCTGTTCACTGTTTAGTGGCTCCATTCACTCGTTAGAGGAGACACATCCCACAGCGATGTGTCTTCAGGGTCAAGGTTAAAATGTTGACTTCTTTCACACAGAGTTTTTCAAATCAATTTGATTTGATTTGCCCATTGTTCATTGATTTGTTATTAATGCATTAATTGACTGGCGTTAAGCCAGGTAAGTAGGAGGTTAGTCAGAAGAACAAGGTCGCAGAATTATTATTGACGTTTCCTTCCATTCTGTTTTGTCCCTTTCATGTTAGCAGCTGTGCAGGCCCTGTCTGAGACAGAGGGCAGTGTTGTGTCAGGTACATGTCATACATGCTCAGTGGTCACTTTATTAGAGACACCTATCTACTACCAGGTATTAATCCTTTATTAGAGACACCTATCTACTACCAGGTATCAATCCTTTATTAGAGACACCTATCTACTACCAGGTATTAATCCTTTATTAGAGACACCTATCTACTACCAGGTATTAATACTTTATTAGAGACACCTATCTACTACCAGGCATTAATCCTTTATTAGAGACACCTATCTACTACCAGGTATTAATCCTTTATTAGAGACACCTATCTACTACCAGGTATTAATCCTTTATTAGAGACGCCTATCTACTACCAGGTATTAATCCTTTATTAGAGACACCTATCTACTACCAGGTATTAATCCTTTATTAGAGACACCTATCTAGGTAGGTAATCCTTTTCCCTCGGCCTGAACAGCCTGAACCTATCTAGTACTGGGTAGTCTGGCTGTTCTCCTCTGACCTCTCATTAACAAGGTGTTTGCACCCAGAGACCTGCTGCTCACTGGGTGTTCTCTGTTTATCACACTTATTTTGATCACACCATTCTCTGTGAACTCTAGAGACTGTAGTGTGTGAAAATCCCAGGAGGGCAGCTGTTCTGAGATGCTAGAACCACTACGTCAGGCACCAGCAATCACACCACGGTCAAGGTTGCTTACGTCACGTGCAGTTACGTAACAGTCACGTGTCTTGACTGTTCAAATGGTCGAACAACAACTAAACCTCTTCACCATGACTACATGGTTTATTATGGAGCTGCAGCCATATGGTTGGCTGTTTGTTTGGAGGCTATTTGAGTCAACAAGCAGGTGTACCTAATAAAATGATAACTGAGTGTAGATCCTATGGGCTGTCTCTCTCTCGTCTACTTCCTAGCTTGTATACATCACTGTCTTCATCTGTCGTCATGTTCAGATCTTTGTTGAGCTGTGGCAGTGTTGAGGCTGTGTCTCTATCTCTCTCTGTCCCTCTCTCTCTTTCTCCATCCCTCTGTCTCTCTCTCTTCTCCCTCTCTCCCTCCCATGTTCTGTGGACTGTCTGTGGTTTCTAGCCATTATTCTGGTGTGGGTGTTGTTTCTTCAGCTTTTCTGAATTCAGCAAGCTGTTTTGTATTATCAGGTATATGGTTTCTCTTTGGCTGCCCTATCAGTTGATGGAATCGGTCCCCTCTGCTGGTGATGACGAGGTAGAGGTACATGTAGAGTGACTGGAACCCCTCTGCTGGTGATGACGAGGTAGAGGTACATGTAGAGTGACTGGAACCCCTCTGCTGGTGATGACGAGGTAGAGGTACATGTAGAGTGACTGGAACCCCTCTGCTGGTGATGACGAGGTAGAGGTACATGTAGAGTGACTGGAAAACAGACACCGACATGCAGAGCGGTGTGGTTGACTCAATTTTAACTTTGCGTTGAACTTTTTTTCTTCTTATTTCGATTTGATTTGATTTATTTATTTGCTGAGGGAAAGCGCAAGTTAATGAACAATCACTTTATAATTTTAGCAATACAAACCGAGATTGTAAACTAGCCAGGTTGTAGCCAGAGGCTAATTTCCAATTGTAGTCCCATGTGAAGATGTTCCCTAAAAGAAGAGGGTAAAACCATATTGAATATTGCCTATTTGGTGGGGGAGGGACAATCTCTTTTTTTCCAATCACTCAGGTACTGTGACCTGACAGGCACTCAGGTCAGGGCCAATGAAAAATATATTTCTGTCAGAGGGAGGGTCATGCATTTTTATTTCCGAGCACTCTGAAGTCCTCCCGTGACACCCTTTCATAGATTTTGAACGGTCCCTAACCACTCTCTCTTTGTCTTGTTTTCTCTTTACCACTCTCTCACTCTCTCTCTCCCGTCCTTCTCTCTCTCTCCCTCCCTCTTGTCCTCCTCTCTCTCCAGCAGTAGTTGTGAGGCCTTGTCTCTGCATCCCTCTGTGTGCTGGTGTGGCCCTCCCACAGGCAGCTCCCCGCCCACCATCCAGGTGACCCAGGTGTGTGACCCCCGGCTGGAGCACTGATCCCAGACCTGCTGCCCGCCTCTCCTACTGACGTCCCTCTCCACACCTGCTGAACACCGATGCTGGGAACTCAACCTCCCTCTCCACCCCCCACCCCTGGGCTGTGAACAGATACCCCTGCTTAATGGAGGACCTTGTTGGGGAACTGTGGTTGGGAACTGTGGTTGGGAACTGGAGATGGGAACTAAAGATGGGGACACACTTGCAAGCAGATATCTGCTACTATCTCAGTGTTGCCAGGACAGGGAACATTTCAATTTCTGACACTTCTTCCATGACAAAGTTTTTCCTTAGAGACACGGATCCCCCATTGAGACATTCATCTATTGAGGAAAATACCTTGCATGGACCAGGGACATATTCCTGTGGAACACTGTAGTACTTTTTCTGTGAATTGTCTGATGGAACTGGTCAATATGAGAACTAAAACCTTTAGAAAATCACTCAATGTATCAATGTAGTTGCTCTAATTTTTTGGGTTCTTTGAGCTGATTCTGCTGGCTGATCCTCTTCAGAACTGGTCGTCAGGTCCAAAAAGTGCTGCTCAACCAAATGCCGTGGAGAGAGGAAGGCCTCTTTACTCTATATCTGAATACAGACTTATCTCTCCTGCAATATGACTGAACCCTATGACAATCCAATCCAACAAGAAATGGAAGCTTCTAGTGAGAGTTAAGACTTTAAGCTGCAGATTTTCTATGTGTATTGCATGTTGGTTTGTGTTGTTTGCAGACACTCTGAACCCATGTTTTTGGTCAGAGATTAAAACTCTTAAAGAGAAGCGGTGTGCAGAATAGAGGGAACATTAGAGAACATTTCACGCTCAACATTTATGCATTTTCATAAACTGACAATCTCTTCTTTGGCTTATGAAATCATACATTTTGTATCTACGACTTTTCTTTTCTTGGGTGTGTGCCCCTCTCTTCCAAGTATTTTTTCTCGCGGCGTTCAATACTCTGCGCCAGAAAAATCTACTGGAAACTGCTTCAGCCTATTTGATATGGCTCTTGGTGGAGGGTGGAGTGCGTTCACATCGGTTTGTGAGAGTAGCAGCTGTGGTCACAGCAGGAGGTGACTCAGGATATTCAACTAGGCAGATGCCCTCTTAATAGTGGGGTGTTGACAACTTTACTGAGGTCCTGTTTTTACTAAGGTAATCAGTGATGGAACCTGATTGAATGGATCAAAACCAGTGCTTCTCTACACAGCTGCCACAAATCCTGTCACGCCAGAGAAGGGATTTCTCAAAAAAAAGGAATGAGAGAAGAACACGTTATTTGTGTTTTCAAAATGTATCAAGGCTCTTAGGGTGCACTTGGCTCATGTCTGTATAATATAACAGAAATCAACTCTCATATTGACGATACATTGTAGTCCACTTGCCCCATCTCATTGCTTTGCACTGCCATATTTCAAATACACACATTACATTATTGAGATGCTGTTCATTGTATTTGAGAAGCCTGTGTGCATAAATTGTTGTTCATAATTGTGTGGCACAAATGACATCTGAACGCTGTTTTCAAGGTCACGCATCACTTGTACGAAACCATGTACTCTGAAGGTCAAACTGAAATCTAACACACTTTGCACATTATTTGTTGGGTGTACACACACATCTGCATATTAATACACTTTTCAAAAACACCTAACCCTCTCTCCCCATCCCTTAAGGGAGAGAGGGAAAGACTGTTAGGGGAAGAGTTAAGTGCTTATCACTCGTGTACCCCACATTCCTCATCTGAAGGGAGAGTCCAATGTAAGCATGTGTGTGAACGTGTGCATGCGCATGGAGGGAGAGTTTACTACTAAAAGCCATATTCAGGGCTGTAGTCTTCATAGTTATACACAATGTTATAGGTATATGTTATAGGTAATAACACACATTCCAAAAGCCATACTCCATAGTCATACCACAATTAGAGATTACTGTATATACCAGTTAGGGGTGTAACGATACACTAATCTCACGATATGATACGATACACGATATTGGGTTGACGATAACAATACGATACACTAAGGGCAGGTGTGAAGCGTTGCCGTAGCGCTGCTGTTCACACCAATAGTGCATTTCTCCACATTTCTACTCCAATACACTGAATTTAGAGCTTAATTGTTGTAATATCATGGATAGGCCTTAAGACAAAAGACATGTTTGTTACCAGCGTTGTGTAGCCGACAATAAACATATCACGATATTGTTTTCACCTTGACGATAAGTATTGTGATGTTTCTGTATCGAAATATATTGTGGCACGATATATTGTTACACCCCTAATACCAGTTCACTGAAGTCCAGTTGTTTTTATTGAAATCAAGCTCTGTGGTGGGGAAATTATCTTTACGAACATGAAGAGTGGCCATAGGATGCACTTTAGGGATAAATGGCAGTGTTGTCTAGCTAATGTGGCTAGCTCAGTTAGCTTGTTGAAAGTGCCTTTCCTATATTAGACAATGTTTGATTGTTGACGTTATTGTGGGATCTGTTAAACCATCCTGAATTTGAAAGTGCCTTGAAGTTTCCTTTCACTTTTAGCTCCCTCCTCACGTGTTACCTAATTTCTCTAATGGTGAAAATGTTTTAAAATAACACTCAGTTTATCTGTCTTGAATGAGTTGAAATGTCAGCTTTGAATTTTATACATTTTTTTCTAAGGTACAACATAAACTATTGAATGATGGCTCTACCTGCTGTGAGACATAATTGTGTGTCATACTTATCATTCATAGTTCAGTAAAAAATGTCAAATATAAGAATTACATTTTTAGGCCCACATTCTCTAAGCTTGGAAATGGCCTTAAAGAATGTGGGAATGTTGTTTCAGTGATTGCTTGGGAAAGAAAATGTACACCTGTTGTTTTTGTGGTAGAAATGGTCAGATGACCATTGGGTGGGTTGATGGGTTGTGTCTGTCTGTGGGAATCTTACTGTAATAGTTACCATTGTGGTCATGCTGCCACTATTCACCTGTGAGTTCTTTTCAGAGGATACAATAAATATTTTCAATGAAAACCAGCATTTTGTTGTGTCTGTAAAATTTCATTGTTTTGGCACTTTTTCCATAACTAACGTTTTAATTTAGCCCCCCTGCCCCCAGCCAACTGCCCCCAGGCCATTTGCCTCTTGCCAGGCCACTATTGTAAATAAAATCAAATGAAACTTAATTTGTATAGCGCAGTTCATACACAGAGGCAACACAATGCACTTTACAGAGAGCAATGGGGTTAGGGTTAGGGTGAGGGTTAGGGTTAGACCTCCTCCAGGGAAATTGACGATGACCCCCCATCATCTTCCGGCTCTGCCTCGATCGTAGAGGGTGGATTAGTCGGGTTCAGGAGTTCCTCAAAGTGTTCCTTCCAACGCTCAACAACCTCCTTGCTGTATACAGCTTTGATGGTCCCCCGCTTTCCCTTCCTGAGGTGTCTGATGGTCTTCCAGAAACACTTTGGTGCCGACTGAAAGTCCTTCTCCATGGTTTCTCCGAACTCCTCCCACACCCGCTGCTTTGCCTTGGTCACGGCCGAAGCCGCAGCCCTCCGGGCCAGTCGATACCCTGCAACTGCTTCTGGAGTCCCCCGGGCTAACATATCTCGCAAGGCCTCCTTCTTCAGTCGGACGGCTTCCCTGACCACCGCTGTCCACCACGGTGTTCTAGGGTTACCGCCCCTTGAGGTACCTATGGCCCTCATGCCGCAGCTCTCAGCCGCAGCTTCAGCAATGGAGGCTTTGAACACCGACCACTCATGCTCGATGTCCCCAACCTCCACAGGGATGCCAGAGAAGCTCTGCCGGAGGTGGCAATTGAAATCTCTCCGGATAGACTCTTCCTCCATACGTTCCCAGTTCACCCTCACTACATGCTTGGGTTTTCCAGGTCTGTCCAGAGGTTTCCCCCGCCATCGAAACCAGCTCACCACCAGATGGTGATCAGTGGACAGCTCTGCCCTTCTCTTTACCCGAGTGTTCAAAACACATGGCCTCAGATCGGCTGATACAATAACAAAATCTATCATCGATCTTCGGCCTAAGGTGTTCTGATGCCAGGTGTACTTGTGGGCATCCTTGTGTTCGAACATGGTGTTTGTTATGGACAAACTGTGACTAGCACAGAAGTCCAACAACAAAACACAACTCGTGGTAGCCACCATATTAATTTATTAGTGAATTAAAATTCCCCATTGACTTGATTGGGAATAGGGAAAATCTCCAGTTCAAATATTTTTTTTTATCTTGGAAACCTTAAAGCAATACATCGCGATATTTGGACCTTTACAAACATGTCTGTTGCTAATTCTCCAATTAGATTTACTAAAAGTAAGCTGAATCGTCCAAACAGTCTACTCAGAAAGATAATACATTGACATTAATTACCTTTTAAAACCTGCGCCCTCGAGATGCAGCATTCAGATGAAGTGTGCATGTGCAACGTTTTGCTTAAACAACACAGTAGTAGCTAACTATTCCGGCGTGTATGGATATCATGTGTTTTTTAGCTCAATGATATCATGGCAGAGGTGAGAAAACCGAAGTGAAACATTCGGAGGAAGCCAGAAAAAGAAAAGACAATCTGATAACTTTATGACAGTACGACAGTGCACTTACTCGCAGAGCCTGTGGGGGCGCAGTTCCGAGAAAACCGGAGAAAACGCTATGTATTGCTTTAAAGTCGCACTGAAATGAAAAAAGCATTCTGTCCCATTTTGGTTCACATAATTGGTCATAGTGTTCACCTATTCAACGATGTATGCCAAAAAATTTACTAAATTCTACTTTTGTTGTAATCTTATATCAAATTATATAATTTCTTACTTCCTGGAAAACGGTAGGTCACGTGCAATGACGACAACAGGTACCTTAGATTTTAGGCCAAAGTTCTTAAAACCCGTCCACTAGTCAATGTTCCAATCAAGTTCCTCTGAAGGCATGTCCCACCCTCATAGCTTGTTTGCGTCGGAAATACGTACGGAAGTTAGATGATCTCAAACGTCCGTTTCTGTGCGACTTTAAGGCCTACAGTTACCAAACTTGGTAGAGAGGTTAACAGTCAAGAGTCCTACTCTGGAAAAAATAATTACACTGATGGGCCTCACGGTGGCGCTATAACAGCCCACTTTACCTTTTGGTCTGTATCTCTTGAACCATAGGTTGTGAAATCAAAATTTCTTCTAATTTTATTTTTCGCAGGATTCCTTGGATAATGACGCATCAACCCACATTGGCCACGCCCATTTGCGTCTTCTACATTTTCTGCCATTTTTGCTTATTTGAAGAACGCTGCTCCAAAACCAATTTCACTTTGAACCAAAGGGGTGCCATAAATGCGAATAATGTAGGCTAATCGCATGGTGCTTGCCCTCTGACACTTTCTATAACGTGCATAGTGCTGGTACCAACTCACTCATTTTGTCTCAGACCATTTCTGAAACAATCATCGGTGTCTGTATACATTTCCCTTCAATGTTATTGCTTGCCCATTTGTAACCATTTAACTAGTGCGAGTGGGGAGGGACTGGATTCGGAAAGGGACAGCATAACAATTGCAATGCTAATGTGGTGGACCCATGGATGTATTAATAGAACTGGATACAGCCACTCCATTCACTGACCGCTATCAACAATGAAGCCCTATTGAACCGCGCCATCTTGGCAAATTTGTAGTCATTTGACCATTTCCGGTGACTTTTGTACTTGCGCAGTTGTGCTTTTCTGTCCTACGCGCGTCCACGGTCAACGTTGGGACCGCTTCAGCTATCGAATCGCCGACTGGTGTAAGATGGATAGCCTAACGTTAGAGAGATAAATGTAGTCTATGGTTATGTTAATAAAGCTAACAATGATGTTGTAACATGCATGCAGCACTGCCGATCTAAACGATTGATTCATTATTACCATGGATCGGTATTGGGATTGATCAAGGGCGAATGTGAAATAGCAGCCACGAACTCAGCGGGTTATCCGAGATGCGGTAGCAGCGGCCAAAGCTCCTGCTGGCGGGGAGTGAAGCTTTTCAACTCGCTTGTCACTGGCTCCCTGGAGGAATTTAGCCTGGCTGCAATAACGTTATCGCGAACGGAATGAATACCATCTACTAGCAAACAAAACATGTTCAGTTATAATTAACCTGTTAAAACTAAGATGCCTGGATGAAAAAATAATTTCTCCAATGGATATATTTTACAAAAACAGGTTAATATGCAAGCCGGTTTTCATTGCTAAATCAAAGCGGGGAGAGCCGGGAACGTGCTTGGACGCGCGTAGGACAGAAAAGCACAACTGCGCAAGTACAAAAGTCACCGGAAATAGCAAAATGACTACAAATCTAGCCAAGATGGCGCGGTTCGATAGGCCTTCACTTAAGATTTCGAATCCTGGGGGCTTGGGTGGACCCCCCCCCCCCCCCCCCAAAAAAACAAACAAACAAAAAAACAGGGGGGCCACTGTGGCAGTACTTCCGGGTTGAATGTGAATTTCTGTCGTAACGTTCTGGTGCTGCTTTTATCACAGCCTGCCGGAGATAGAGAAGAAACTCTGGTAGGAGCTATTTTGTTTAACAAAAAACACGGTTTTCACTGAAATTACGATACCTTCATATCTACAGGGGGTTTATGTAGCTAAATATCATTGTTACATTGACGGAGAGCTAGCTAGCACCAGCTGCGCCGCACATCACTCAGATCAAATCAAATGAAACACAGATTGCACAACAAAAAGCGAAACAAAGGCAATGGGGACATTTCCATAGATAAGTTATGTAGTCGCCATAGCAAGCAGAAGCTATCTGGCTACATAGAGATTGGTTTGTTTCTCCATTGTCTTTGCTGAAAAGTTAAAAACATTCCCACTGCCGTAAAACAGTTTGCTCAGTGTTGAAAACAGCGGTTTGACCCGGGTGTGCTGGCTAGCACAGTGCGCTTTAATAGGTAGGTTGTTTCTTGTTATTGTCGATTTAATACGCTTGAGCTGTTAAAACTGTCATGTGTTTTTAGCAGTATGGCTCTTATGTCGCTGTCTGCCCGGGGTTTTAAATTGATTGCATGCTTTTAAACATTGATTTCTATCTAGCTAGGCTAAGGCTACCGATAGCTACGTATATTAGCATTAGCTAGGCCAGCGGTAAAAGGCGCCTCGGATCGAGTATTTGCTGGATGAGAACAGTCCATGCCATGCTGGTTATGTAAGGAACATGGACAACGAGCTGCTATGTATTTGCTAGTCGTAAAATTGCATTCGTTTTAGCACTCTAAAACGCGCTAGCAAAACTCTTGCTAGCTGTCGTCTGTATTGTGCTATCCTTGCATTTCAGGAATGCATTTCCTTGTTATGCAGGCTTGTTGAGCTCTGTTGTCGCTCCCTAGTCCCTGCTACCTCCCTTCTCGTATCTCTAACTAATTATATTAATATAGCTAGCTACTAGCTAAGCTTTTCTTTGAACTGTAGTTTAAGGCTGCTCTTTCTAAAGTTGGAAAGCGGCCAGGCCCGTGCAAAGTAATGACTGGGCCCCAGAAAAAGTCCAGTGAATGGGCCCCCCCCAACCTGCTTCTCTCAAACAGAGAGACTTACGCAGTGTTAAGGGCTAGATAAGCACACATGACGTGCAGTCACGCACATCCTTACACTATCTCTCTCTCTCTCTCACACACACACACACACACACACACACACACACACACACACACACACACACACACACACACACACACACACACACACAAACCCTTACAACCAGGTCAACAAAGATCTGCTACACTCAAAACACAATGCTTAGATGTAGAAAGTATATTTTCCTACCTTATAGCTTCTTCCTCTTTGCCTCAGGCTCTAACAGCAACATCCTCCTGGTCTTCCTGGATGCAAAGTCCTTTATAATGTCTTTAAAGTCAATCTTCTGAGCCAGTTCGCACTCAGTGGAGAGTATTGCCAGGTTATTGAGCCTCTCCTGACTCATTGTAGAGCGCATATAATTCTTTATTATTTTTAATTTGCTGAATGATCTCTCTCCTCCTGCTACACTTACAGGTAGTGTGCAAAATATCCGCAGCGCAATGCAGATGTCACCATAAATCCTCTCTGTTAGCTAGCTCTTCTACTTCTTGGCAGTTAACGTTGCCCTGGCTCTACTGCGCTGATACAAAAAAGTTTGTAAGAACATTTTGTTTATTTGGGTCCAGTGCCCTGGATTGCTCCCTGTGTTTTTTCTCCTTCCTTTTCTGCGATCCGGATTTATGTGTAGGTCCCGGCATAGCTAATTCCTAACAATACAACTAAGTTACCTGGCTACTTAAAGTGGATATTGACCAGTAGTTTTTTTTTCTCCCGCGTAGGATGAGTTTTGAACAACGCACTTCACACATGACGTTGCACACAATTGGACTTAGGCTATACCATTTTAGGGGAGGGGGGGGGTTATTTGGTAATATGCTACATTTTATTAAAGCAACGAACCACATTTGAGTAAAATATAGTTTTGTTCTAGTAAGTGATGGAAACAACAACAAAAAACTTTCACTTTTAATCACCTTTGCTACTTTGAATTCCGACTGTAGACTACTTTAAAGTCGCACTGAAACGGAGATCATCTAACTTCCATAGTTTGACGTATTTCCGACGCAAACAAGCTATGAGGGTGGGACATATATGTTTAGAGGAATTTGATTGGAACATTGACAAGTGGACGGGTTTTAAGAACTTTAGACGGATTCAATAGAAGGATAGCGTTGATTGATGGGTGGATGTCATGAGATTATTGGCCTAAAATCTAAGGTACCTCTTGTCATTGCACGTGACCTACCGTTTTCCAGGAAGTAAGAAATTATATACTTTAATTTAAGATTGACAAAAGTCGAATTTTGTAATTTTTTTTGGCATACATCGTTGAATAGGTGAACACTATGACTAATTATGTGAACCAAAATGGGACAGAATGCTTTTTTCATTTCAGTGCGACTTTAAGATGTTTATTTCAATTGCATGAATCAGATTTGAGGATCTAGCCTTTCTTTGATGCCTATTTGCACAGATTACATCGATCAATGCACGGATTGATTACGCTAACTGAAGTAGGCTATATTAGTCTGTTTGGAATTCACGATAGTAATGAGAGTTTTCCCTTTCCCCCTTACCCTTTTTATCAATAAAACTGTCATTTTTATAACCACGTCTTGTTGATTGGGAAGGCATTTAGTTTAGCTGCCTGTCAAATCTTGGCCTACTTATTCGGACTTGGAGTATGAGTATTAGAACTCCTTACAACTGTTTATTGAGCAACTATTGATAGGTTGCGCTAAAGAAATACCACAATGAAGGTAGTCTAGATTTATAACATCATGGTTATACACGATATGGTAGCCTGCCCTCTCACTCGCTGGTCAGCTAGGCAGGCAAGTTACGACTGTTTCCTTCATATAGCCTACACATAATTATTTTAAATTTTTTTATAAAGAAGGAATCAGAACATGTGGAAATGTAATTTTAGCCTATTGTAATACAATTCAAATTGTGCTTAGAGGGAATTATTTTGACCGGACATTATTACTGGGACATTATAACTGGAGAGATTTATATGTCAGACTTCAACAGATTTTCCCAGACAAAAAACCCTGTCAATGGAAACCGAGGGGCTTATGGAATGAAGGACATTTTCAATCAATTTTAAAACATAAATAATGTGACTGAATTCTATCCCTCATTTTTTTAAATTTTAAATATGTCTATTGCCTGTCTTGTTCTGTATATTTTCATTGTGCAATTTAAAAAAAACAAACAACTATCAATACTTTACCACAGAAAATTGATGCAGTATCGCAGGGACAAAAATCTCAATTTATTGCTTTATTGATTTTATTGCACAGCCCTAGTATTCTGGTTGGTGGAGAGCAGAGCAGCTTCCAGTGTTGTGTACATGGGTTAAAACTAACGTTTTGGCTTACCAGCCAGCCAGATTTTTTACCAGACAAAAATAATAAGTTGCTTTTTACTATTGCAATTTGCTATTACTATTTAGCATGTCATCTTGGTCTCATGCAATTCTCAATCAATATTATAGTAGTATGCATATAATAATAGCTAGCAGTGTCCAAAACAAAATGTTTGGCTTACGAGCCAACTGGCTGGTAAATTAAAAAAATTACCAGCCAGCCATTTGCTAGTAAATATAGTTCATTTTAACCCCTGTAGTTTTCTTTTTGCCTGGTGGTGTCACTGTCCATCTTAGCAATCTGCTCTGTTGCCCTAGCTAACAGTCTATCTGCTCTGTCGTCAGGGCTCTAAGCTAACATTTTTCACTAGGAGCACATCCTAAATGAAAAAATTTAGGAGCACCGAAAGAAATTTAGGAGCGCAACGAAATAATTTAAATAACACTTTTATTAACACACACATTAGGCCTACTGCCAACAACAATAAACGATAATAACTTGCTCTCCATAGGAGCTCTCATCCTCTCCTACTATACTATTCCCACACACTTCATCAGGTGCATTGGTCCTAATGGAGACTACTATTCCCACACACTTCATCAGGTGCATTGGTCCTAATGAAGACTATACTATTCCCACACACTTCATCATGTGCATCGGTCCTAATGAAGACTATGCTATTCCCACACACTTCATCAGGTGCATTGGTCCTAATGAAGACTATACTATCCCCACACACTTCATCATGTGCCTTGGTCCTAATGAAGAATATAGCCTACTATTCCCACACACTTCATCATATGCATTGGTCCTAATGAAGACTATACTATTCCCACACACTTCATCATGTGCCTTGGTCCTAATGAAGACTATAGCCTACTATTCCCACACATTCATCAGGTGCATTGGTCCTAATGAAGACTATACTATTCCCACACACTTCATCAGGTGCATTGGTCCTAATGAAGACTATTGTATTCCCACACACTGCATCATGTGCATTGGTCCTAATGAAGACTATGGCCCAATGCCAATACCCCCCTTAGCCCTAGCCCTTGTCCCTACCCCTACATTTTGCGTGTTCACGCGTAGGGTAGTGTGTCCCATTCCTTTTAGCTTCTAGGGCTAGGGCGCATATCGAGGGCAAGTGGACGTTCAAACAGCCCTCCAAAACGAGAGTTTTCAGATGCTGACTTGAAACCGAGGGGTAGATGAAAATTCACAATGCTTTGCAACTTAGGCAGGGATATGAAACAGCTGCCGGTGCCGTGAAAAAACGTGGGAAGAAAGCCCAATATCTTCGCAAATAATCATTCAAAAATTGTCAAATCTGTGAAAAAGCTTAGTTTAATGTAGATGCAATGGAACATGTAATTGGATCGTTATGACACGCATTTCAGGAAAAAAATCGCTTTATAAGATGTCAACGGCATTTCATTTCCTTTTGATGGGGATCCAGTAAGTTACTGGTAGGCTACGGTGCAATGCTGTTCTCTAATCGTATCATTTGTGTAAACAACGATTTTTGAGTGACAGTTGATTCGACTCCCCCCTCGCCGATTTCCTCTCTCTCCTTGGTTCCACTTTTCCGGGCAAATATACGATTGACTGGGCTTCATTTTCTTCATTTTGTTAACATTAGGCTACTGGCAGGGGCGGCGTCTGCACAGTCATTTTTGAGTGAGGGCAGCTGAGCTGTCATCGGGCATCATCACGAGAGTTCTGCGCGTTGCAGGTTGCAGTCGTGGGACTTGTAATAAAAAATAAAATTAAAAAGTTGTGGGACTTGTAGTTTTGTATACGGGTGCGCAAAACTTTGACTCTAGTTTGATCCAATTTGCATGGATTTATTTTAGGCAAAAAATGCGAGTGAAATAGTTGAAAACAGTACTCGCACAGTGTGCTCCTAAATGATTTTTTCTGATCGCACAAAACTATTTTTAGTCGCAAATGTGAGTAAAATGGTCCCACCTCAGAGCCCTGTCTGTCATCCTTGCTAGCAGTCTGTCTGCTCTGTCGCCCTAGCTTAGTCGATCTGCTCTGTCACTCTAGCTAACAGTCGATCTGTTCTTTCACCCTAGTTTACAGTCTAGCTTACAGTCTGCTTTGTCACCCTAGTTAACCCTAGTTAACTGTATGCTCTGTCATTCTATCTTACAGTCTGTCTGCTCTGTCGCCATAGCTAACAGTCTGTCTGCTCTCTCGCCCTAGCTTACTGTCTACCTGCTCTGTCGACCTAGATTACAGTCTCTGCTTTGTTTCCCTAGATAAGTCTGTCTGCTCTGTTGCCCTAGCCCTGGTCCAGGTCACTTACTATTCAGGGCTATACCCCGGTATACTGCCCTGCCAGGAACCATTCATTGCACCATTGACTTTTGTCAGTTGGTCTGCAGTACCATACAGATATTATTTCGTAACTCACCAAAATGAAGACAGTTTCAAAAGATGAGAGCCTTTTCTCTGAGGTGGCCACAGTTGCAGCCCCCCACCATTTATATAAAAAACATGTTTTTGCGCTTAAATAGCACATATCCACCGACTATCCACTAAGGGTGTCACAATTCTCAAATCTACAATTCGATTCAATTTTTGATCTCAAGGTCAAGATTCAATTCAATTTTCGATTATTTATTTTTTAAACTGGACTGTTGTTTATGCCATTGATGCCTATCTTGATTTGTAAAGAAATAAGCTACGCTCCAAAGGTCCCCACTCCAGGTCAGAAACGTTAGCTTTCAGTCACCTTCTGCTTCACATGCCATCTCTAACGCTAGCTGTAGCCAGCTCTAACATTGGCTAGACTAGCTAATGTTTATCAAAACCTTTTACAGCTTCAAAAATATTTTGATGGTTCACTGCCTTGTAATAGGCTGAATGTTGCCTCTTTCGTTCCCACCACTCCCCCCAAATTGCTTCTTCTTGCCGCTATTTTCACAGAAAAATCCGTATCGCTTTATGGCATTACTTCACACACCAACTTCGGCTGGCCATTGCTATAATAATAGCACAAATTCTCAAATCACAGTACTATACACATCGTGGTGGAGGCGAAAATACCAAAGAGGAACATCACAGAACCAGGCCAGGTCCAGCCTGGCTTATGTGCGTGGCTGGCTTGTTTCTGTTCAGGACTGGTAGGACGGAAGCTAGTCATGCCACTGAAATAACTGTGAATTGAAATGACATGAAATGATGTCTGATAAATTAAGATAGGTCTTGTTGCCTGGACACATCAGTTCCAATGCTTCCAATGCTAATCCTGTACAATAAGAGCGAGATGGCCAGTTAGCTCATGAGCTCACAACAACTAGTAGCATCTTCCATAATATTAATGGTAGCGGTCAGTGGCTAAAGCAGTTACACTGATAATTACTGTAACGTTAGTAACCAAAATATCAGTTAAGTGTAGCCTAATCTAGCCTATTATTTATGTAAGCTATGTAAAAAAGGCAGTGATTGTGGTAGGAGAAGACAGGACCAGCACAGAGTGGAGGGACAGGTGAGAGAGGATAGAGGTTGTTGAGAGAAGAGCAGGAGAAGAGAGAGGAGAAGGAAGGGGACAGGGCAGGATGAGAGATTAGAAAGAGTGATGATTTAGAAGGAATGAGTATGCCAGTTAAGCATCAATGGGCATCAAACATAGAATGTTTTATTTAATAAAAAAGTTATCTATTATTCTCACTCCATAACTCAAAATTAAAGAAAGCATATTTCATGTAGGCTAAACATGCTGTTTCAGTATACTTTTCAATTATACATTTTGTTTTTGTTATTTTCATTCTTTAAAAGTCTCCAGAATACAGGAAACTAGGTCTCTGAAACTTTTTTGGGGGAGGACGCCCAGACCCTTGCTTTGGTATAGAAATCCTCCTTATTTTGGCTGCCTTCAGCTTGGCACCACCACACCAAGAGATCAATTCCACAGGAAACACTGGTTCCTTGTTCAGATCATAGAGAAAAACCCAAACAAACGAGCAAAGGAAAAAGATGTTGAAATTATTAATGAAAAAGAAGATGACCCAAATCATGAAGACACCACAAAAGCAAAAGCTGGGAAAACCTAAAGATGCTTGTCTGAAAACATTTGTTATTATTTCATATTGTATACATACAGTAACATCCCTTTCCAGGTGGTTTTAAGTGATGAACTGCATAACTTGTGTTCAGTAGAGGTGATAATGGACATTTTATACCTGTGCTACAACTTTCTGGCTCTGTGCTACAGAACTATCAACCCCTGTAGCACCAGTGCTATGTGCTAAAAAAGTTAATGTACAACCCTGCTACAAGGTATGGTGTGGTGTACAAGCTGCTGGGACTGGGAACAAAGCAAAACACAGCTTGCTACTGTAACATTAGCTGGTGAGCTATCTAGATATAGCATAGACTAAAGTTAGCTGGCTAGCTTAAGCCTTAAGAAATATTAGCTAGTTTAAAAAAAAGAAGAAACTAGCTAGCTAGCCAGCAAGGCAGCTAGCTACTATTGAACGCACCTGTTTGGCTGTAGACTGTGCTCTATAGCTCACAAGCTAATATTAAATTTTGCTTTGTTCAGTTTCAGTCCCAGCAACTAGGCTAGTAGTTAGGTATGGTGTGCTTGTTAGCTAGCTGTCTTTTAGATAATTTCGTAGCTGCATGATATGCTGATATGGTATAATTCAAAAGGTTTAGTACTAGCTAACATTATGTTAAGTTGGCTAACCCTAAGGCCAGATGGCTTGTGAAGGTAAATTTATTTGACAGAATGCTAAAGTTTGACTATCAACATGGTGTGAGAACCTTTGTTGGAACGTAACCTTGCATCATCCATTCACTATCAGATTTAGATCCTGTCTTGAGCCCGCCTGTCCAAAACTCATCCGGTACTGTATCTGCATCCGGTTTAGTTTGTGGCCCGGATGCTCAGAGCAGGCAGTCTGATAGCCCACCTAAACAACTTTACACATGCCTTTATCTCCAGGCTAATGACGTACAACGGTTCCGCTCAAAACTGGTCGAAACACGGGCCCGTTCCCTAGATAGAACCAAGGTTCCAAGAATTCTGAAACCAACCGGTTCATGAACCAGAGTTACTTTGGTGGAAAAGGGCTATGGTAGCTGGCGAAGTTGGGGGAGAGCAAATTAAACAAAAATTTGTTATTCAACCAAGCGTGTTTCTGCTTTAGCTTTGTGCTAACAGCTGAGCATTAGCTTTGATGTTAGAGATCCCAAGCATGCTCACTTCCTGAATCATAGACAGCCTATCATATTCCTTGACAATGGAGCATGCTGCGAATGACACACATAATACACAATAATATTATTGTGCCTAAACCCTAATTGTTTTTTCTCCAATTTTGGTTATTGCGAAGATGGTCTTAAATTTAATTCCGAGTGGCATTAAAAAAAAAGTCTTAAGTATTAAATCAAACATGCCTTAAGCTGTAGGAACCCTGTACTAGTGTTAACTAGCCTAATATTAGCTGGCTTGCTATGTATTATGTTGAAATTGCTTGATGTTTGGCTGTGCTAGCTGTGAATGTATGAGGATGCATGTAATCTAGCTAGCTTGCGGCACCATGTTTCCTAGCTAAGCTGCTAACTGGTAGTGTAGTCACTTTTTAGACTGTTAGCGAGCTGATTTAGTGTAATGAAAGGCTATGAGTCTGACGCCGACCTGCCCTCTTTCGTAACATTAAAGGACAATGCTCGTTTTTGACAACCTGGACCTTATTTATGGCATATTATAAGACGTTTCACTCACCGAGATAACTTTGGTGTAATTCGGAGGCCTGTAGAAGAAATTTAAAATCCAGCGCGAGCCAAGTATGTCCATGTAATGGCGGTGGACGGGGCACTGAGAATGCAGCTTCTAAAAATCTAATTTCTGCCGCGAAACGGTTGTTTTCATCAATCTGTCTTTATGAATCGCTAGTTGTGCTTATAATGGGGCGTAGGCCTGTTGTGGTTTTCCACATGCCTCTGTAATATGATCTTTAGAAACGTCTTTAGACACACATAGCTTCCCCACTTCCTCCAGCACACATGCGCACAGCGCGCAAGCGTTGCTCCAGCATGCTGTGCGCATGCGTGCTGGAGCAAGTGAGGAAGCTATTTTTTTAGCACAACAGCTTTTGACACCATGCTGTAATCTCAGCAACGCCTGTCCCCCCACCCACACGTTCACCATGTCGTAAACTTCAGTCACAGACTCAGCTCAGTGGTATTTTCATGTCCAGGCTGTGACATAGCTATACTGGGGAGTACGGGGGGTGGGGGCAGCTGTGGTTAGGGGGCTGTGCTCAGATTTGCATATCTCTGCTGCCAGACAGGACAAGTTTCTACCGAGAGGGAGCTCGTTCCCTCTCTCACTCACTCTCTACACTGCCACAATGTTCATTATGAACTGCGATTAACAAGGGGCAGTACAGGGACTGTTGTTGAGTTTGGCTGTTCTGCTGAGCCACTCAGCCTCCTCCACTCATCTTGTGTTGCAGGTTGCCGATAGCGTGATCAGAATGGGGATTAAAGACCGCCCTCAGTGCTACTTTGATGTGGAGCTCAACAGGGAGCCAGGTAAGAGAAACCTTGGCTACATTTGATTTCATGTTTTGCTAATTATGATGTTTGGTCTTCCATTCATTGCTTTCATGTTTGAGTTGAGACTTAAAGGACAGGTTCGGAATTTAGCATTGTAAGCCATGTTGTAAAGTTATTTACGATCATATACAATGGCTGACATTAAAGGTATAATATGTAGTATGTGGATTATTTCCCCCATCTAGTGTCTAAAGATAAGAACTGCAACAACACAACATATTGGTTGCCAAAATGCCAGAGTATGACTGTTTCAGTCATACTGTGATAAGATCTTCACTCCGAGAGGAACATAACGTTACACTAATCAGTAATCACAATCAAGTATTTCAGAGTGCCATGTAATAAGTTACGTTAGATGCTGTAGTGTGGAGATAATGTTAGGTCTGGCTATGCAGATTCCAAGAAAGATAACGATAGCTAGTTAGCTATCTTACCGGTCTAGTAGAAAAGTAGCCATGTCAGCATGCGACTTTATCCCATACAACTCCATAAACTCCGTCCAACAAGCAAAGGCTGGCCCGATATTTATCCGACTTTTGCTTCTTCTTCGGTCACTGAGCTTTTGAGATTCGTATCGCACGGTTCACAGGGCTCAGGCGGAGAAGCAGGACAACAAAACTTGACCATTTTAACCAAACGTTTAGCTGAAAAGAGTGAGCGGAAGTGGACGGAAAAGCTGCTGTTTTATAGTCACACACACACTTGATGCTAACTAACATCTATAATGCTGCTAATTCATGGAAGTATAACGTTTGCTGGCTACTGCTAATCTCACAGTGGCGAAGCTAGAATAGTACCTGGCAACCCAGCGCGCAGTACCAACGCTGTAATACTATTGGCTGGTATGATATCAACAGTGTGTCATTGTCGGGCCGTCAACATTTCATAATGTAATAATTTCAGACAAAATATCATTTTTTATGGAAAAGCAATACTTTTACTTTGCAGCCTTCGCAAAGCCGTATGGATGTATTATTTTTGAAAAAATGTTTATTTTAATCCACATTTAACATATTATACCTTTAAAGTTTCGTCAAACGGTGCAATCTCGAGATATAGCCTGTTGCCGCTAACACACTCAATGGATCCATAGGTGCATATACAAAATCCCTCAAAAACACCATGAGCTCTTGTTTTTTGTCAGAACATCAACGGACACCTGTGACCATTCGGTGAGTTTCCTGTCTTTGAAAATGAGAGTTTATGGTGTTTTTGAGGGATTTTGTCTATGCCCCTATGGATCCATTGAGTGTGTTAGCGGCGATGGGCTATATCTCGAGAGTGCAACATTGATGTGAAACTTTGATGTCTGCCGTTGTATACAATTGACATCTTTGTTGGACACAATTTTGGAACACCCCATCCAGGGTAGGAATTTCATAATTTTATGGGCCATTCTAAATCATTGGTCTGCAGCATAACTAAAGTGACTTAGTTTTGTATCTATTTCAGTTGGGCGCATAGTTTTTCAGCTTTTCTCCGATGTTTGTCCCAAGACGAGCAAAAACTTCCTCTGTCTGTGTACTGGTGAGTAGCGTAGAGGGTGCTTTTAAAGCCCGAACTCTGCGACGACTTGATTTCTGGGCTTGTACTAGCGATATTTTAAACTGCAACCGAAAAGTAACTGACTCTCCTACAATTACGTATCATAGTCTACCTTCATATTTTCAGCTTATGTGCCTATATAGTTATATAAAAACAACCTCAAATCATCACTTTGAATTCTGTGAAGTGTCCCCCTGAAAAAATTGCTTAGCGATGCCAAGTTAATTGTATGAGAATTCCATATTACAGTACCAACGTTACTGTACATAGGAGTGGGTGGAATGGGCGTTAATACAGCACACTCCAGGATTCCAAATTGCAGCGCCATCATCAAAATTAGCAACCCAGTTTAAAACAGACACAACACCATTAGATTTGTTTAGACAATTACAGAAAAGGGCACCTTTTGTTTCTAGAACGCTTTTAACTGGGGTATGACATCGCGGACGGAAAATCCCAGTGTCCGATGCAACTGGAACGCAACAACAGCCTTTTGTCAGCTGAATACACCCCCACCTGCCCCTTATTCTGGGGCATGGTCTCAGTATCTCATCTGGAGGAGAAGACCCTGGCCGTTTTAATGAGCAGCAGACATTCTGGAGGTCTAATGAGAGGATGTCTGAAACAAGGTCATCTGGTTTATGCAGACTCTCCCCCGTCCCACCTGTTTCACTGCACCGTTTATACTTCACCTTAGCTTATATGTAAATCTGAACATTCAGAACACTCACAGACAGCAATTTCTTTCCTGTAGGCCCACACTGTGGATTTCCATGTTTCTGGGGGTTTGTTTGGTTATTTCAACATGATAACCCTTCGTTTGTTCATAGGTGAGAAAGGAACCGGCAAAACCATGGGGAAAAAGTTGTGCTTTAAAGGCTCCACGTTTCACAGAGTTGTAAAGAACTTCATGATCCAGGGAGGAGACTTCACTGAAGGTTAACCTGCACATAATTATGTTGTGACCATGTCATCTACCCTGAGAAGTAATGTTTTGATAACAATATGTGTAATCGAACAAATCACTGCACTGAAAGCTCATTATTCTCTCAGGGTTATTTAGTTGTGTGTAAATCTGCTCTCTTCTGTAGGGAATGGCAGAGGGGGGGAGTCCATATATGGGGGCTACTTTGAAGGTAAGTTTGATAGTTTGTCAAATTAATTGATTCAAATTAATATTGTAATCTAAACAGGAGTCTGGTCACTTGGTCTAAACTGGTAATGCATGAGTCTACAGTTGCATGGGTGTGTACTGTAGCATATAGGTGTGCATGGCTTTCCTCTAACACCTTCACTGCCCACTGTCTACTTAATGGGCTTCTTGTTTACTTAGTGGGCTTCTTGTTTACTTAGTGGGCTTCTTGTTTACTTAGTGGGCTTTCTGAACCAGCATGGAGGCTAGGTATGCTTCATTTTTTGAAAGCTCCAATCTTCCTGCCTAAAATGTTCAACATATTCTTTTATTTATAGAGTGTGGTCTTTTGCAAAATGAGAAGGTAAGAGATGAACACAGCTCAGTAACACAATGTAAACATGACACCCAGTTACGTAAAGATGGCTGCTGTGACCAGTATACGGAGGGGGCTCGCACCTGTATATTGTCTGGCCATTCTTGTCATAACTTAATTATTTAGAGCTATTCAAGCCTTACATCTTTTTTTGTCCATTAGACTGCTCTGTGTAGGATCATTAACAGTGATTGGTGAACTGAGAGTTGTGAGCAGTGCGCTGTTTGAACGATGGAAAGACAGGTCATAGGTTGCACACATCCTGAATGGCTCTCTCATCTACAGATTGTTCAGACCCATGTTTGACCCCAACCAGTTAGCAACTACTAAGTTAGTTTCATTGTTTTGATTAGTGTGTCAGTTCAGCTAGGGTTCAAACCCAGTCTCCCTGGCCAGAATGGGAAACCGCTGGTCTTCTGTCTCTCCCTCTAATCCCTACCACTGTCTAGAGCTCAGTAGAGGACTGAAGCTCATTTTCTGCTTCTCTCTCTGTAGCTCAATAGAGGACTGGAGCTCACAGTGTTTCTGCTTCTCTCTCTGCTCCCGACAGACGAGAACTTCATTCTCAAACACGACAGGGCCTTCCTGCTGTCAATGGCCAATCGGGGGAAACACACCAATGGCTCCCAGTTCTTCATGTGAGTGTTAACCTTCTGCCAGGGGACCCACTGGCACCCGCTCTCCTATCTGTGTTTTCTGTCCTTGCACCTGATCTGTACGGGCTGCAGCTTGGATATGTTCTTGTGCATTTTCTCGAGACCAAGTCAGATATGAGGATTGAATGGATAACAGGGCTACCTTAAGTTTTGATTTGGATGTAGTGTGAGGAGCTGATACGATGCAGTACATGATGCTACAACCTACCTAGACCACTTATTGACAAACGGACGTATCATCAATGCGTAGTGTTCTTACTGAGCTGTTTTGTAAATCTCCGGTTTGTTTTTTACTTACAGTAGAAGTCCTTTTCATCATATAGCTTGTCCCTGACAGGCGGGCAGTCTTTTTTGTTTCATTGTGTGTGGTGTTTTGTGAGCATCAACATGTCTTTCCCCCTTGTCAGCATACAGTTAGAATTTGTAGTGCAGAGAAACATGGATTCATTCGTTGTGCCTACATATGAGTTACAATTTCTCTCTTGCCGTTTTTGTGTAAAATTGCAGAAACTCTAGCATCCTGCTCTTCCAAGGTAATGTGTCTCTCCAAGGCTGTGTCTCTAACTGTCTGTCTCTCTCTCTCTCTCTCCCTCTCATTCTGTAGTCTGTACTAGACAAACCTTCACGTCTCATCATGAATATTTCAATGAGAGTTCATCAGTGTGTACAGCTCAGTCTCATTGGCGTTAGTGAATATGAATGTGTAGATTGTTTTCTGCTGCCACATGAAGGCCCTCAGCAGAATGTAGACAGGAAGTAAAAGCTCAGTAGTTTATCATAACATGCAGAACTGTCGCATCCACTGTACGTGAAATGTTATTGGGTCAGACAGGCCTAATTTGTATAATCAAAGCATGATTATTACACAATTGCCTGTGTGAGGGTACATTTCTGAGAAGGCCACAGAGGACAAGTTCACTACACGGTTCAGCATTTCACTGTTCCAGTACAGAGAACGCTGCCTCCTAAACAGATGTCATCTCCTGCCAGTCACCGCACGGTTCTGAGTCGGGACACCTTGGCCCTTTTCGCTTCTCTTCTGAGTCATGTGTAAACGGACTGTCATGTTGTCATCTAAACCGCTGAAGTAAAGATTTAAAACGTATCTACAGAAGATTGGAGATGGTCTCCATGGTTGGATGTGTGTTCTGTTGAAGGTGGCTGTTGTGGTCTGTTCTCATTCTCTCCCTCCTCTCGATCTATCCTCTATGTTACACAACCGGCCAACTCGTGTCAATGAACATCTGGCGACTCCTCAAACAGCACGACTAAGACGGCGCCTCACCTAGATGGGTACGGATATCAGCTGCATTATTTTTACCATTAGTAGCCCCTGTATGGATACATTGCATTGATGTTTGCCAACCTAAAACCCACTCGGTGCCCTTCCAGAGTCCACGTCGTTTTCGGACTGGTGATCTCCGGCTTCGAGGTGATCAAGCGGATCGAGGGGCTGAAGACGGACTCGGCCAGCAGACCTTACGCTGACGTCAGGGTGGTGGACTGTGGCCAGCTGATTACAAAGTCTGCTAATGATGGTGAGGGCTCACATTCTTTCAGACCTACAGTAGGGGCTTGTTTGTACATTCATTTAGCACTACAAAAACAAACCACTTTATTTGTCATAGTGTTTTTTTGTACAGCACACAGTGATGAGGTGCACAAACACACACACACACAGTGACAGAAGTGCCCACCGATGAAATTTTTCTCTGCTCTTCGCCTATCCCGTCATCCTTCCCCCAAAGGCAGCCGGGAGCAGACAGTAGGCAGCGTGCGGATGCCATGATATTCATTGTCAAGTAAATGGATTGAAGGGTTTCTGTTATCCCCCTTACCGAGCAGATTGGACTGTTGTTGCCTATACCAAGTGTCGAATAGTTTCACAGCAATGGATTTCAGAGTCTCTCTAAATAGCTTTGCGCCCTTTTTGTTTTGTGTCTTATCTTAGTCTTCAATGCTAAAACAGTGCTGCCTATCAATGTTACTGGGTAGTTTTTTTGGGAGTAAGGGGATGCCATTTTGATGTGAAGGGCATTGCCCCCAGGTGTTAGAGCGGGCTGTAACCTGATCTCTGATCCGTGTGGAGCTGCCAGCTGACCACCGACCCTGCTTTTATGGCTCCAACAAGGCACTGACAAGATGCTGCTACGGCAACATAATCATGCCAACCAAGAAATGACTGCTGGCATTTGAACTTGTCTTCACCTTTTCATGTGGCCTCGGTTATTTCTGTCTCCAGGAGAATGCCCCTCCCGATGAAATCGAGGGGTTGGGTATTAGTTTGACCCATGTACGTTAGAGCGTGCGTGCGAGCCCAGCACCTGGGGGCACATTTCTGGCGAGGTATAGTGTCCAACCGTCAAGTTTGGTCATGTCCAGCAGTACAGCAGGGTCTCTTGAGTGTTTTCTGACATCACATGCTGAAGCTTAGCTTGTAACGTGTTCCCACTGGGACAGCTACATAATTGATAACCATGATGAGAATTCAAGGTGACTATTTCTGTCTGTGCATGACTGTGCCATGCAGCAGCCTGTCTGACCAGCCTGGTCACCTTCCACACCAGATTGTTAGAGCTCACGTCTAATGGTACTACAGTAGGACCCTACGTATCCGAACCCAACGGTACCGAAGGTCGTTCGTATCTCTGAAATGTCCGGATGACTGAAACTTATGTTAAAATGCACCAAATTCAATAAGTGGTATACTTGTTTCATATAGACTCATAATAGACCGATAAATACCCTTAATTACTTGTGAAAATGCATCAAAATTGCAATCAAATAGCCAACTAAACTCATATAGCCTAGCCTAAAATAGGCCTACAGTAGCCTATAATAAAATAAGCTAATTTCCACTTGAGTGCGTGCTTTGATCAAATACAGTAGCCTACTTTATTCTCAAATGAGGCCTGCGCTGCATCGATAGGCTACTGTATTCGCAGAACAAAATGGTATAGCCTAAAAACAACCCAACATTAGAACAATTAGAGCAAATGATGATCAATAAATAAATAAATGAAATGACAGACAAGTTGTAGAGTCTTAGGCTATCGTAGCCTAAAAGAAAAAAACAACCGATGTAGGCTAACGTGGCCTAGGCTGTAGGCTATTATTTAACAAATACAGTAGGCCTAGTAGGCTAATCTACATGCTCACAACACGTCTGTGTTCCTGAAGTCCATTAACTGGGAACGAAAAATGACTCGATGCTCCTCTGCTTCAGGTTGCTGACGCGCTTTCTGGCTACCAAGGAATGCAGCTCTCGCAGCAGACTCGTTTGCGTTTTGCGCTCGACTTTAGAGTAACAAAGAAATGAAACGTGACAGTAGGCTACAGCCTACAGGCAACATGTAGGTCTACATACAGTTCTGTTTTTATTCACAGTAGGATACAGTACTGTAATGAAAATCCCACCAGTAACCAGATAGCAGGCTAAAAAAAAAAAACGTTTTTAAGCCTGTCCGGTAGACCGGGAGGTTCGGATCTCTGAAGTTCGGATGAGTGGGGTCCTACTGTACTTGTTAGATGTTGTTTTTCCCCATTGCCCATACATTTTACATTGAACATTGAAACTAGGCCCATGCTTGGCCCATGCTTCAGTAATAGTATAGTTTATTCTACTCAGGGGAACTTCTATTTTTTAAATCCATTTAGACATGTAAAAGCATCCTGACTTGCTTAATCCTTGTTCTACATGTTGGGCTTCTCATAGGTTAGTGTATCCTATTCATTCAAAAACAAATTCCATGTTTCCATTCCATCATTTCCACAAAGACACATGCTTCATGGGGGGGGGGGGGGGGGTAGCATTGCTGTGCACTTGTTTGAAAAGCATCTTGTTCCAGTACTGATCCTATAACCCAAAATGGCAACATGGTGCTTACCTCAGATGGTTGTTAAATAAATGTTGTTATAGCACATAACCTGGCTATGTTCCTTTTCCTAGTACTTCAGGGCAAGAGGAGAAGGACGTCCCATTCTGCGGACTCCTCCCTCAGCTCCCAGGACTCTTCATCTGAGTTCTCCTCCTCCTTCGATTCTGACAGCCAATCAGACAGAAAGCACAGACACCACAAGCAGAAGAGACGCGCCAAGAGCCAACGCTCAAAGAAGCGGAAGAGAGGGTCCAAACGGGGAGTTCCCAGTGATGTAGCACCACCTGGTCAGAGAAGGTGAATTGTCACTGTTGATCGTCAGACATTCACAGGACCCTATGTAATTTAACTTGACACTTGATATGACAGAAGTCCTGTAAATATGGATCAGTGTGTTCATTCTGTGTTTGCATTGGACTGTAGTGTGTCCAACAACAACCTGTATTGAACACTTGTCCATTAGTAGACTCATCCATTGCTGGTTTGCATACGGAATCACAAATATTTAGAATAGTTTGTTTTGTTGCTGCCTTGCAGCCCCCTGGATGGAAAGATGGCAGAGGAAGAGGGGGAGGATGGAGAGAAGGGTGTGAAGCGAGAGAAGCCCGTGGTTCGACCAGAGGAGATCCCGCCAGTGCCAGAGAACCGCTTCCTGCTGCGGAGGGACATGCCAGCTCAGGAAGAGAAGCCAGCCACGTATGTACTCATGCTGGCTGCAATATGCCTGTCCTGCCATTATAAGGCCCCATTATTGTTATTAAACATTCATCTCAGGAATAGAAATGGATGGTATAGAGAATGACGGATGATGGTAAAGCATTCTAATAACACTCAATTAATATGAAATTGCATTTTCCAGAACTGAGCAACAGGCACCCTCACTTCCCAGTGAGCTGAAGCCAGCGGTGACCAAGTCAGGACGCAAGATGAAAGGCAGAGGAACGATGGTAATGACCCTGCCTGCTGTTTCAAACCTGCCCCCTTAACTAGTGGAATCAGGCCTCAGATGCTCAACACAAGAGCATGGAATATATAGTCAAGTGTTAAGAGAGTCCCTCATGACAAAAGGGTAAATTAACTAAAATCCCTGCCAATGTCTCTCTCTCTGTCCCTGTCCCAATCTCTTATCTATCTCTGCCTGTGTGTTCATGGTATAACTGCCTGTCTCCGCATTTTGCATTGTTACATTACCTTTAATCCCCACAAAAGCAAACCTTCGATGTTGACTTCATGTAAATAAGGTAATCAATAATCACAGCCTTTTTGACCTACGAGGAGAAGGCTCTAGGGAATAAGGTTAGGCAAACTAACCGTCATCAGAAAAAGGGCACCATTTTAAGGTACCTTGTGTGTTGAGAACGCTGGCTGGTTCTCTCTGCAGAGGTACCACACCCCTCCAGGGTCCAAGTCCCGCTCTGCCTCAGAGGAGGAGAGGGGGAGCAGTGAGACCCCGCCACACTGGAAGGAGGAGATGGAGAGAACCAAGACCTACCAGCCACCTTGTGTGGAGAAGTGGTGCAAAGGAGAGAAGTATGACTCTGTTTTATATAGTAACAGCTAAAGCTACTGATGTGACCGTTCACATTGAGCTGTGAGTGCTTTAGGTCTTCCCACAAATTAGTCACTGGGTGTAATTTCTTGCTGGTGATGGTGTAAATGTTTTCTGAGCAGATTAAATGAGCATTCTCCGAGCAGATGGGACAACAGAAGCAAGTCCCAGTCACCGGAGCTCTCCTCGGACCGCAGCTCCCAGAGATCCAGCCAGTACCGCCGACTCAAGAAAGAGAAGAAGAAGGCCAAACGCAAGAAGAAGGCCAAAAAACGCAAACAAGCCAAAAGACGCAAAAGCCTCAAAAGCAAACTCAAAGATCCTGCCCTCTCAGAGGGTGAGAGGTCACCATCTTCAGGTAGACGCTCAAAGGTCTCGAGCCGGCCTGACAGGAAGTCTAGTTCCCCGTACTGCTCCCCCTCTACCAAGATCAGTTCCCGCAGGAAGCCCAGCTCTGCCTCGGGAAAGAAGAGACGCCGGTCCTCCCTCTCGTCCCGGAACTCCCGCTCCTACTCCCACTCCTACTCACTCAGCCGCTCCAGATCCCGTGGGAGATTCAGATCTCCCTCAAAGTCCCGGTCCAGGAGCTGGTCTATGTCCAGATCCCCTTCAAGGTCCAGATCCAGGTCTAGGTACAGATCCAGGTCTTCGTCACGCTCCAGGAGGCGGTGTTCGTCCAGATCCCCCAGGAAGGCCAAGCTGGCCAACATCACCAAACCAAAGCCAGAGTCCCTTGTCCAGCAGCCTTTGAAGGGCGGAGAAACAAAATCCACCCCTGGACCTGCCGCCCTGGCCCCTGAGAACGCCCCTGTCATCTCCATGAGTGACAGTCCCCCTCCCTCCCGCTGGAAACCCGACCAGAAGCCCTGGAAACCGTCCTACGTCCGCATTCAGGAGATCAAGGCCAAGACGACTCATGCATCCCTCACCCCTACTGGGCAGGCTGCCAGCGGCGAGGTTGGGAAAGAGGTCACACCCGCCGCCGCACAAGAGAGTCACCCAGACCACTCCCACAGTGACAGAAGCCATGGCAAGAAGAGCTACAGGTACAAGACACGTTCACGCAGCAGGTCCTTCAGGAGTAGATCTTACAGTCGATCGTACAGCGGGTCCAGAAGTGGAAGTAGATCGGGGTCCAGGTCACGTTCACCTGGTCGTTACGACAGTAGGTCCTCCTCTTCCAGCAGGTCCGACTCCTACGACTCCCACAAGAGGAGCAGCAGCAATATGAAGTCTGTAGACAGGGGATGGAAGCAGTATTACAGATCTTTGAAGAGAATCAAGCATTTAGACAAGTATCTTCCACCGCCCAATGCCCAAAACCCCCTTTCAGAGCCTGAGGATCAATCAGGGAGTGAAGACAGTCTCAGACGAAACGGTTCAAAGGCATTCAGCAGTGTGCAGCCAATAACAGATAAACGCAGGTCCCAAGAAGAGGCAAAGGCCTACAAACTGTCTGTGGCATTGCCACTGGAGGAGCACAATAGTAAATCTGAATGGGACAGCGACGGGGATAAACTCGGCAAGAAGAAAAGTCCCAGCATTGCAGTGGGGAGCGACGGAGCGGCGGACAAAGCTGCTAATGTTCCTGAGAAGAGGCTGGTGGCTCTTGCTGGGTGGGACTCAGAGAGTGACTCTGAGAAGGTGTTGACCAAGATGGCGGCCGCGGAGCCTAAGCACCTGTCTGAGAAGGAGGAGGGCGAGGCCAGCTCCGAGTCCGAGCACCACGACTCCCTGACTTTAGATCGCAAGACGAACAAAGCTGCTGTGAAGCCTGATGCCCAGATGCCCACATCTCCTGCAGGCGCCCCGAGCCCGAACACGGAGACGGCTGCACAGGCGGAGAGGCACAAGAGCAGGAAGAAGCCGAAACGGAAGCACAAACACAAGAGGAGAAACGCCACCAAGCCAGGTTCTCACCGAGCCAAGGAGAAGGGAAAGAGATCCAAGAGAAAACATCAGAAGCTGAAGGAAACGTTTCACTGGCAGCCCCCGCTGGAGTTCGGGGAAGAAGAGGAGGAGGAGGATTCTCATAAAGAGAAACATCGGAACCAGAAACACGTCTCTGTGAAGGATGGTTCTTCAGGGGCTGTCAGAGGAAGACCAGGCCAGTCTCCTGCCACTGGACCTGGTAGCAAAGGGGAAAATCCAACTTCGTCCAATAACAGGTCAGTGCCGCCAGACCCTTGCGGAGAAATGACCAAAGAACCGAGAGCCAAACAAAGTTTTCAAGCAAACTTAAAACAATCTGAACCTCAAGATCTCTCTGCCAACAAAATGGACCCAAACAGTGCACACATGCCAAGGATACCCGACCAGCTAGAGTCACTGGATGACATGGAGATCTGCACCCCAGAACACAGCACCTTAGAAACTCTCCCTGAGCCACCTGTTCCTCAGGTTCTCTCAAAGGAACCACGTGAAGCTCCCCTCACCAACCCCCTGCACACGGTGACTAATGATGGTGAGTTCCTCTCTCAGCCTCTGGTAAAACAGTCTGTGATATCTGGGGCCATTGTCATGCCAGCAAGAGGACACAATGAAGAAAGTCTCCTAGCCAAAGCAACTAGAGGTGTAGTGGACCTCAAATGGAAGCCCCTGAAAGGAATGTCTGCCATCCAGCCAGGGAACCTGTCCCCATTGACCGTGAAGACCAGACATCCAGACAGTGTGGGAGGCCAGGGGGGGGTCAGGATGGAGATCAAGAGCAGGAGCAGGGTCCGGCCGGGGTCCCTGTTCGACGAGGTCAGGAAGACGGCCAGGCTGAACCAACGGCCCCGGAACCAGGACAGCTCCAGCGGAGAGGAGAGGTCCCCCCCGTCCGAGGCCGGGAACAGGAGAGGCTCCCGAAGCAGATCCCCCAGAAAGTCCCGCTCAGCGTCCAGCCATAGGTCCCTCTCCAGAGGCCGCTCCCCCTCCTACAGCAGGTCCAGGAGCAGGTCCAGCTCCAGCTACTCATCCAGGTCAGACTGATTATATGACTATAACGGTGGCTATATATGTGTACATTCTATTTTTCACCCTTTTATGTTTTACAAATTCAACAAATTTGTGCATGAAAATTGGCTACAGTCTGAGCATCATAGTGATTAGCATATAATTTCACTTTAATCAAATTATGTTCGTCTTAGGTTTCACTTTGCTTTATTAAAGCTGCAGTATGCACCTTCTAAGCACTATGAGCCTGCTATTGGCTAGCTGCAAGCCTGCTGCGAAATAGCTACGAGCAAGCAAGCATAAAACTGACTTCAGAGAGTAATTTGTGTTTTTTTCTGGATTTCCAGAAAATAAAGTACTGAAAGACCTTTCTTCTTCTCACTAAAGAGTTTAGAGTTCCAGGATTTAAATACTATTCACATAAAATGAATAACACTAAGGACAGGATCAGAATTTAGCATTATAAGCCATGTTATGAGGTTATTTACAATCATATACAACGGACGATATCAAAGTTTCATCAAATGGTGTCCATTGATGTTCTGGCAAAAAAAATCTCAAATCAAAAAAAAAAAAGTCAGAACATCAACGGACACCAGTGACCACTTGGTGAGTTTCCTGTCTTTGAAAACGAGTTTATGGTGTTTTTGAGGGATTTTGTCTACACCTATGGATCCATTGAGTGTGTTAGCGGCGACAGGCTATATCTTGAGAGTGCATCACTTTATGAAACTTTGATATCGGCCATTATATATCATCGTAAATAACCTTTTAACATGGCTTATAATGTTTAAGTCTGAACCTGTCCTTTAAACATTTAATATATTTAAGAAAATAGCATGTTTCCACTCCATCTTCAGTACCACAAAGGAACATGTATCATGAGTGGGAGCAAAATGTTGACTGCACTTGTTTATCGCCAGAGTTATTCTACTTGAAGCGTGTGATTTGTTGATTGCAAAGCCGTGTTGTTGACTGTAGGAGTCGCAGCAGCAGCAGTCACAGGAGAGACGGCCGGCGGCGCTCACGGTCTCGTAGCAGCACCTACCGTAGTTACAGAAGTCACAGGTACGGTACAGCTAATCCACACAGACACACACACACCTACGCACACACACACACACACACACACCTACACACACACACACACACACACACATGACTGGCCTTCCCTGCAGAACCTACTGTAGTTACAAAAGTCACAGGTACTGTACAGCTAATCCCCACAAGCTCAAAATACACCACAACTTTCACAGGATGATATCATATATGTCCCTGTCATGTAGGAGCTACTAGTGGACTGAAAGGAAAGGTAATTTGGGATCAATTCAGACATCACCTCTGTAGAATCCTCCATGTCATACTGAATCACCTCTGTAGAATCAAGTCTTATTGAGTCTGGGTCTGTCCTGCTAAAGTTTCCTCATGTGCTGCTGTTTCCTCTGTCCTGCTAAAGTTTCCTCATGGTGCAATGCAATGCTGTGTAAAAGCAACATGTTGCTGATTTTTGGTGCAGTTTCACCAAAACAGTGGTGGCTAATCACATAATTATGAAGTAATAAAGACTGTCCGCACACTGTATAAAGCTCCCAACGTGAGTTTTATTAGCACAACGTTTCGGCTGTAAGGCCTTCTTCAAGGTACAGTCACTGTGACTGCACCTTGACGAAGGCCTTACAGCGTGACTGCACCTTGAAAAAGGCCTTACAGCTGAAACGTTGTGCTAATAAAACTCACGTTGGGAGCTTTATACAGTGTGCGGACCGTCTTTATTTCTTCAGTCTATTCGTTTGGTCCAGCACCCGCACTTTTTTGATGTGCGCACATTTCCCTGTCTTTTAATCACATAATTATCCCTGTGCTTTGTTCTGTAACTCTGGGTGTTCTAATCCCTCCCACCCGGGCTGACATCACCTGCCCTGTCTCAACACTGTCACCTGGGCTGACATCACCTGCCCTGTCTCATCACTCTCTCACCTAGGCTGACATCACCTGCCCTGTCTCAATTCTCTCACCTGGGCTGACATCACCTGTCCTACCAGCACTCTGCTGCTAGCATCGGTCTAGAGCTCCATCAAAAAAGAGATTATAATCTCAATGGGACTTCCCTAGTTAAATAAATAAAAACTCTCCTCTGTCCTGCCCCTCCTTTAGCTGGTAAATGTCATGAACTCAAGTATGTTGTGTTGAAATGTCATATCAGTGCCAATGCTGCCGATCACTGCTCTAACTACTCCACGGCCGTGCATCACTGCTCTTACCACTCCACGGCCGTGCATCACTGCTCTAACCACTCCACGGCCGTGCATCGCTGCTCTACATGTTACATTCTAGTAGTATACAGCAGCATCCCACTGAGCACTGTTCAGTGGGCGGCTGTAGCTCAGGAGGTAGAGCGGGTCGTCCACTGATTGTAGGGCCGGGGGTTCGAATCCTGGCTCCTCCTGACAACAAAGTGTCCTTGGGCAAGACACTGAACCCCAAATTGCTCCCAATGAGCAGGCTAGCACCTTGTATGGCAGCTCCCGCCATTAGTGTGTGAATGTGTGTGTGAGAATGGGTGAATGAGAGGCCTTCATTGTAAAGTGCTTTGTATAAAAGCGCTATATAAGTGCAATCCATTTACCATTTATCATGTCAGATGGCAGCTCCAGTCTGAATGTCTCACTAAAAATAGTTTCTCCAGAGCAGCTTGATGCTCCTGACTGAGTGACTGACCTGTTGTTGTGATTGTCTCCCTCAGTCGGACATACAGTAGAAGCCATTCCAGAAGTCGCTCATATGGCCGGCGGAGGAGGTCCAGGTATGGAGACTCGCCCTACCCCCTGAGGAGAATACACTAACAACATTATTAGTTAAAATGTCTTTAATGGTTTGGACACTACACATTACACACCCTGTACGCACACTCAGGTTATACTGGTAGAGAAACCAGTGTTGTTGTAATGCTAACATCGCGCATGTGCGTGGTCCTTCAGGTCCGACTCAGACAACAGCTACTCCAGTCGTAGCCGGAGCGTTAGCAGGAGACATGGAGGGCGCAGGCGGAGTGACAGCTATAGGAGCTCCAGGTAAGACCACGCTAACCCTGATCCAACCTGACGCAGACCTTAACCCTAACTGTGACCCAACCCTGACCCTAACCCCTACACACCACCGGGCAGTGACAGCTCCAGGAGCTCCAGGTAAGACTGCCCCCACACACCACCAGACACAGCTCTGGTGGAGCTCCATTAGTGCAGACAGTCAACCGTCATTGAAATTGTCAGTCTTATTGTTTACAGTTATGTTCATGTAATTCGTGCTGATCTCCACTAAGCCACACTTTCACACTGGAGGAAATATCCGGTGCCCCTTTTTAAGAGGTGCAGCCACTTCCATATGTGACGAGTGTATGTGTGTGTTTGTGTGTGTGTGTTCGCGCGCGCGTGTATGTCCATCTGTTCGTAGTATGATATTTAGACCAATTAGGAGTCGCCAATACCGTTGCACACAGCACTAGAGGGCAGTAGACATTGCTCATAAACACTGCTTACTTACATAAGCACCGGTTGCTTCACCACCTGGGTGTGATTATTTTCATTAGGAACTAGAAATGGTGCTCAGAGAGCACAGACCTCCGCCCATGAATGCATTTCGTGGCTCTGTGCGTGCACATGTTTGGTATTGTTGCATTCGTTAGGTCAATTTTTATGACGGTCCAAACCCTGTCTATGATCTTCCCATGTCGAGATATTGCCGTTTCAATTCCCCCTATTGATAATAAATGGGGGGAATTTTTCGCTCCAGTGCCAAATGAATAGAGGTGAATGGCCTGCCATGTTTGTGCGGCTCATGGACCCACCCCGTGATGCAGATCTGCTCCCAAATTGAATGGGTTCTAAATTGGCCCATGCTACACCCCTTTACCAAATTTCATGAAAAGCAGTCTTTAGTTTAGCAGTAGTTTTTGCGTAATTCTAGTCCAAAAAATGAATGGAGGTGATTGGCCAGCCTGGCCGTGTTTGGGCGGCTCGTGGACCCGCCCCATGATTCGAATCCACTGCAGAATGTAATGGGTTCTAAGTTGACCCATGCTACACTGCCTCCACTGAGTTTCATTAAAATTGGTCTGGTAGTTTTTGTCTAATCCTAACAGACAAATACACGCACACACACCAACGAAAACGTGATAATGATGTGATGGTAATAATGATGTGAGGTAATAATGGGGCATGGGTGGTAATGATGCAACATGGTAATAACGATGTGACTTGGTAATAACGATGTGACTTGGTAATAATGATGTGACTTGGTAATAATGATGTGACTTGGTAATAATGATGTGACTTTGTAATAATGATGTGACTTGGTGGTAATGATGTGACATGGTAATAATGATGGGACTCGGTAATAATGATGGGACTTGCTAATAATGATGGGACTTTGTAATAATGATGTGACTCAGTGATAATGATGTGACTTGGTAATAGTGATGTGACTTGGTGGTAATGATGTGACATGGTAATAATGATGGGACTCGGTAATAATGATGGGACTTGCTAATAATGATGTGACTTTGTAATAATGATGTGACTCAGTGATAATGATGTGACTTGGTAATAGCGATGTGCCTTTGTGATAATGGTGTGACTTTGTGATAATGGTGTGACTTGGTAATAATTATGTGAGTTAATAATGATGTGACTTGGTAAGAATGATGTGAGGTAATAATGATGTGACTTGGTGATAATGATGTGAGTTGGTAATAATGATGTGACTTGGTGATAATGATGTGACTTGGTGATAATGATGTGACTTGGTAATAGTGATGTGAGGTAATAATGATGTGACTTGGTGATAATGATGTGACTTGATAATAATTATATCATCTGGTGATAATGATGTGACTTGGTGATAATGACGTGAGGTAATAATGACGTGACTTGGTCATGATATCCACAGGTCCTACTGCTCCTCCAGTCGCAGCTCGTCCAGACACAGCAGTCCCAGTCGCAGCAGCAGGTATAGCTGAGCCAGCGGCCTCTAAGGACTCCAGCCATCTGCCCGTCTCTGGGTTATAATTCCCTTTGGTTTAAATCTGTGTTCTTAAAGTTGCTGTTGTAGAGGCCTCCTTGTACATCCAATATTCAGATTGATTTAAGATGAATATGTTTACTTGGTGTAGAGGACAAAGTAATGACTTGTACATATTCTAGTTTCCATTTTATAAACAAACTATCTGAATGTATGTTATGAGGGGGTGTGATATGACATGTTAATGTTGGTGAACTACCAGTGGGTCCTGAACGTATGGACTTGTGGTCACAGCGCATCATGTGGTACAGAGTGAGTCTGCCTCTGCGCTGCTGTGTTGAACAGATCCATCTTCAGAAGGACTGGCTGTGTTGAACAGATCCATGTTCAGAAGGACTGGCTGTGTTGAGCAGATCCATGTTCCGATGGACTGGCTGTGTTGAACAGATCCATGTTCAGGACTGTCTGCAGAGGGGGATGTGCAGGACTGTTCTGGGAAGCTACGGTTATTCTGCTTGTTCTGAGGGGAGATGGGTTTCTTATTATTTTATGAATGTAATAAATGTATCAAGGCGATGTCTATCGCTGTCATTGAAGCAGTTGTATTGCTTTCAACATTTTAAAAGTAAAAGGCATTTGCATATGGAATCATTACTTGCTGCCTTTTCTTTTAGACATAATTAGCATTAAGTAATGAGGGGATTGTTTATTTTAGTTATTGTTTATTGTAGTCAAGGCACAGGGACAAGTCAAGACTTTTCCTGTGGTGCCATCCATTTCTCCGTTTGGAATTGCAGATGTTTCCTACATGTTCACAAGGTTCACTCTTTTGTCTTTTGACATCAGAAATAAATTCTTGACTTACGCATACAATCTTTTTCTTTTTTAGATCTATTCCACTAAGGAGGAAAACACTGAATGGTGTGTCAGTCAGTCTACAATAATGAACACAAGTGGCCAAACCACCGCTGATTATAAGACAATATTAATTTTCTTAATTAGAGCTAATGCAGTTTGAAGAAACAGAATAATGTATGACTCTTAATTCCACTCCCTGAAGCCCACTCCGTTTGAACCAGAGCAGGGGGAAAGCAAATGCATTCAATTATTAATCAGGCTTAGAACTAAATGAAATTGCGGTCCCGTTCTTGACAATATTTGCATACAGTTAAAAGCTGTGGTGGTATTTGAACCCTGTTCTCTCAAGAGATGCTGGGGCTTGTGGATTCCAAGCAGGGGTGTAGGTTTGGTTTTAGGAAATGTATATTTTTAATAGTAGACTACAGCTGCTTTGCCTTTTCTAGATTCTTAAAAAAAAAAGAATCTTATTTCAGAATGTGAGAGGGAGGCCGTCCCAAACTTTAGAGTTTAGGCTACACTTCTGGTTCCAAGAAATCTTAAGTTGTGAAGCGGCCTGTTAATTAATCTCTCAGATTTGAGTACTATTACTTTCAGAATTAGAACTGCAGTTACAGTTATGTTACATACAAAAGCTTACATAGTGAGTAGCCTGACTTTTTGGGTGCTTGTTTGAGTACTGCGTTAGTTTGTGACTCGGCTTCTGGCGTAGATGTCAAGTGGGGTTCAGGAGGATAATGAAACCTTTAGTCCGAGTTCAACCTGTTTAGTCCCACCGACCCCTAAATCACATGAATGCCTCTTTCTTGGCACTGACAATGAAAAGGCGATACGGAACAAAATACATTTTCACTGTAAAAAGAACCTGGGATGTCCTGCTGCAGGATTCAGGAAGCACCATGATGATGAACGTGTCACTACGTCATCACCTCAGGAGCGCAGCGACAGCGCGGTCACCTGGAAGACGCGCACAGTGAACTCCCATTTGCGCGGATTTGCACGTCGGTCCGGCAACCCTATTGTTTGCTAAAATCCCCAAATAAAGATCCGCGAATAAACATTTGCGTTGTTGGACACGACTTATTACAGTAGCATGTCCCTTTAAAACGTCTGACAAAAAGCCCATATGATCCCCCAGCTCCAATCACCAATTCCTTCTGCAAAAGAAGCCTCTGCATTTTTGTCAGTCCGAATGCTAGCACGGCGAAAAAAGACGGAGGGGAAGGAAGGGAAAACTGGAGATATGTGACAATTCAGCCAACATTTTGATGGCGAACGGAAGTCCGATGCAAAGGGAGTTATATCGGTACTCCTTTGTGCCGCGAAACATCGGATCAAAATGGTACAGTATAGCGCAACATTTCTGTTGATTTTTGTCCGTTCTTGGTCTCTTGCAAATTCAAGCTACTTAGCCAGGCCGATCAAACTTGCCTTAAACACAGGCTACTTGTGGCCCGTAACGTTTCTGTAGCATCAATTGTCATTAGTAACTGTCATGCATTTAGTGCTTCAGTAAAGTTTGCACTGAACTTGCATAGACCACACGGAGAGAATTGAAGCTGCTATACAAGAATCCAGTGGCCACAATAGCGACATTGTTGCAGAGAAAGAGTTAAATTCTTTCAGATCAGGCAGCCTCATGAACGACCAGGTCGTGACTGGTGCATATTTCAGTAGACGTGAGGAGCAGGGGAAAGTTAAGGGGACGTGAAAATAAAGCCAAGCGATCTGTGTTTAAAACATTTGCGATGTTTTGCTTTGACATGATAATAATGAACTTATAGTAACATATAACACACAAGACCTCATAAGACATCAGGCCGACTGTCAGCCGTATTCCGGTCTGGTAACTGCCCACTTATGTTAATCACGGCTTTTTATCATGTAATGGTGATAAACGCATGTGTTATTATTGGCCTCGCCATCCCCAGAATTGCGACTGAGGTTGAGCTGGAAGGGGAATACTGGAAAAAAGTCTCAGATTTGATTTTTATTTGGCTTTTAAAATGAAGCCTCTAAAGCCTCTCCCAGATGAGAGACAGACGGGGCAGACTCTTGGAGAGACAGACGGGGCAGACTCTTGGAGAGACAGACGGGGCAGACTCTTGGAGAGACAGACGGGGCAGACTCTTGGAGAGACAGACGGGGCAGACTCCTGGAGAGACAGACGGGGCAGACTCCAAGAGAGTGAGAGAAACAGACAGGGCAGATTCATAGAAAGGGAGACAGACAGATGGGGCAGTCATAGAGAGAGAGAGACAGGGCAGACTCCTGGAGAGAGAAAGAGACAGACATGGCGGACTCCTGGGTCATTTGGGGATGCCTCATTATGGAAGCATGTGGAGCTGGATGCGGTGGTGTAGTAATCCCACATCTGGAGGCTGGGTTAATATCTGGGGCAGGTCACAGGGTTAGGCCTGGTGCTGGTAGGATGTTTTCTGGTTGAGAGAGGTTTGTTGTATTTTTTTTCTCTTTCTTTTCAATTTGCCTTTATCATGTGTGAGGGTAAGCATTTGAGGGTAAGCTGTGATAAACAGTGCAATGTCTACTTTGTTAATTTCAGTGGCAGACTCAGTAGTGGATGTGAGCTGATTTATCAGGATTTTGTTGGTAAACTCTGTCACTGCTTGGCTGTTCAGAGTCAAAACAATACACACTCTAGGTGGAGCTAGTACTATAAGACTAAAGAGACAGTATAGCCATGGTAGTACCATGGCTGGGAGTATAGTAATTATACAGTACCATGAAGTTCCATAGATAAACCATGGTAGCGATATGGTAAACCATGGTGAATTTCCCTAAGGCTGACATGATTAAAGTCTTCCATGCTTGGCTTTCAGATGGTTTCTCTACATGTCAGATCAGCAGCAGGTCCTCTGTGCCTTTCGTTTTGGCCTCTCGTCACAGGAGGCTGCTGAGAGTTTTATGTAACGGCCTATTTAAGGCATTCCTGTCCACCCTTGACTCGGAGGCCTGGGCTTCTCTGCGCTGAGGGGCTGGCCTGGCTTTAGTCCTTGTGACAAGTGCAGCCATTCTACCGCCGAGCAACAAACCCTGGCAGACATGTCTGTTGCCCCCAGTGAGAGGCCTCTCTCCTAGGAAACCAGGACCCCCGGTTGCTGCTCATGTACGGCCCCCCCCCCAGACCGAGGGCTCTGACAGGCCCTTACACACCACACGCTATTGACTAGCAATTATTGCTTTCTTTGTTTTGGTTCATCATTCAGTTGTAATGGAATGAATATATACGAGATGTGCATTCAAGTTGAGGACCTCATGGATGTCGTCCTGTAGGCTACTGTGCATCCGGAAAGTACTCACACCCCTTCATAGTTTCCACGTTTTGTTGTTACAACCTTATTCCAAAATTGATTGAATTCATTTTTTCTCATCAATCTACACACAGTAGATTGACAAAGTAAAACGTTTTTTAGACATGTTTGTAGGGATGTCACGGTGTGGATTTTTTCCTACCAACTAATAAACCCATGACATCAGTGTTACCGGTAACACCGACAAGCCTACAATAATGCTGCGTTTCATTGCACGTCGGAGGTCGATAGTTATGTGTCACTGCCACGTCAGTAGTTCCGACCTCCAATCTAAATCCGTTCTATGGCACCTGCTCGGGAAAACATGGACACCCACAGCAAAGAGGCTAGTACCACATGCTCAACTCAATGGGAATGGACATGAAAGCTACAAAGTTGTTACAAATGCTACAAAGTCGTTCGAAAACACCAAGCGTGGCAAGATAAATTAAAAATTGATGAAAATGAAAATTCTGCTTACCGTTCACAACGTGTTGTGTGTGCGCCGCCATTGTGCTACTGACGTCAGGTGTGTTTATCGGACCTAGTGGATGTCACCCAAGTTCCCGACTTGGAAGTCTGACTTAAGTGACCGTTCTATTGCACTTTTCCGTGTCGGAGGTCGGATCTTTCCGAGTCCCGAGTACAATAGAACGCAGCACAAGAGAGCGCTTACTTTCATCTTTAACATTAGACGTTTGCCTTGAACAGCTCTTTTGTGTAGCTTATATGCCTCCACGGCTTGTCTGCAAATGCGCGATTAGAGTAGGCTAAGATAAACGTTAGGCTTGGTCCTGTGCTTCTTTAATCAGAATTTGTTTATTGTCATGCAGTTTTTCAACATAGCCCACTGTAGGCTACTATGATTATGCACCATGCCCAAAGCAAATTCCTAGTAGGCTATGTTATCGCGTTATCTACATGGCAATAGACTACATGTTAACAAATTCTGATTCTGGTTATAAAGCAGCACAGGACCAAGTGTAAAGTTTATCTCACTTTTATCTGATCGCGCATTTGCAAGCAAGCTGTGGAGGCATACAACGCCAAATTGCCTCCGCAAATCGGTGTTATGATTTTCGGAACGCTGCTAGAATAGGCAAAAGAGTAGGCTTCAAGAATAAGCTAGCCGAATGACATCAACAGGTGGCTAGGTTAGCTGAATGTTAGCTAGCTATGGTAGCTAGCTACGAGAGGCTATTAGCCATAGCCTCCTCCTCCCCAATACAAAACTAAAATATCACATATAAGTATTCACTCCCTTTGCTATGCCACTCAAAATTGAGCTCAGGTGAATGCTGTTTCCACTCATCATCCTTGAGATGTTTCTACAACTTGATTGGAGTCCACCTGTGGTAAATTGTGGTGATTAAGCTACTTTCCAGATGCACTGTATATAGACATTTAGACACGGTCAGAAGTTAATTCTGAGTGTGTTCAGATCAAACTGACTGCAGAGGACAACTTAGGAAACTGTTTTGCCAGGTAGGCTATTACACAGTCATCGAGTTGTAAAATTCAGTAAAATTCACTAACTTACCAAAATTCCCAATGGAAATTTATGGGAATTAATGGGAATTAACAGGAATAAACTGGAAATTGATGTTTCCAGTTTATCCCTGTTACTTCCCATTAATTCCCAGTAAATTCATGTTAATGGGAGGTTTGTGAATATTCTCTGATCTTGTAACCCATGCACCAACAAGCTATTAATGTCCTGCTTTTTCAGTTGAATCCACAAGTTCTGTTCAGCTTTCCATCAGTGGGTCTGGAACAATCCTGTGATGCTATGAGATGGAAATATGATGCCCCTCCAGTAGATCTCTGGTGTCCCTGCTGGCCTTCTCGTCAAGCATATCAAATCACTCCACATTGGGTTTACTGCTACACAAGACAGATTTGACGATAAGCATGCCTTTGGAGTATTTCATTATCTGTTTCCTTGTGTTCTTGTATGAAAGGGGGTAATGAAGATATGAGCTCTGACCTCTCATACCCCTGGGTGTGTCTTTGTCAGCGTCGCCCCAGACTAGACCTGATATTGTTACTTTGTCTGTTGAATATCAGACCAGTCCTCTCTAATAAGATCCTGTTGAATATCAGGCCAGTACTCTCTAACAAGGTCCTTTGTGACATATTTGTTCAGTCCAGGGAATGCAGGGATGTTTGCGTGTAGAACAGTTAGTGTAATTTTTTACCATGCATGTCTCAGTGTTGAGTCTCAATTAGGGATGTGCACGCCTCACATTTTTCAGTCGAATAATCAGTGGGTGGCATGAACGATTAATAGTTTTTTGGCCGACATTTGAAAGATTTGATTCCAATGTTTTAAGAAGTGTTTATTGTATGAAAAAACGTAAGGTCCACAATTCCATTGATTTTAATGCTGTAATTTAGCCCCAATTCCAATCAATATAGTGCTACAGAACAGATGATGCATGACATTAGTTCAATTTAAATATTTTTTAAAGGACATGTTTACTTGAATGAAAAAAAAAAAAAGACCACAATTTGACCTAAATCAATTAGTGACTAAAAATCGATTAATTGGACCCATCCGTAGTCTCAATGTCATGTGTTGTGTGCGAGTGTCACTGTGTGTGCGTGCGTGCGCGAGTGCGTGTTCAGATTGTGTGTCATGAGGAGATGCCAGCTCTCCTGGGCCGGCTTCCTGACTAAGCACTTCCTGTCCCAGCTCGTTGGCTCTGACAGACTTCCTGGCGGCGCTTCAGTGCAGATGCCGTGACCTCTGCTGGTGAGGCGAAACCTTTGATTATCCAACCTCTGTCCAGAGTCATGCCAGGACCGGCTAGCACCTGAGATCTCCTTTCACCATCTCCTTTTAGCCTCAGATCTCCTTTCAACATCTCCTCTTAGTGTCAGCCCTGCCTGATAGACTCACAGCCTAGCAGCCAAAATGATCAAAATACACTAATAATACCAAGAGAAAAGCCAAATCTCCTTGACAAAGCAATCGCCTTCAGATGGTCGAGTTTCTGAGTTGAGGCAGACGCTGTCTTCCAGATCCTGTTTTTGTTTGTCATCCCAATTTCATGCTCTGGTAAACGCATGTCTATTGTAGATTGACTCATCACCTATATGGTAGCATTAACATATAGATTGAAATGTGCTAAGATCTCACTGCGTTGATAGCTGACGCAACTCAACACTGCTAGGCCCAGCTCATCCCAACACCCCAGACCATGGTCAAAATTAATAGGTGGTCCTTTAAATTGTATTTATATTAAATGCAGTTAGCAGCTATGCATTCCTTTGTTGACACGTTTATGTACAGTAGGATGACCTGATAGGCTTAATAAACTAGTGTTTGTAGACTGCATGTGGCAGAGTATAGTTGAGCTGCCAGTGAAGTTGAAGCGCTGGGTAGAGTGACCTCAGTCCCGCCTGGCAGCAGCTCAGCCTTCAATTGAACATTGATCTTCATGAGCATTTGTTATCATAGCTTACAGCCTGTCAAGCTATCATTATCTTGTTATCGTTCTGGTCTGGGTGAGAGGCACCCAGAACTACACAGTCCAACACACTCTCAGACATAAGTTCATGAACTCTCTCTCTCCCTCTCTCTGTCTGTCTCTCTTTCTCTCTCTCAAATTCAATTCAATTCAATTGGCTTTATTGGCATGATGTAACACAAACATATTGCCAAAGCAAGTGTTTGGACATTGAAAAGCAACATTAATTAGAAAGAGCAAAGAAACAGGCTACTACAAGACAAAACAAATGATCGGTTGTTGATATACTGTAGCAGCAACAGCAAAGGACAGATCTCTCTCTCTCTGTTTCCTTACAAGCACATAAATACAGTCTGATATTTTGGGCCAATACATTGCTTACATGGGCAACATTGAACTGTGAGCATTCAAGCCTTTAGCGAGTGTGTGTGTATGTGTGTGTACGTTCCTGCTTGCTTGTGTGTGTCTGTGTGTGTGTGTGTGTGTACGTTTCTGCTTGCTTGTGTGTGTGGTTTTGTCTGTGTGAGTGAATCTCGTTCTACCTCAAGGTCAGTGCTGGTTTATGTGGTGATTGGATTAGGAGAGGGGATGTGCAGACTGTAGACAGGAAGAAATACACACACAACCACACACACACAAGCACACTAGGGCTGTGCAATAAAATCGAGAGCAATACATCACAATATTTCTTTCTGCGATACTGTATCGATTTTCTGCTGTACAGTTTTGATACAGTATATATATATATATATATGTGTGTGTATATATATATATATATATATATATATATATATATATAAACCAGGCCAGGTCCAGCCTGGCTTATGTGCGTGGCTGGCTTGTTTCTGTTCAAGACTGGTTGGACGGAAGCTAGTCATGCCACTGAAATAGCTGTGAATTGAAATGACATGAAATAATGTCTGATAAATTAAGATAGGTCTTGTCACCTGGACACATCAGTTCCAATGCTTCCAATGCTAATCCAGCACAATAAGAGCGGGATTCTTTCAGTCCCTAGTGTGGGTTGGGGTTAGAATAAGGGTAGGGGGTTGGGACAGGATCTGACCTATGAGGCAAGGGGTAAAGATCAGAGTGAAAGAATGAACATGTGGAGGTTTGGGGTATAGTCCCATAAATCATCCCCATCGGGTCTTGAACCCCGATCTCCTGGGTGGGAGTCCAATGCTTTCACCGCTACTCTACTTGTGCAGTGGAGATCGGCGGGTTGATTTTGGTGTCCTTCTTCCAGTCCCTAGTGTGAGTTAGGGCTGGGAGTCCGAACTTCGGGATTCGAATATAATTCGAATATTGACAGAAATACTGGTATTCGAACGAATATTAGGCAGCCCTTAATATTCGAACCTGTTATAGGCATAATTTTTTGTAAATGTTTTGGCTAGCAAACGTTGCTTTTGATTCAGATTCAGAGGGTTTTTCACGCCTGGTGAAGTTGCAATCGCGAGCTCATTAGCAAGGCTATTGGACACCTGGGCTCCTGTAGGAGGAGACGTTAGTTAGCACTTAGTTAGCAGAACAATGGCCTCGCCAACGCCCACAACCACGCTGGAGGAGATCGAAATCTATACCCCTGGACTGGGTTGCACCAGTTTGTCTTATCTTGTGACTAAACCCAAGCATTTAGTCACGCCTAAACACTGACTAAACTCTTAGTTGCTACTAGTTAGTCGCATATTAGTTGGTGTCTAATTTCGGTTGCACCACGGCAATTTAGGCGTTGTCTTAACTAGTAACTACTAACTAGTTACTAAAAAATAGTCGTTGTATGACTGTGACGGCAGGATCCAAATAGCCAATCGGTAAGCAAGTAAAAATGTAAACAAGGAGGTTGATCGCCCTTACCCAGCCCTTACCAAGGAGCTTGGGCCGTGTCCGAATGTCCATATGACATACTATATAGTACATACTGCAACTTGCCTACTACATGCGATTTAGTACATACCTGTACTACTCCACGAAAACATGTTTAGTATGCGAGATAAATGTAGCATGCTTCACGAGTCATCCAGTGAAAGCGACGGGCTCCGTCTTACAACAATATTGAGCTAGCCAGGCATTTGAGTTGGTCATCCAACACAGGCTCGATCCTCACCTTTCTGTATAATCCCAACTGTGAAATGGCTGTGATAATAGTCCACAAAATATTCTTCCTTTGCCTCGTTTAGCACCAGCTGCAACACTCTCCTCCAAATTCATTATCTCCGTTAGCAAGGCTAACGTTGCACTCGGTAGCTTGTGCTTATTATTATTATTATTGGGGTTGGTGCTTGTGCAGTGGAGGGGTTCTTTTGGGGGAGTTAGCCGTTGGATTGTTATGCTTAAATTATCCTAGCCAGCTAGTTCCCAAGCTTGTTTGATAACCTTTGATTCAGACATAACGTAGGCTGCCTGGTACAGTCCACTGACCAGTTGCTGGTTAACTATGAGGCAGGATCCCAGCCGACCGTTGCATCCCCCCAACCCGCAACGGAGGGTTATCAACTCGGCTGGGACTCCCCCTCTCATCGCTAACCAGCAACTGAGCCAATTGAGCTAAAGGTGGTTAGCTAGCTCGATCGTGAAATTACTCAAACTTATTAAATATGACACCAATAAGCACAGCGGTGCCAATAGTTAGCTTAATCTTGATATAACTAAGACATCTGCTAAAAAAAATTTTTTTTTCCACCGACAGATTTAGCTACAATGTTTCAGCCCACCTCCGTCCTAATAGCAGAGTTGAAGACGCTACTTCCTCGCACTAGTCATCACTTACACCACCTCCCAGGGTGGTGTCAATATTTAGTTGTTACTAGGAACTCGTGAGTGGTGCAACTAGGCCTAGTCACCACTTAGTAATGACTGGTGCAACCGGCTCCTGGTTGACGAGGGTTGTTGAGTCTTACATACTGCAGCCAGATAGCCAGAAGTTCTGATTTAGCCTAGGCTACATGTTTGATTAATGGGATATACATCCTACTACCTTTATTTATCTTGTATTTGTCTTTCAGTACCTAGCCTGACTGGCTTATTTTTTATTTATTTTTGTCAAACAGTGAAAACCTACTGTTCAAGCCAGGGTCTGACATAAATTAAAAGAACGGTTGTTGACATTGTGTGTTGTATTTGCTTCTGAAAACATCATTGCTTATCGATATTGCCTATGATACAATGCCCACTAGTGGACAGAATATTCGAATATTATTATTAATAAATAAACAAACTTCGAATATGATTTTGGGGCAAAAGTCCCAGCCCTAGTGTGAGTTGGGGTTAGAATAAGGGTTGGGGTTGGGATAGGATCTGACCTATAAGGGAAGGAGTGTGGATTGGGGTTAGAATAAGGGTTGGGGTTGGGACAGGATCTGACCTATAAGGCAAGTGTAATGGTAACACTAATATCAAGGGGGTGGACCAGATCACCAGAAGACAAGGTTTGACTACAGAGAGAGATGGTTAACACAAGAAGTGAATCACACGGAGCCAGGATATACTTTTCAGGGTAAGGTAGGTGAATATTTTTTTCCTTTTCTTTTTTTCCCCTCCTTACCTCTTATGATTTATTTATAACAAATGTATTAAGAATCAAAGGTGAACGAGATTAATATATATATATTGTGGGACACCGTGAGTGAGACCCGAGTGTAGCAGAGAGGGAGGTCCAGTCGATTGGCAGGTTAGCGCCTGGGCGCGTTTATTTATGTCAAAAACAGAAAAAACCAAAGCAACAAAAAGCTTCGGGTCAGCCGGGCTGACTCCGTGGATCGCTCAGCCGGGCTGCGGGGATCCTGGGCTCTGCTCCAGTCGTCAGTTCTGTGGCCGCTTGTAAAAGCTAGCCCAACTTGTGATATTCCCACTATTTCTTTCTTTATTATTCTCCTCAGTTTTTTGGCCCTTAACAACTTCTTCATACTTTGTGCTAGAAACTTTAAAATGTTCATCTTTAGCTGTTTCACGGATGTATTCAGATTTTTTATAGTTTTTTATAGTTTTTTATAAATTTAACTTTTAATAGTAATTTTTGTGCCATTGAAACTGCTGGTGGAATGTTCAGTATCATTATGTTTTTAGAGTGGTGGCAGCTGTTGCTTTGAAAATATTCACACATTTTGTAAACTGCTGGCATTCCTACAGTTTTGAAAGCTCACACACATCAAAACATTCACACAACTGTGCTGATTCGTACAATTTAAGTATCTAAGCTGTGTGACTTATAGTTATGACGGTATGACGATTTGTTCGGCAACTGCGCTCCCCATTGAAACGAATGGTGCCGCACTAACTTTTGAGCTGCTAATTTTGCATTTTTACCCTTTTTCAAACTTGTCGCCATTCCTATAGTGTTTAAGCTATACGGACATATTATACATAATGTGAAATGTTCTGCAAGTTCTCAGGATTCCTATGGTGTCAATATATAAGCTGTAACATTTATAGTTTTCGCGATAGAGCTGTCTGAAGCGGACCATGTCTAGGATCAGAGTGTCAGTTGGGTTTAGAGTGGTGGCAGCTGTTGCTTTTTTTGAATTTGTGTGCATGTTCAGCCTCTCTTAAAGGTACAGGCACCCTTTTATAACTAATGTGGTAGCACAGAACTCAGCCAAAGTGGAATAGAGACACATGATCTTCACTGGTGGGGGCCGGTGGGTAGCCCGGAGAGGAGTACACCGTTCCTGACTGGCTATGACCAAAAGGAGCGGAGCGGAGCCACCATGCCACTATTGAATTTCTTCATTTGTAAGGGGACAGTACACATTAATTAACATGTTCAAGTCATGTAAATGTACCAGATTTAGCCAGCAGGGCTAATTTACATCTGTAGTCCCAACATAAAAACACGATAAACATAAACACGAGTGCAAATAACAGTTTGTTCATACATAATAGCTAATTCGGTACAAATATAAAATTACGATATAAAATTATAAGTGATTGCATGTTTGACTGTCTAGTAACCATTGCTTTATAGATTTTGTGAAGGTGTTCATGTTTGTAATGTTCCTAAGTTCTGTAGGTAGTAGGGGTGTGCCCGAATACGAATACGGTATTCGGATGAGCACAAATTAGCTTTTTCCCGAATAGTAAATTCATACGAATATAGTAAAAAATATTCGGGAGGGGGGAGAACAGTCAAACACTGTATGAACGAGTGATACGCGCACGTTCTGTCTCCTTGTTGACATGACACGACGAGGGAGGGAGAGACAGGCACACACGCTTGCAGTCTCGCACCTGCTTTCTGTCTAGACGTCTAGACAACGCAGAGAGGGAGAGAAAGTTTGGAGCGCTGTGAGGAGCCAGATAGTAGGCAGGCAACGAACGTAAGCAGCACCGAGGACTTTTGTCCCTAGTTAACTGGTTTATTGAGACAGTTATTGGATTTTGTTTTCTTGTCGTAGCCTACCTGCTGCAATAGCCTATGTGAACTGTAGCGTTTGTTTGAGCAGAGGAGGACCGGTAGCTAGCTTGTTAGCTCAGTGTAGTTGTGCTTACATAGAGCATAGGCCTGTTCGAAACGAAATAGCTTCCTCACTTGCTCCAGCACTAATGCACACAGCGCGCAATCGTTGCTCCAGCACGCTGTGCGCATGCGTGCTGGAGCAAGTGAGGAAGCTATTTCGTGTCTAAAGACGTTTCTAAAAATCATATTACAGAGGCATGGGAAATACCACAACAGGCCTATGCTCTATGTAAGCACAACTAGCGATTCATCAAGACAGATTGATGAAAACAACCGTTTCGCGGCAGAAAATAGATTTTTATAGAGTAGAAATAGAGTGCACCGACCACCGCCATTACATGGATATACTGGCTCGCGCTGGATTTTAAATTTCTTCTACATGCCTCCGAACTACACAGTGATCTCGGTGAGTCAAACGTCTTATAATATGTCGTAAATAAGGTCCAGGTTGTCAAAAACGAGCATTGTCCTTTAAGGATGGTGGTGGGGTTCTGACACTTCATAGTTTGTTAAAATAAAAACATACAGGATGACGATGAGGAGGAATTATACTTCATAATTAATGATAATAATCATATATAAACAGCAATTCTGGTGTGTTGAAAGCACAGCAATTGCAATGCCAATTAATATTAGGCTAAAGAAATGACGTTTCTCAGTTTAAACCGTTTTGAACCGACTTACGTTTTAAGCCCCGCCCACTTCCGAATATGAATCCGAATAATTAGCTGTCAAATACAAATAGTAGGCTCCCGGCACACCCCTAGTAGGTAGGGTGTTCCATGTGTGTGCTGCTCTTTAAGAAAAGCTGACTGCAAATTGTTTTTCTGTATGGAATTTTGCAGTCCCCTCTAGTTGTAGCTCTTGTGGATGTATTTTGATGTGTGATGAACTCGCTGAGCGGAGGGGGGGCCAAGCCATGAAAGATCTTATAGACTAGTGTGACATCAGGTAACTTAATCATGTTCTCCCAATTCAAGAAACTGTGTTTTTTTATGTTAGAATGATGATGGGTGTTTGCTTTTTTATCCAGTGATTTTAGGGCCTGCTTATAGTCTTTCCACTGATTCTAGGGTGGTTTTGGCTGTCTGTGACCAGCTAGTGAAGCAGTAGTTTATGTGAGAGAGAATCATTGCATATAGGTACAATTTGGAAGCTTCTGTTGTCAGGTTATTTCTTTTGTATCGGAAATTAGCTAAATTGAATTTGACTTTGTTTACAACCTTTTTGATTTGAGTTTTAAATGTGAGTTGCGAATCTATTACGATGCCTAAATATTTATACTCATTCACTACTAGTAATTTTCTCCCTGCCACAATCACATCAGGTTCAGGATCTTAACTTGCAGTTTTTGTGAAAAACACATTCTGTTTTACTAATATTAGGACACATTGTTTTCGCTCAGAAAGAGAAGATTTGATCCATTTTATAACACTAGGGGAGAAATTGAATTCATGCCACAGAACCCACTTTGTGGGCTAGAGACACACAGTCTTCAATGGTGGATGCATGGAAATTGCCCGGAGATCACTGTACTGTCCCAGACTAGCTGTGACCCAAGGGGGCGGAGCCTAACCAGCACACCACTATCCACGCCATGGGCCCCACAACTCAGCCCCTGAGTGGGCTAGAGACATACGGTCTTCACTGGTGGAGTCAGGTAGGTGGCCCGTAGAGGGGTACACTGTCCCCGACTGGCTCTGACCTGAGGGGGCAGAGTCTCACCACCACGCCACTATCCACACCACGGGCCCCACAATTCAGCCCCTGAGTGGGCTAGACACATGGTCTTCACCGGTTCCGGGTGGGTAGGTGGCCCGGAGAGGGGTACACTGTCCTTGACCAGCTCTGACCTGGGGGGGCGGAGTTTCGCCACCATGCCACCATCTACACCACGGACCCCACAATTCAGCCCCTGAGTGGGCTAGAGACGCACGGTCTTCGCCGGTGGGTGCATGGAGATTGCCCGGTCCATAATAGTTCTCGCAGTAGCTGTAACATACAGCTGCAGCAGCTAGCCCACCTCACATTTTCTCCAGGAAATGTACTTTCTAGTTATAATAATTGTTTAGCCTATTAGTAATATTGAATTGTTTGTATTCATTTTTAATTAGTGTTGTTTGGATCTAATTAAAATTGAAAATGAGCTATTTGATTTTAATTTAGCTTAATTTGGAAATTTGGATAATTTATTTTTTAAAGCTAGAAAACCTTAACTCTTAAACTCGCTTTGTGCAAAGAAAACTTATCAATAAAGCATAGTAACAGGTCAGTCTGTCAATATAAAGTCAACCAGTGCAACTACACACAGACATTCAGAACAAGCAATACTGTGAACACAATCTTTCAACTTCAAAATCAATGAGTGTCCATGAAGCGCCATCCAGTGTCTAAAGAGGCACCGCAGATGTCCTGCGCACACAGTGAAAAAAACAAGTGGTTATCCTACCGGTGTCCAAGGAGGTACATTCAGACTGTCCTCAACTGTCCTGTCAACTCGTTTCCAGGTCATCTAGGGTGGCTCGCCAGTCTGCACACCACACCAGGACAAGCAAGGGGGCACGGCAAGTTTATTTATATAGCACATTTCAGCCACAGGGCAATTCAAGGTGCTTTACATGAGACATTAAAAGCATTAAAACAAAAAGCAAGACATTATAGACATTTAAAACAAAAGGCAGGACAAATTAAAAGCATTAAAACAAAAAGCAAGTCATTATAGACATTTAAAACAAAAAGCAGGACAAATAGAATACAGGAATAAAAGTAACAGTGCAGTATACTGATAAACATAACTCCTCTTAGAAAGCAGTGGCAAAAAGAAAAGTTTGTTTTAAAAGAACCAAGAGTTGCAGCAGACCTGCAGTTTTCTGGAAGTTTGTTCCAGATATGTGGGGCATAAAAACTGAACACTGCTTCTCCATGTTTTGTTTTAACTCTGGGGACAGAAAGCAGACCTGTGCCAGACGACCTGAGGGGTCTGGATGGTTCATAGCATATGAGCAGATCAGAAATATATTTTGGCCCTAGACCATTCAGTGCTTTATAAACCAACAGCAGTATTTTAGTCAATTCTTTGACAGACAGGAAGCCAGTGTAAAGACCTTAGAACTGGTGTGATATCCTCCACTTTCTTAGTCTTAGTGAGGACTCGAGCAGCAGCGTTCTGAATCAGCTGCAGCTGTCTGATAGATTTTTTAGAGAGACCTGTATACATGCCGTTACAGTAGTCGAGTCTACTGAAGATAAACGCATGGACAAGTTTTTCCAAATCCTTCTGGGACATAAATCCTTTGATCCTTGATATATTCTTCAGGTGATAGTAGGCTGACTTTGTAATTGACTTAATGTGGCTGTTCAAATTCAGGTCTGAGACCAAGATTTCTGGCTTCGTTTGTGGTTTTTAGCATTACTGATTGAAGTTGAGCACTGACTTTTAATCGTTCTTCTTTGGCTCCAAAGATAATTACTTCAGTTTTATTTTTGTTTAGTTGGAGAAAGTTGAATGCACTTACTCAGCGCTTGTATGGGATTATAGTCTCCTGGTGATATGGTGATATAAATTTGTGTGTCATCTGCATAGTTATGGTAACATATTTTGTTGTTTTCCATAATTTGAGTTAGTGGGAGCATGTAAATGTTGAACAGAAGAGGCCCCAGGATGGAGCCTTGGGGGGAACTCCACAGGTCATTTTTGTCAGCTCAGATTTGTAATTGCCTATAGACACAAAATAGTCCCTGTCCTTTTAGTAGGATTCAAACCAATCTAACACTGCCAGAAATTCCCAGCCAATTTTCCAGTCGGCCTAGTAGTATTTTGTGGTCTACCGTGTCGAACGCAGCGCTGAGATCCAGTAATACTAAGACTGAGATTTTGCCATTATCTGTGTTTAAATGGATGTGATTAAATACCTTAATTAGAGCAGTCTCGGTGCTGTGGTGTGGTCGAAATCCTGACTGGAAGACATCAAAGCCATTACTTAGTGCCAGGAAGTTATTCAGTTGTTGGAAAACAACCTTTTCAATTATTTTGATTAGAAATGGGAGGTTTGATATGGGCCTATAATTGTTCATTTGTGAGGTGTCTAGATTATTCTTTTTTAAGAGTGGCTTGATGACTGCAGTTTTCAGGGTTTGCGGGAACACACCTGAAAGAAGAGATGTGTTTACAATTTGTCATAAATCAGAGGCCATGCAGTTGGATACAGTTTTGAAGAAGTCTGTAGGTACCAAGGCAACAGGTGGAGGATTTCAGATATTGTATAGTGTCCCCCAGGGTTTTATGGTTGATCGGATGAAATTGTGTCATGGTATTGATTTTAAGTGGACACTGTGACGACACATGTCCTGTACCTGGAATGGAGGCACTAACTGCTTGTCTAATTTTCTGAATTTTGTCAGTGAAGAATGAGGCAAATTAATTGCAGGCCCTGGTGGATAGAAGTTCAGAGGCTAATGACACAGGAGGGTTTGTTAGCCTATCAACAGTGGCAAACAAAGCACGCGCTTTGTTATGGTTTTTGGTGATGATGTCAGAAAAGAAGGTCTGCCGTGCATTTCTCAGCTCCATATTATAAATGCGAAGTCTCTCTTTATAGATGTCATAATGAACATGGAGATTTGTTTTTCGCCACCTGCGTTCAGATTTTCGACACTCTCTCTTTTCTATTCTGACCAGCATGGCGTTTCTCCATGGAGATCTTCTCTAACCAGAGACCACTTTCACCTTAGTGGGCGCAACGGCATCAATAATGTTTGTAATTTTAACATTGAAATTATCAACAAGCTCGTTGACTGAGGCCATAGAGAGGGCAGGTGTGGACGAGAAAGCCTGAGTAAATATCTCACTGGTGTTTTCAGTGATGTGCCGTTTTGAGATAACCTCTGATTGAGAATTTGTGTGCATGGAGATAGTACTCTCAACGAAAACACAGGAATAATCAGAGAGCGCAACATCAGACACCTGAACCTTAGAAATATTCAGACCTTTGGTGATGATTAAGTCCAGAGTGTGCCCCTTGTTGTGTATGGGCTCCGTCACATGCTGAGTCAGTCCATAGTTATCAAGGACACAACCTAGCTCTTTAGTCCCTCTGCCCTGAGGGTTGTCAACATGGATGTTAAAATCACCAACAATAGCCACACAGTCAAAGTCAATGCAGACAGTAGACAACAGTTCAGTAAAGTCATCAAAGAAGTTTGGACAGTATTTGGGTGGCCTGTAGATGTTTAGAAATATGGCTCGAGAAGAGGAATTCAACTGAAGAGACACATATTCAAAGGAACCAAAATTTCCATAACATCTGCTTACATTGGAGGGAGTCATTAAACAAGATGGCTACTCCACCTCCTTTCTTATGTACTCTAGCCTCGCTCATAAAGCTGAAGTTGGGAGGAGTTGACTCAATAAGAACAGCTGCACTGTTACCTTGGTCTAGCCAAGTTTCAGTTAAAAACATAAAATCAAGATTGTGGTTGGTGATAAAATCATTGATTAAAAATGTCTTTCCTGCTAAAGATCTGACATTTAATAAAGCTAAGTTTAGTGTGCTGAGGGTATTATCTGCACATTTCTCTGTAATAGTTTGTGGCTTACGAGGAATAGATACTAAATTTGATAAATTTGTAGAGCCGGTTGAGTGTTTCCTGTTACTTAGCAGATTCACCATTGTTTTTCTATTACCTATCAAGACAGGAATTGAGGAAGATACCATCACGTTGGGTCCTGGCTTGTCCTGGAAGGAGTCATGAGTGCCATTAGCCTTGTAGCCTGGACCCAGTACATATCAGTTAGAGCTTGCTGTATTTTGTAAACAAGTAACAATGTGCTGTGCCTTTATCAGGCTGGGCCCGGCGTTTCTCATGGGAGTTGGGGGAAGAGAAAATGGAGGTATTGCAGGGGGTAGGGGCAGTTGGGAGCGCGTAATACAGCGCGTGAAGGTGCTTGCTGGTGTAATGGATTTTAACTGATAAAGTCAAAAAGGATTTACCAAGATTCGCTCAAACAGGTTAAGTCTGGTTTATTGAGAAATCATACGAGCGCAAGGACTTCCGGACAACGCACATGAGTGGTTCATCCAAAGAAGTGCCGCCTCCTGGTCAGCGCGGCCTTATATTCAAGCAAAACACAGGTATAGCTTTGAGGATGTGATTGGCTAAGAGAACACAGACACGTGACATGAGAAAAGGCGGTAGTTTCTAAAAGGGGCAAAGGGACAAAAGATGGTTATTCTGGAGTAGACAGATTTCTAGGTGTGTGGACCTCCTGGAGGTCATCCTGTCATGAATTAGGTTAGCACAGCTATGTGAACTAGGGCTGGGACGACGCGTCGACTTAGTCGACGTAATCGACTACGCCAATACGTCGACTTGCGTAAAGTGCGTCGATGCGTCGCAAATAAACAACATGGCTGCGACCAGCGGAGCTCTTTGTGAAGACAGCCGCAAGATAGCACCGTAAGTCACCGTTGTATTTCTGTTCACTTTTCTGGCCGTGTATGAGTGAAAAGTGGATAGCTACTAGCTAATGTTACACAAGCAATGTAGCTCACCACAGTTTGTATGTCTTCTGGTGTTAGTAACGGTAGCTATGTAGCTGGCTAGCCACGGTAGCCTATTGTCATTGTGGTGCTCGCACCTAAATGGCTACGTTAGCATCAATTTAGCTAATCATAACATAGCAGCGAGAGTAACGTTAGCTAGCCATGTAGCTGCTAGCTATGTGTTGTGGTGATGGACAGACTTCTAAATGGCCATGTTGGCATTCAAGTTGGCTAAACATAGCAGTGAGGTGGAGATTAAGGGGCCTACACGTGATGAGAGATGTGTGCTGTGCGCGAGGTAGGGCGCAGAGCGTTTTGTTTACAAGCACATGTTGCTAGGCAACAGGGAAGCTACCGGAGCTTTTGAAGAACGGTGTGCTAAAATCTCCCAAAACAGAGGTTATTTGGATAAACTGACCACATATTGGTAATCTACATGGTTACTTTCTCGCCTGAGAAAACATTAAAACTAGTCTTATTTTTAAATATGCCACTATTAGCATTAGCTATTTAATTAACTAATGTGCTTAATATTTTCAGGAGGCAAAGCAGTGTGGAGGACTTTTTCCACAAAAAGAACACAACTCCATGCACACCCCAGATGGCTGCTCAGCTTTCTAACTGCATCTTACAGATGATCGTCAAGGACATGAGACCTGTTGCTATTGTGGAGGGTCAAGGCTTCCGTGAGATGATCAACACATTTCACCCAGGGTATACACTTCCCTCCAGGCACCACTTCACAAATTTGATGGAGAAGAAAGAAAGAAAGAGATGTGGACATGCTCACATTCCTCCACAGTAATGCCTAAGGTGGAGGGGGGAGAAGGGAGAGAGGGGGGAAGAGAGCGAAGGGGGGAGGGCGAGAGAGAGAAGGGGGCAGGGGGAGAGAGGGGAGCGCACGAGAGGGGGAGGGGGAGAGAGGAGCGCAGGAGAGAAGGGGGAGAGGGAGCGAGGGAGAGAGGAGCGCAGGAGGAGAGAGAAGGGGAGAGGAGGAGACGAGGGAGAGGGGGAGAGAGGAGCGTGTGGGAGAGAGGTGCGCGGGGGAGGGGGAGAGAGAAGAGGAGGCAGGAGGAGAGAGAGAGGGGGAGAGGAGTGAGGGGGAGGGGGAGAGAGGAGCGCAGGAGAGAGAAGAGGAGGCAGGAGGAGAGAGAGAAGAGGAGGGGGGGAGAGAGAGGAGGGTGGGAGGGGGAGAGAGAGGAGGGGGAGAGCAGAGAGAGGGGGAGAATGTTATATTGTTACTGAGATCGTTATTGTTACTGAGAGTTATAGTTACGGTATTCCGGTTAGAATTGCACTCGAATTGCACTAATTAGAGGATTTTATGTTGGTATTTATTTTGGTATTCGTCCTGAAAATGACTTGAACTTGCCTACTGCATTACTTGCACTTTTCCTTTTATTTGAAGTTAACTTTTATATTTTATAATATTATATTTTATGTTGGACTGTAAGACAGAGAGGATTTTTTTTTGTTGTGGAATATTGCAGTGCAGAAGCATAATTTATATATTTGTACAGGAATAATTGAATAAAATACTGAAATGTTAATAAGAGACGTTTTTGACATTTATTTGGGGAAAATTAAGTGATATATTAATCGAACAGTAAAAAAATAATCGTTAGAATAATCGTTAAATTAGTCGTTAGATTAATCGACTAATCGAAAAAATAATCGCTAGATTAATCGTTAGAAAAATAGTCGTTAGGGACAGCCCTAATGTGAACAGTTGAGGGAGGTGGTGAATTACAAAAGGAGGGAGAGGACAAAGGTTTAAGGTGTTTGGAATAGCAAAAGGCAGGGGACTGGATCAATAGGTTTTAAGAACAAAAGCTGAGATCTGAAAGGTCTTGAGGCCAGTTGTATATTCTATGACACTGGTGGGTGCCGGTGAGAGGAAGCGAGTGAGAGACTCCCCCTCTTGGGGGGGTGGATCCTCGCTGGTGAGTGCTAGTGGGAGGGGGGGAGTGAGAGACTCCCCCTCTTGGGGGGGTGGATCCTCACTGGTGAGTGCTAGTGGGAGGGGGGGAGTGAGAGACTCCCCCTCTTGGGGGGGTGGACGGGGTGGATCCTCGCTGGTGAGTGCTAGTGGGAGGGGGGGGCAGACGAATCCAGACTCCAATCGGCAACTCAGCTCATCCACAAACAACCAAAAATAAAAACCCAGCCATGCAAAGCCAATAAAGGGGCCATTAGTATACTGTAGTCTACATTCAAGGTTATAATGAACATACTGTGTACGGTAAACATCTCAATGTAAGATATACTAAATAAACTAAAAACCCATAACTCTGTCTATTTTCACACGGCTAGATTACTATCTAGGGGTAGGCTTAGCTACCATCAACTCATTTACTACTGTAAGTGTAGCTACACACATTCACTACTGTAGCTATGCTACTCTGACATGGGGGGACATGATGACTAGAAGACACCACGAAACATGCAGAAACCCGCCCGCAGGCTGCACCCTCAACTGTGAATACTACACCCCTCGCGCCACACACACACATCAAAGGGGCAACGAACCAAGCTAGGCTAAGCTACAAAGCTAGCTAGCGCTAGCTAGTGTTAGCATAGTTAGCTAGCAAGACATGGCTAGTAACGTTAGTAGCCTTTGAAAGATATACTGACTTTGACCATAAGCGGAAACTCACCAAGGGATGTTTTTCAAAGTAATTTGGGTTTTAGGTCCAACCGAACCGTTTTTTTTTCTGACAAGAGAAAGGGATTTTCTCACTTTCTCCCCAACACTTTTGTGGTTCACACTGCCCTCAGCTCTCAATTCTTTGACATCAGGTTATCTGTAGACTTACGCTTAATAATATATATCCTGACACAACTACTATATAATAAATCACCCAGAAATCTTTCTCTCTGAGATTATTCTTGGTGCCAGCCGTCAGTTGATCTTGTCTCGCTCTGTGGAAATGTATCAGGGTGCACGCACACAGCAGAAAAGGAGTTGGTCGCGAGATGAGTTGACAGCGCAGCTAACGTTACAGTAGTTTCATCGTCGTAGCTAATAGTTAGCCTGACGTTGAAACAAAACAATCATTTTGAAGAGACCACTCCAGAAAAATCAATGGGATGAAATCGGAGAGAGGATATGGGAGGTGAGCAGGTAAGACAGGAGGTGAAGAGAGGAGACAGGAGGGAAAGGAGAGGAGACAGAAGAAAGACGAGAGGAGAGGTGAGGATACAGGAGGTGAGGAGATAAGACAGGAGACCAGTGTGGTGTAATGTTAATGTTATGAGTAAAAGACTACAGCCGACTTGTTGTGACGTCATAGCTGGGGGACGTTACGTTAGGTGAGATAGAGCCGTAGCGGTAAATATGGGCAGAGCAGTTTGGACGTTCATGTCATGTCAAGCTGAATAGCCAGTAATAAACTCTCACGTTCAGATTCTACATTTGGACTCTGTAGCACCCGATAATGTAATAATCAACCGATAATGTAATAACGCCTGATAATGTAATAAAAGTTTGACTTAAGTCCATCGAAAATGTAATAAAACCTGATAATGTAATAACTTAACCAATAATGTAATAAAATGTCCTGACTGATAATGTAATACCATTTTTCTGATAATGTAATACCTTATTACATTATTGGTCAAGTTATTACATTATCAGGTGGGTCTTTTTTTTTCAAAACTGGTAATGTAATACTTGACTGATAATGTAATAATTTAAAAAGTGAATGAATAATACTGTTAGGGTACTTTGTGGTATACTTTAGCGTACTTTGTGGTACTTGTGGTATACTTTGGTGTGTCTCATGATACATTGCAGTATACTTTGGGGTGCTTTGAGGTACTTTGTGGTATACTTTGGGGTACTCTGTGGTATACTTTTCAGTACTTTGCAGTACTTTGTGGTATACTTTGGGGTACACAGCAATACTTTGCAGTACTCTGCAGTATACTTTGGGGTACTTTGAGGTACTCTGCGGAATACTTTGAGGTACTTTGTGGTGTGCTTTGGAGTACTTTGCGGTACTTAGTGGTATACTTTGGGGTACTTTGTAGTACTTTGCAGTACTTTGCAGTACTTTGTGGTATACTTTGGGGTACTTTGAGGTACCTTGCGGTACTCCGCAGAATACTTTGAGGTACGTTGTGGTGTGCTTTGGAGTACTTTGCGGTACTAAGTGGTATACTTTGGGGTACTTTGTAGTACTTTGCAGTACTTTGTGGTATACTTGGGGTACACAGCCATTCTTTGCAGTACTCTGCAGTATACTTTGGGGTACTTTGAGGTACTTTGCGGTACTCTGCGGAATACTTTGAGGTACTTTGTGGTGTGCTTTGGAGTACTTTGCGGTACTTAGTGGTATACTTTGGGGCTCTTTGTAGTACTTTGCTGTACTTTGCAGTAAACTTTGGGTACTTTGCAGTATACTTTGGGGTACTTTGTGGTATACATTGAGGTACTACTTTGCTGTATACTTTGGGGTACTTTGCTGTATACTTCGGGGTACTTTGGTATTTTGCAATATTTTGCAGTACTTTGCGCTTTACTTTGGAGTACTTTGCGGTACTTTGTGGTATACTTTGGAGTACTTTGAGGTACTTTGTGGTATACTTTGGAGTACTTTGAGGTACTTGGTGATTAGTAGGGCCCTTCAAAAAGGGGTTCAGTATTTTATCTTAACCTATATAGTAGGAGACAGGATTTAATTTAAGACATAGATCTAATAATATGAATTGAAAGCAAAGTGTATGAGGCAAATTATGTGAGGCTGCTGTTCATCAACTATAGTTAAGAGCTGCTATCCATTGACTATATTTCAGATTGCAATACCATACCAACTTCTTATTAGCATGAACTACCCTTTATCCTCACATGTCACCTACCTCTCCAGAGCACATGAGACAAATGGATGGAAGTGAGGTCTGAAGATGTGTTTATGGGGAAAACCAATGAGGTGCACACAATAACTGACATTCAGTGCCACATTGCCCGTTTGTTTATACAAACATTTTATCATGTTATTCCAGTTTTTCGGATAGCCATAGATGTTTTAAAAATCATAATTGCACTAGCCTACACAGGCATTACATTAATGAGGACAGAATTAGTGAGGACAGAATTTAAGGTAGGCCTACTCTATAAATCCAGACAGTACCAGCACCTTCAGGCCAGATTTGTGGACAAGCCCATCCTGAAGCTAATCAAGGATGTCCAGACCAGACACCAGATTGATCTTGTAGATATGAATAGATGGAAAGTATGGTATAGCAAAGCCACATAAAGATATATTCCAATGGTGCCAGACATCTTCAGTAGATATTTCTGGCTTAAGCAGCTGACAGGGAAAGGTAGCAATGAAATAGCCAAACAAACAACCACATTTATATTAAACATGGTCCTCATACAGTAATCCAAAATGACCAAGGTGCTGAGGGAACTCATGCAGTAGCTTAAAGTAAAGATCAATGAAATTTCCCCTTATCATCCACAAAGTCAAAGAAAAGTAGAGAGTATGCATCGAATATTGCATAAAAATATGTTGTTTGATCTAGGGAACTTAGAGGGTGAAGGAGTAAACATAGCATATTCAAGTCAAAGTTTTATCGGTAACATGCAACATACCCTGACAATGAGCAGTGATGTCTCCACTAGCTGCTAAATATGTACACTAGGCAAAGTAAAAAGGAGAAACGTACTATACACACCAAACATATAAATATGTAAACCAAGTCCAAAATATAAAATATTTATTAATGGAATGAAATAAAATGAGCTGAGATGACATATGAAATTGGACAGTTTACCTAAATAGAGAAGTATACATATGGATCTAGAGAGAGTAAATGTATGTATATTCACGTTTATTTACAGAATGTAGATTTTTATAATCTAGCAGGTATAAATATACAGTGCTGTTGTGCAGAGTATAGTACTGAGTTAAGGACAGAGATGAGCAGAGTGTACTCATTCCGGATGTGGATGGTCTGAAGGTAGAAGCTTCTTCTGAGCCTCTGTGAGTTGATCTTCTTCAGTAGGCAGTACCTGAGCAGAGAGAAGAGGCTGTTGTCCGGGTGGCTGGGATGTTTCAACATTCTCCTGACCTTGGTCCTGCAGCGCCGTGTGATGTCCTGGAGGTGTGGGAGATATGTTCTGCTGACCAAACACTCTCTACAGTGACTTGTCCTGCATGGTGTTGCTTCCATAGCATGTTGGTAGTGTTGATGTTCTCAGTCAGACACCCTCTCAATCATGCATATACAGGAATGTTTGTTGTCCATGTCTGGAGATCTGTACATCAATATACTGTACTTGTAAATACACTGTCTCCACAGGGGTCCTACTGCTGTTCAGGCAATTGGCCGCTCCTGCTTCCTGCTAGTCCACTAGAATCACTTTCATCTTCCTGCTTCCTGCTGTAGTCCACTAGCATCTCCATTATCTTACTGACGTTCAGGTGGAGGTTGTTGTCCTGACAACATTTAGTTTGGCATGCCACCTCCTCCAAGTAGGCCTTCTCATTATTGTTGGAGATCAGGCCTACCGCAGCTGTGTCATCAGTGAATTGATAATTGAGCTGGAATTGTAGGTAACTATGCAGTCGTGTTTGTACAGAGGATATGAAACAGCCCAGTGTTGAAGGTGAGAGGGTGACTTTCTCCAGTGTTTAGGGTGAGAGAAGATGATGCCCACTCTCGCCCCCTGAGGTCTGCCCGTCAGGAAGTTGAGGATCCACCTGTGCAGGAAGGGTTTAATCTCCAATCTCCATCCTGCGTTTGGAGATGAGTATGGGGAGTTATGGTATTGCAATCTGAAATATAGTCGATGGACAGCAGCCTCACATAATTTGCCTCATACACTTTGCTTTCAATTCATAGAATTAAATCAGTTCCTGTCTCCTACTATATAGGCTAAGATAAAATACTGAACCCCTTTTTGAAGGGCCCTACTAATCACTAAGTATCTCAAAGTACTCCAAAGTATACCACAAAGTACTCCAAAGTATAGCGCAAAGTACTCCAAAGTATACAGCAAAGTACCCCAAAGTATACAGCAAAGTACCACAAAGTACCCCAAAGCATACTGAAAAGTACCTCTGTATACCACAAATTACCACACATTACTGCAAAGTATGGGTAAGTACCTCAATGTATACCACAAAGTACTTCAAAGTACTCCAAAGTATAACGCAAAGTACCCAAAGCTTACTGCAAAGTACTGCAGAGTACCGCAAAGTACTCCAAAGCAGACCACAAAGTACCTCAAAGTATTCCGCAAAGTACCGCAAAGTACTGCAAAGTACCCCAACGTTTACTGCAAACTACTGCAAAATATCAAAGTACCTCAAAGTACCCCAAAGTATACTGCAGAGTACTGCAAAATATTTGCTGTGTACCACAAAGTATACCACAAAGTACTGCAAAGTATACCACAGAGTACCCCAAAGTATACCACAAGTACCACAAAGTACTCCAAAGCACACCACAAAGTACCTCAAAGTATTCCGCAGAGTACCGCAAAGTACCTCAAAGTACCCCAAAGTATACTGCAGAGTACTGCAAAGTATTGCTGTGTACCCCAAAGTATACCACAAAGTACTGCAAAGTACTGCAAAGTACTACAAAGTACCCCAAAGTATACCACTAAGTTCCGCAAAGTACTCCAAAACACACCACAAAGTTCCTCAAAGTATTCCGCAGAGTACCTCAAAGTACCCCAAAGTATACTGCAGAGTACTGCAAAGTATTGCTGTGTACCCCAAAGTATACCACAAAGTACTGCAAAGTACTGCAAAGTATACCACAGAGTACCCCAAAGTATACCACAAAGTACCTCAAAGCACACCAAAGTATACTGCAAAGTATCATGAGACACACCAAATTATACCACAAGTACCACAGCGTACGCCAAATTATACCACAAAGTACCCTAACAGTATTATTCATTCACTTTTTAAATTATTACATTATCAGTAAAGTATAACATTACCAGTTTTGAAAAAAAAAGACCCACCTGATAATGTAATAACTTGACCAATAATGTAATAAGGTATTACATTATCAGAAAAATGGTATTACATTATCAGTCAGGACATTTTATTACATTATTGGTTAAGTTATTACATTATCAGGTTTTATTACATTTTCGATTGACTTAAGTCAAACTTTTATTACATTATCGGGCGTTATTACATTATCGGTTGATTATTACATTATCGGGTGCTACAGACTCACGTACGGTTATTTAATAACACGACAACCATAAGAGGAGACGAGGGGAGGATACAGGAGGTGAGGAGATAAGACAGGAGGAGAGGAAGGAGACAAGAGGAGAGGAGGCAGGACTTGAAATGGTTTGATTTACCTTTGTTGGGTGTGTGAACTGGTTTGGGGGTGGTGCATTGCGGGTAAATGGTGATTTGTATTATAATTGTTTTCCTAGAAGATGGACTATTTGAGGGGGGGGGGATAAAAATTGGTGGACCTTTAGGATTTGTATTTGAGTACCCCTGCTCTAAATGTTACCTGAAGCCAATGCAGAGCAACTAAGGCTGGACTAATGTTCTCTCTCCTCTTGGTTCCGGTTAATAGTCAACTGCAAAGTTTTGAATGAGCTGAAGTCCCAGTGTTTTTTTTTTTTTGGGGGGGTGGGGGGTGGGGTGGGGCGGCGGCAGGTAAGAGTGCATTACAGTAGTTGCGTTGGCTTGAAATAAAAGCATGAATAATTTTTTCTGCATCTGTTTGATTTATAAATGGTCATACCTTAGCTATGTTTCTAAGTTGGAAAAATTCGTTTTTAGCCACCTTGTTAATATGGGACTTGAAGCTTAGATCTGAAGCTAGGATAACACCAAGACTTGTAACCTCAGGTTTAATACAGGATGTCAGTTTCCCCACACTTTAAACAACATTTCTCTTTTAGTTTGGGGCCGATCAGTGGGATTTCAATTTTGTCCTCGTTTAGCTTTAAAGTCCCAGTTAACCAAAATCAGAGATTTGCTTGAAAACACATTCTATGTGTTAGTGATGCATTGCTGATAACATGTAAAAATGGGATGAACCATGTGTAGTACTGAATTGTGAAGTTAGACCAGTTTTGTGTTTTTGACCAGTTTTGATTTCTGGATTTTCTGGGCGGGCTTAAAACGGTACTTGTTGACGTAGAGCGGTGTTCTTAGCATATCCCCGCCCTAACACTAGCCTATATAAAGCTAGAACGGATTTGAATCTTCGGTTCTCCTGCTCAATCTTGAGTCTAGAATTAGCTAGTTTTAACCAGCAGTCTAGAATTAGCTAGTTTTTCTTAGTTAGCAATGCCTTTGCATAAAACTAAACGAAAATGCATCCTTCCTGGATGCCAGCAGGAATGGGATGATAAGGTCTCCTTCTTTCAACTCCCGAGTAAAGCTGAAATGAGAAGCAAATGGTTAGCATTTTTGAAGAGCCATGGTGTTACAGAGGAGTGTCACCGCTAGCGCCCGCCTCAGCAAACATTTCACTCCCGAAAGCTTCTGCAATTATAATATGAGGCTTTTGGGTTTCACGGACTCACGACTGGTCCTGGTGAATTCGGCGGAGCCAACCATCTCCCTCCCCGGCCTCCATTCTCCTCTTGTCGCATCAACCTTTGGTGCCGACACCGCTGCCAATTGTGTGCTTATAGCTAATTAACGTTATAACGTTAGCTAGGTAACCTAAGCAATAGGAAAATACACTGCTACGTTAATCTACAAAATATGTGTCTTGACATGTATGTGGTAATGTCAGCTATGATTAATTATATGTAATCTTAGGAGGAATTATAGCTAACATTAGCTATGTAGTTTGTTGCAGATGGGAGTGTGTATATAACCTTAGTCTAGCTAACATAGCTATAGCAGCACCGACCAGGCGACCACCCACCAAATAACGTTACGGATGATATATTATGACTATAAGCGTTAACTATACAGAAACTGCCTGCCATATTTGTGGCACCTGATGTGCGTATGGGTTCACCGGTAATGGTTACAGCATACTTCTCCAGCGGGAGACCGGAGCGAGGGGGATGATTAGGTAGACCAGCTGCAGCTGGAGAAAGACGCACCCTCTGCCAGTGAAGCGGTGCTCGGCGGCTACTGGCTGAACATTCCAGTTCTGTTGGATATGTTGCGGGAAAGTTGAAGCCGAGTGCTCGTTATTCTCACACATAACATTGCCAACGAGAGTGGATGAGTCTGTCCCGATTATCAACTCCGGTAGTGTACGCTTCTTCGCGCTATCAGCGCTGTTCAAGCCAGTGACTAAAAGGTACATTTTAAACAACTTTTTCCATTGATCCCAAGGGACGACAGGATCGCCTGGGAGGGATAGGAATGAGTCCGGAGGTGGCAGGGAGAAAATAGGGACAGACTCATACATTCCTCGTTGCCTGTTTTTGTATTTTGCATCTAAGGGCAGTAACACTGGCGCGTTGGTATAGAGTAGCTACAGTTTTACCTGTGTTTGTCAGGAGGTAGGTTAGGAGGAAGCATGTGTGCGTTTGACTCATTAGACAAGTGTAATTTCAACTCCTCTCTGTTTTCACAAAGCTGTGCCTTCCTACCACAAAAGAGACGGCGTGCCAGTGTGACAATATGCAGACCAGAGAACGGTACTATTTGACAGGTTCTTCCCTCCACACCCCCTCCCCACGCAATTGGGTGTGGCTTTGGTGCCTTCAGCAGACACGCCCCCACAGTCTCAGACCAGAGAATGATGCTGATTTTTAACCGATTTTGAAGCCTTATTTTATATACTTAGCGACATTTTTAATCACTCAGATTTGGCTGGGTGGTTAATGACATGTTTTCTTGTGGTGTGTGAAGCTCATAACAAAAATTTGAACTGGGTTAACCTGGACTTTAAGAAGTTACTGCTCACCCATTTATTTATTGCTAGAAGACAGGTGGTAATGCAGTTTGTAGCTGCCACATCATTTGGTTCAGCAGTGATGTGCAGTTGTCTGTCATCACTATGCATAATTATTGAAACCTTTGTGCTGTGTACATTGTGCTCTCTAATGATATCCCCGAGTGGCAGCATTGTGATAACATAACGTATCGTGACCCATGTACTGTACTGTATCATAATACTCGGTCCTGTGCTTCTTTATAAACAGAATCCATGTATTGCAATGTTGTTTTTCAACACAGCCTACTAGGAATGTGCACCATGCCCAAAGCAAATTCCTAGTATGTTGAAAAACTACAATAAACGGATTCTGATTATAAAGAAGCACAGGGCCGAGTGTAACGTGTCTTATTCGTACCTTATTCTAGGGCTGCACAATTAATCGAAATCGCGATTATGACCTCCGCGATTAACTAATTGCAAAAGGCCACAATTAATGTGATTAATAATTTTGCTTTGAATTGAGTGTGCTAGGACTACAAGGATGAATCACAGGCGCTTATGCTGTCTGACCAATCACATGCGTTCCCGCTGAGTGGTTACGAAAAAGATGATGTCGCTCAAGCCCAGCAGGTCATATGCAAACTGTGCAGAGCTAAAGCTATTACTTTGAAATATTAATGGCAATTATTAATGACAATTACCATTTTGAAGCAAATAATCACAAGTATTATCTTTTGTCATAATCGTGCAGCCCTACCCAGGCCCGCATTAAGGCACCCATGGGCCCCGGGGCTAGGCATTTTCCTAAACCCCGTTGTTGGTGCCGAGAATATTGTCGTCGTCATTCGTCAGCAACAATCCGATCGTAGCGCAGAGAATGTGAGCCGGAGAAAAGCCAGTCTGCGCGCTGGCCTGTGCGCATGCGTGCTGGAGCAAGTGGGGAGAGGCGTGTAAAGATCATATTACAGAGGCTAAAGACCCCGTATTTGAAAACCACTACAATGCCTCGCGTTGAGGAATCTCAACTGTCGATTCATCCAATCTGATTGATGAAAACAACCGTTTAGCGGCCGAAAATAGATTTTGAGAAACTGCATTCTCGGTGCCCCGATCACCGTCATTACATGGATATACTGGCTCGCGCTGGATTTTACATTTGTGACAGCGGCTGGTGATTTGGTCCGCAACTCGGCAAACCCCGCAATGCGCTAGAGTGCAAAATACATAAAAAAACGTTTTTTTTCGTTTTTTGTTGTATTTTGTATTACTAAAGTTGAAGTTGTGAAGAACCCACTTACTATAACAGACAACAGTTTTAGGTTCACGAAATACGTTTAATTAGTCTGCAAACTAAGCTCGTTTTTAGCTGATTTCGAGCCGGGCTTGGGGGCGGGCAGATCGATTAGCATGATTTGGTTTCATTGGCTATTGCTTCCGGGTTCTCCGCCCCCCAACACGCCAGCTTTGTTTACATTCAGTCCCAAGTTAACCATGGATGCTACAGCTTTTGCTAAAGAGAAGACGGGGATGGCATCCAGAACATGGAAAGAGTTTTAAGAGCAGCTAAAACTCCACTCCAACTCGTTCGTATACGGAGTTTTATTCTTGATGTCCTGTGATACAGAGATGACTGTATCAGCAAAGCAAGTTGCTACCGAGCAAAGCGTCGAACGACGTACCAGATTCACACCACCGCCCAGCATTCTGCTTTGCTTTGGGGTAAGCTGATCTTTATACTATCTGTGCTGTTTACATTACATTAACGTTAGTCGTTTAGCAGAAGCTCCTTTCTAAACAAGTGACTAAGTCTAGCTAGCATAACCAAGGCACTAGCACTAACAAAGGCTAGCTAGCTAACGTTAGCTAACATGCTAGTTAGCTGAGCTAGCCCTTTGTTCCTAAACTAGCCAGCTAGTCTATTTAATCAACACATTCTGGTACTATTTTATCTATATGGAGTGCCAGTACTGTGGGCAATAGTTTAATGTACTTTCTTCCTTCTATTCTATTGCAGTTTTGATGCTGAGAGACCTGGCATGGTTGTGGCCAGAGAACACCGTGATGCACCGGCAGTCGAGTTTCAGCTGCTGCGCAAGCCTGATGTCCTGCCCCCCAGAGAAGGTCTTCTTGTGCAAGCCCCACCCGGACTGGACATGGCCAGACAGACGTATCTCTTTGACAAGATCAGAGAGTTCTGTTCTGATGAGGGACGAGACGTCACATGTCCCCCGCCAAACTCCACAGCAGCTCAGAACAAGACTGTCCCCTTGTAGATTCACTGCAGATCATCAGGACGGACAGCACTGCAGGAGAAAGGCCACAGCCTTTTCCTGTTTGTATACTGAAGCGTTGCTTGTTCTCTTGCACAGACTTGCCCACACTTGCACAGACTGCATTGTTAGAATATTGAATACTGAGCTGAGTACTGTTGTTATTACCTTGAGTATTGATCTGGGGACTGTTATTACTTTGTTGTACACTTGATCACAATGAACACTATGCACCTTGTCTATAAAACAGACAACTGACTGTACACTTTAACACTTAGACTGTTGCCTTTTTTTGTACACTTAACTACTTATGCTTGTACTTTATATCATGTATGTGACAATAAAGAACGTTAAATTTGAACTTCATCTTATATTGTTCTTAACTGCATTCACAACACAAGATTAATACTGACTCAAAGAGTGTGGGGTCATCAGTGAGAGAGCACCTCACTTGGCAGCCACTCTCAGTTAATACCCCAAGTTGACAGCCACTCTGACAGATAATGACAGATCGTCCAGTGGGGGAGTGGCTGGGGGTGCGGTTACCAGGCTATTGTTCACGCCCATTACCTGGCAGTCAGAGGTGTGAAAATGTTGGAGAACTTTGGAGGGAGATTTCTTAGCTAAGTTGATTTGACAGTACTAGCATTCAAATAAGCATATCTTCTTCAATTATGTTCAGATTTCAATGTATGAGACCTCATTTGAAAGCTTACAATGTGCACTTTCATAATCTGTAATAAACTGAAAAATGAAAATGCCTAGTTGAGGACCAAATTACCAGCGGCGGTCACATTTCTTCTACATGCCTCCGAACTACACCAAAGTGATCTCGGTGAGTCAAACTTCTTATAATATGTCGTAAATAAGGTCCAGGTTGTCAAAAGCGAGCATTGCCCTTTAACCCCCCTCCCTCACCAACACAAGCCCTGAGCATCAAGAACAAAAACGTATTCATCACATACAACCTGGCTGCACGCATCATTCTGTCCACTCACAAGTAGAGCAAGCATAAGATAGCCTACTGATCAATAGAAACGCGCAGGTAGACTAATAATGCCTTAGGTTTAAATTTGATTTGCATTCAATGCATTCTTACCTTTAAAAAGGCTTCTTCTTGGCTTTACGCCTGGCAAAGTTCTTAATTAGAGCAGTAAAGTGCTCTAAGAATGTCATTTTCCAAAGACATCAATGTCAAGTGGTTGAGTCTTTCTTGTCCCATTGTAGAGCGCAGTCTGTTTTTGAGGTCTGAGTTTTGAAAAGGAGCGCTCTCGAGAGGCATTGGATACAGGCAGAGTTAAGTAAATCCTTAAGGCTATATCCATGTTTGGAAATACTGAAGACAGGTCCATCTTTCTTATTAATCTGAATGGTATTTCTTATGAAGCATTGCAGCAGCTGAATTTAGCTAAAGCTTTCGCTACATTTTCAAAAACGAGTAAAGCTATGCTAGCTATAGAGCATAGCCCTGTTGCACAGCCAGGCAGGTAGCTAGCTACTTTGCATCGGTGTAATTAATAGCTTTGATTACGGCCCTGTTCCAATGGAGTAGAACGTTAATCAACCTTATTAATTAAACTTGTCATTCTCGTTTACAAGCTCAAAATATCTGGTGTGCAAAAGGCCTAGCCTGCTTGTGGCTGATGTTGCCCGTCTCCTCAGCTCTAACTGCCGGCGACTCATCGGCCAATGTTGACGCAGGGTCTCGTCCTCAGGCCCAGCACTTGCAGCTACTTTGAAATACCCCGTTAACTTTGGGATTTTTGTCAGTAAATGTGTTTCCATTTCTAATTTATCTCTTTGTTTTTTTTACGTTTAGTCGACCCACTTTCACTTTTCTTTGAGTTTCCATTGACATCTTTGGCTATATTATGTTGTCTCTCAAGTCGAAGTCGCTCACAAAACTTCACTCAAGCAGCCAGTCAAATCACTAGCTAATCAAATCACGGTATGTAAATACTCCAGTCACAGAGCCAATCAAATCACGGTATGTAAATACTCCAGTCACAAAGCCAATCAAATCGGCAATCGAATCGCGCTTATATTAGCGGAGCTTTGAACTTGAGCCACTTCGAGTCCGCTCCAAGGAACGCAGGACGCCCCTAGCGGGCTGTGGGGCCCTTTACGCCGTCGGGCCCCGGGGCTCAAGCCCCGGTAAGCCCGTGCATTAAATCGGGCTTGGCCCAACCTTATTCTGATCGTGCATTACAACGCTAAATTGCCTCCGCAAATCGGTGTTGCTATGAACAGAACGCTGCTAAGGTGAGAGAATAGGCAGCTAGACTAAGCTAGCCAGCTAACTAATGGCAACAGCCACTAGGTTAGGTTAGCTGAACTGCCAACAGGTGGCTACGTTAGCTGAACGTTAGTGAGGCTGGCTAGTCATAACCACCACCCTCTTCCCTCTCCCTACTCTCTTCAGGTGAACTGAAACTGAAATGTGATTCCTCTAGACTGCTCTGTGCTGCGTGCGTGCGTCCTGCATGCACAGAGGGGCAAATCACAGAGTTTGATGAGTGGGCGGTGAAAATTAACTGAATAGGAGTGGGGGTGGAAGACAATGGTGGGCGGTGTTAACGGAGAATGCTCGTTTTTGACAACCTGGGGCCTCATTTATGAACTTTGTGTAGAATCCACGTAACTTAAGTTTGCTTAGCTAAGTAAGTACGAAAATATACACACAAAAAATCTCTGATTTATAAAACGCTGTGTATCATAGCCCATGTTGACTTACGCCACGCCAGCTGCCCTTTATAAATCACAATCAACACTTAACTTGGCGCATGTGAACGCGCATTCTGATCACACCCCAATTAACGCCCACAATTGCCTATAAATGGTTAGTGATACGCCCCTAATACATATGCAACGAGAATGGAGCCGAGTGCAAAAGGCAGAAAGAGAAAGAGATATTTTACTGAGTGCGAGGTGGAGGTATTGGTCAATGAGGTAGAGACGCCGCAAAAGGATCTTTTCAGAACAATAATTTCATTTGTGCACGACTGATAAGAGCACCCTTAAGGCCTGAGTGGTCCCATTTAGATTATAATGAATTATCTATCATGCAGGCTATATTGGCATTCGTTTAGTGCGGTAGGCCTTATTAGGTGGCTGCTTATTTCCAAACTGATAATCATTATAAGCCTATAGTGTTGTTGCATGGGTAATGGGGTTTGGATCTATATTGCACATAGCCTAATGCTTCACAGGGTGGGACATGAATAAAAGGCCTAACTTATTAACGTATAAACGGGTCAATTTACAATGACATCCATAACAATGCAAACATGTAGGCCTATAGTGACTACTTAAAGCAAGTATCCCCAATTTAACTGTACGACAGATCTGAGGGTTCTTTGCAGCAGCCAATTTGTGTATTTTCCGGGATATCATGCATTTCACATACTTTCTCAAAACATTCTGTAGGCCTATAGAAGCTGCGTGCTCTAATGGATGTTGCGGGATAGCCAAGCACATATTAGAACATCTGTGCCAAGTCCCGGCATATAAGGCCCCGTGCGTCATGGCCTACTATAATCCAGCTATATCAGTGCCTGTATCGAGGTCTTGTAAATATATGGGGTCCATGGATGGGTTTCATGTGATTCTATAAAGCGTAATTATAGCTACACACATGACGATTCGGCAAATTAATAATCTAACTTGCTCCCTTGTGTTCTTACAACTTGGAGACGCATCACCTTCATGCGCTGTTTTGCGCACAGCTAATTCTTCCAAAGCGGCATATGAGCATTGGAATGACGTGCGTTTTTAGGCCCACATTCCTCGCATGCCTGCTAAATGACAATCATATGGCAATATGAGGATATATGATGATGTACAATATAGCCTAATGTAGCCTACAGTTGCCTCAAGTAGCTCAACATCATTGTAATTGCGGCTTGCCTCAGTGGTCATTCGGGTTTAAGCTTCATAAAAGCCTAATCAATTATAGGCTATAAATACATTAACGAATGATTGGGTGGATAATTAAACATACGAATAATTAACTAAATAAATGAGTAACTGAATAAATATACTTCAACGCCGAATGCAACATTTGTTTTGTGCGGTATAGGCCTTATAGTTGTAGGCCATCGACATAAGGAATCATTACTAAGTAATCATAACCTAAGCTCGTGTCGTGTTATCAACGTAATGTGGCTTTTATTCATAGGCTACTGCACCGTGATGCTTCACGGGATAGCCTATAAATGAATATAGGCCTACAACATAACATTATATTATGACACAAATGGGTCAATTCACAGACACATCCAAAGCAATGCAGACATAGGTTACGGTGGCGATTGATTCCGTTTAAACTGTGTGACACATTGGAGGTTTTCTTGCAGCGACCGATGTATTTATTATTCAATATGTCATGCGTTTCGCAGACTTTCCCGAGTTTCATTGCTCTGCCATTGGAGTCGCGTTTTCCCGTTTCTCCAGAAACTTGCTTATCGTAGTTACGGGAGGGTCGGAGTGTGCGTAGAGTTGCGCACACCTTCCGCCAACTTATCGTTAAGCTCGTTTTTTATACCGAAAGTTGCTTAGAAAGTTGTTCAGCATGGGTTACGCACGCTTTTGTACGCAACGTTTATAAATGAGGCCCCTGGGGCTACAATCGGCGTCCATCATATTCTTAGTCATCTTCTATATCCTCAAAATCTGATAAATATTCAGTCATATTGCACACAATATTCCAGGCACCAACAAGCCGATTGTAGAGTAGAGAATGTGAGCCGCGAGTGTAGCCTACAGACGTAACGGAGAATAGCCAGTCTGCGCGCTGTGCGCATGCGTGCTGGAGCAAGTGGGGAAGCTATTTAGTTTCTAAAGACGTTTCTAAAGATCATATTACAGAGGCATGTGAAAAACCACAACAAGCCCTCGCTCTATGTAAGCACAACTAGCGATTCATAAAGCAGATTGATGAAAACAACCGTTTCTCGGCAGAAAATAGATTTTTTTAGAAGCTGCATTCTCAGTTCCCCGTCCGCCGCCATTACATGGATATACTTGGCTCGCGCTGGATTTTAAATTTCTTCTACAGGCCTCCGAATTACACCAAAGTTATCTCGGTGAGTGAAACGTCTTATAATATGCCATAAATAAGGTCCAGGTTGTCAAAAACGAACATTTTCCTTTAAAGTAATGCCTCCTCTGTGAATACACGGTGTGCCCGAACATCGAGTAACACCAGTAACACTGACAACCGTGACAAGCCTAACATACACACACACAGAAGTGGCAGAAGGCAAAGCCTGCTGACTTTCCATGCTATCCTCGCCCAGGTGATGTTGACTGCTTCTTCTCACAGTCCTGATGCATTGAACAGTGTCCTAATTGTCATGCTGTGGCTCCCTGAGACTTTGCCAGCAAGGCTGATATGTACAGCCATGTTTAAGCACCAGTACCAGAGAGGTCCTGTGTGAGAACACAAGGGCACGCTGTCTGTCATTATACTGATACCTTCTTAATGCCCATTTGATTGCTCCCCTGCACACGAGGCTCTCATTATGCCTAAGCACAGACACAGACTTAAACCAGGCTGGAAATTCAGCTTTTGATCTCACAAGTGAAAACAGGAGGATTCTCTTAGTACCAATAGGAGAGCTTGTTGTTCTTAATGTTTAAAGACAGGCTAAAAATGGCTAATAAGCTGCTCTCTGTAGATGGTGTTTTGATGTCCACACCTCTCCCCTGCTGTGAGGATGAGGGCAGTGTGTATGTGACTGTGTGTGTGTAGACCAGGTCCAGGCTGGATGCTGCGTGTATGTGTGTGCGTGCGGTGTGTGTGTGTAGTGGTGTGTGTAAATGAGGCTGCTCCTCTGCGGTCTCCAGCCTGATGACTGAGATGAGGTCGGACGTGGTCCCACTCCACTTCCCCTGGGTGTCACTCACACCAGGACCCTACCCTGGGCCCTCCCTAACTCTAACCCTGCCCTAGGCTGGGCCCTCCCTAACCTTAACCCTACCTAACCCTGCCTTACGCTGGGTCCTCCCTAACCCTGCCCACTCCTCTTTTCCCGGGTGTCATTCACACTAGGACCTCAGTAGGAGTGCACACTATGAAGGGGGCTACTGAGGGAGCTCTCTGCTCAGGAGGTGGACGTGGCTCTCAGAGGCTGTGGCCTGGCTAGCTAGCCCAGACTAGCTAGCTAGCCTCCTTACTGGGAGCCAGGGGCCCAGAATGAGCTCATGGCAGCAGATGAGGTGATTCAGCGAACCTGTAAAAAGTCAACTAGACCAGGTCCAGCCTGGCATATGGGCTGGTGCCGGCTTGTTTCTCTTTAGGACTGGTTAGTTGGACAGAACCAACTCGCCATGCCATCGAAATGGAAACCGACCGTCTTTCCGAAGGTTCCCCATTCCGATGATTGACCTCCATTCATCAGAATCGCGGCCCTTTCTCTTTATTGGAAAGGGTCCACTATTCCGAAAATTAAAATAGCCACTCCGAAAACTGAGTCGCCTATGTCCCAGAGACCTGACAGTAGGCTATATGGCGAGCCTAAAAAAGACGTATTTCCCATGTCAGTGATTTTCACTGGGGGCATGATAGCCTAATTCCGGCTGAAATTACTGTTTTTCCAGCGAACTCCGAGGTACTCTGGTAGGCTTATTTTATTACTAGCTATCCGGATCGACATGTCAGATATTTTAATACCAATTACATAATTTGGGGGGGGACATTACACTTTATTTCCAGCTTTGTATTGCATGTTGTGAGTGGGATAATAGGCCTATTTGTGCATATAGTGAGCATTCGTCAGGAGCAGACTGCAAAACAATGGCAGCGATACAGTGTGGTCCATAGATGTTATATGGCATAATGCGCGAACTCCGTGAAGCGCGAATCATGCCCACCATTTCACAGCCCAAATGGCCACTTACTTAGCTGTGGGCTTACAGTAATGTAATAATTAGGCCAAAATGACACCAAAATGCATTAAACCGCTGGCCAGCATACTACTAAATTCCCCCATCAAAGACTGCTCACCATCTCCGTAGCCTAGCCTACTCACGTTCTCATCTCCACCTCTCTCCCTGATTCCAAGTTATCCTCGTCATTCCTTCTAGTTCTAGCAATCTGTTTCTTTTAATCATGCTGGCAATTGCTTTTTCTATCCGTTGTCGCCACCCTGTTCCGCCAAAATGTCTTTGGCCTGCTTTAGTGCTTAGGCCGCTGTGAACCCGTTCCGTTCTAAGGACTCTTGAAAGCAACATTTCGCCTACTGTCATTGTGCATGTGAAAAATAAAATAAAACGAAATGTCAAACGAGCATATAAGTAAAATGAAATGTTAAATGAGAGCTAGCCTATGAGTTGTCCATATTCTTGCATAAAGATAAGCTACTGCACAAGTTTACAAGTGAGCCTGCCCTTAATTTCATGCATCGGGTTGTGTAGGCTAGGCTGCTGGCTAATAATATGACATATTATTTAGAACCCACATATTTGGGGTCGATAAATCATTCCTAATGAAATTATTTCGATCACAACTATTTTTGGTGTAGCTTCAATATTGGAAGATTATTAGGTGGGCTAGCTTGTAGAAGCTAGCCCAACTTGTGATATTCCCACTATTTCTTTCTTTCTTACTTATTATTAAGGCCGTTTCAGACGGGGAGCGATATTCCGCCTGCGTTCTCGCTCGGATCAGCGGGAGACACGCGTCCTGCGCGCGGCGGGGAAAGCTGACTACAATTCAGCTCTTGTCGCGGGCGGGCGTGTGCACGAAACGAGCACGTGCGCGACAATTTCACGGGGTGGCGCCCGCTTGCCGCTCCGCCCCAGATTGTCCGCGGCTCCCAAATTGTCCGCTCGCCTCTCTCATTGAAAATGAATTACAATGCGCGGATATCGCTCCTCGTCTGAAACGGCCTTTATAGTTCTCCACTGTTTTTTGGCCCTTAAAGTCCAGGTTAACCCAGTTAAAATTTTTGTTATGAGCTTCACACACCACAGGAAAACATGTCATTAACCACCCAGCCAAATCTGAGTGATTAAAAATGTCGCTAAGTATATAAAATAAGGCTTCAAAATCAGTTAAAAATCAGCAGCATTCTCTGGTCTGAGACCGTGGGGGCGTGTCTGCTGAAGGCACCGAAGCCACACCCAATTGCGTGGGGAGGGGGTGTGGAGGGAAGAACCTGTCAAATAGTACCGTTCTCTGGTCTGCATATTGTCACACTGGCACGCCGTCTCTTTTGTGGTAGGAAGGCACAGCTTTGTGAAAACAGAGAGGAGTTGAAATTACATTTGTCTAATGCAGTGGTTCTTAACCTTGTTGGAGGTACTGAACCCCACCAGTTCCATATGCGCATTCACCGAACCCTTCTTAATTGGAAAAATAAAATATGATTTTTTCAAATTCAAAACATACTGTAGGTATATATTTTACTGGTGCACAAAATGAACCGTGCATCAACATCACTGTGTTCAAAGAACAAAACCATCAAAACATGATTTTCACACAAAAACAAAAGCATAATAATGAATATTTACTGCAAATCAGTGTGACTTCTGCTGTTGCCTTTCAGAGACCAGTTCAGAAATGTGCAGCTTCACCATGGCAAGTGCCACTCTCATGTCATTTTCGGAACAAAGTCTGTTCCTTTCACAATCACACGACGTACCATCACGACAGTCACAAGTCGACTACTGAGCGCACCAAATTCCCTGCAGCACAGATAGGCCAAGCGATGTAGCGTGATCACCTGCAGCCAATGATGGCCAAGCGGGGCGTGTCATCACGAATCATATGAGTCGGGTGTGTGTCTTGACCTCCGCCGAACCCCTGAGACTGACTCACCGAACCCGTGGGGTTCGATCGAACCCAGGTTAAGAACCACTGGTCTAATGAGTCAAACGCACAGATGCTTCCTCCTAACCTACCTCCTGACAAACAACACAGGTAAAACTGTAGCTACTCTATACCAACGCGCAAGTGTTACTGCCCTTAGATGCAAAATACAAAAACAGGCAACGCTGAATGTATGAGTCTGTCCCTATTTTCTCCCTGCCACCTCCGGACCCATTCCTATCCCTCCCAGGCGATCCTGTCGTCCCTTGGGATCAATGGAAAAAGTTGTTTAAAATGTACCTTTTAGTCACTGGCTTGAACAGCGCTGATAGCGCGAAGAAGCGTACACTACCGGAGTTGATAATCGGGACAGACTCATCCACTCTCGTTGGCAATGTTATGTGTGAGAATAACGAGCACTCGGCTTCAACTTTCCCGCAACATATCCAACAGAACTGGAATGTTCAGCCAGTAGCCGCCGAGCACCGCTTCACTGGGAGAGGGTGCGTCTTTCTCCAGCTGCAGCTGGTCAACCTAACCATCCCCCTCGCTCCCGCCTCCCGGTCTCCCGCTGGAGAAATATACTGTAACCATTACCGGTGAACCCATACGCACATCAGGTGCCACAAATATGGCAGGCAGTTTCTGTATAGTTAAGACTTATAGTCATAATATATCATCCGTAACGTTATTTGGTGGGTGGTCGCCTGGTCGGTGCTGCTAGCTATATTAGCTAGACTAAGGTTATATACACACTCCCATCCGCAACAAACTACATAGCTAATGTTAGCTATAATTCCTCCTAAGATTACATATAATTCATCATAGCTGACATTACCACATAAATGTCAAGACACATATTTTGTAGATTAACGTAGCAGTGTATTTTCCTATTGCTTACATTACCTAGCTAACGTTAATTAGCTATAAGCACACACGGCAGCGGTGTCGGCACCAAAGGTTGATGCGACAGGAGGAGAATGGAGGCCGTGGAGGGAGATGGTTGGCTCCGCCGAATTCACCAGGACCAGTCGTGAGTCCGTGAAACCCAAAAGCCTCATATTATAATTGCAGAAGTTTTCGGGAGGGAAATGTTTGCTGCAGAGGCGGGCGCTAGCGGTGACAGACTCCTCTGTAACACCATATGGCTCTTCAAAAATGCTAACCATTTGCTTCTCATTTCAGCTTTACTCGGGAGTTGAAAGAAGGAGACCTTATCATCCCATTCCTGCCGGCATCCAGGAAGGATGCATTTTCGTTTAGTTTTATGCATAGGCATTGCTAACTAAGAAAAACTAGCTAATTCTAGACTGCTGGTTAAAACTAGCTAATTCTAGACTCAAGATTGAGCAGGAGAACCGAAGATTCAAATCCGTTCTAGCTTTATATAGTGTTAGGGCGGGGATATGCTAAGAACACCGCTCTACGTCATCCGGTACCGTTTTAAGCCCGCCCAGAAAATCCAGAAATCAAAACTGGTCAAAAACACAAAACTGGTCTAACTTCACAATTCAGTACTACACATGGTTCATCCAATTTTAACATGTTATCAGCAATGCATCACTAACACATAGAATGTGTTTTCAAGCAAATCTCTGATTTTGGTTAACTGGGACTTTAAAGGGCAATGCTCGTTTTTGACAACCTGGACCTTATTTACGACATATTATAAGACGTTTGACTCACCGAGATCACTTTGGTGTAGTTCGGAGGCCGGTAGAAGAAATTTATAATCCAGCGCGAGCCAGTATATCCATGTAATGACGGCGATCGGGGCACCGAGAATGCAGTTTCTAAAAATCTATTTTCGGCCGCTAAACGGTTGTTTTCATCAATCAGATTGAATGAATCGACAGTTGAGATTCCTCAACGCGAGCCATTGTTGTGGTTTTCAAATACGGGGTCTTTAGCCTCTGTAATATGATCTTTACACGCCTTTCCCCACTTGCTCCAGCACGCATGCGCACAGGCCAGCGCGCAGACTTGCTATTCTCCGGCTCACATTCTCTGCGCTACGATCGTTGTTGGTGCCGAGAATATTGTCGTCGTCATTCATCAGCAACAATCCGATCGTAGCGCAGAGAATGTGAGCCGGAGAATAGCCAGTCTGCGCTAAAGACCCCGTATCTTTTTGGCATCTTCGGTGCTACTGCCTGGCTGTTATGTGAGAGAAGAGATTATAGAGAGAATAATAATACCTTATTCATCATTATATCACACTAGTATGTTGCTTTAAAATAATTTCGAATTAATTCAAGAATGCAGTTAATATAAAAGCAGGCTATGCAAAATGGTTGTGCATCTGTTGTGCAACTCTTAATTGGTAATTTTCACTTCTTTCCAATTTAAAGATGTCCAAGACATATTTAAGAACACATTAATTGTCCATTAAACTAGCAATCATATTGCCTTCTAGTCTACATTTCAGCATGTAAAAGTTTGCAACCATCTGTCTGTTTAGAATGAGACGGCAGCTCGCGCCTCCCGCTAGAACACCCCAGGCCCGACTGCCAAATGCCGAACTCAGCAGGCAAGGGAAATCGTTCATATAACAGTTTCAGCGAAACAACCGAACTAGAAACGTTACTATAAGAAATTATAATTCGGCAAACTTGTAGCATCTATCAAATGGATAATATAAGAGTTAGAGTAATAGAACAAATCTGAGATTAATAAATTCCCACTTGTCACATTTAGGCTACATGTCAAAACGGTAGCTAAGTTAGCTAGCTAGCTATCATGGCATCAAGCCAGCTAGCCTCGAGTCCGGCAGCGTCCGCACCAGGGTTTCCGTTAGCCGGTAATTACCGTTTTTTGTCCGGAAAAATCTGTTGAAGTCCGATATATTAAAATCTCTCCGGTCATAATGTCCGGACACAATAATTCCCCCTAATTGTATTAGGCGTACAATAGGCTAAAATTAAATTTCCATATATTATGATTCCTTTTGAATATAAAAAAACGAATAGGCCTATTCATTTTGTTCCGTTAATGTTTAGGCTACTGCATATGTGATGAAAAAATAGCCGTAAGATAAACCTGCCTATAGGCTAGCGGGCCACCATAGCAAGCGAGAGGGAGCCCGATCGAGGTACGGAGCTTGAGGCGAAAATGCATAGGCCCATTAATATCGAATGGAAATTAGCCTATGCACGTTGTAAGTTCTTACACTTTATTTAAGGAGGCTATATTTATTTTCAAAGAGTTTTGTTCTATTTTAGCCTATCTGATAAAAGGCCGAAATTAGGCTATAGGCCTAGCCTATGAATTTCAATCAGCGCAGCCGTAGGCCTTAAATTAAAATGTTACGAGAAGCCTACATGTCGCACTTTTAAAAACAAATGTTATATATCTAGACATGCATTGTGGCATTTATTTATTTAGCCCAGCCCGCCTATCAGTTGTTTCTCAACAGTTACAGTATGTCATCCTCATAGCCTACTGCAATGTCCATGGTTATAATGACGCTGTTTTATTGATAAAAAGGTAGGCTAAAACTGGAAAGAGAAATTAGTAAACACATATTACTGTCGCGAATCCCAAACCAATTAGCCTACATCCTCAAATCCGATTCATGCAATTGAAATAAACATTCATGTTCTAGCCTACAGTCGCAATTCAAAGCTGACTATTTTTGTGGCTGTGCAATTACATATGGGCCTACCCTACTAACACACGCAGGTTGCGCAAACGTTCTACATACGGCCGCTATAGGTGACGATTCATCTGCGCCACGCGGCCATTTACGGAAACGCAAGATCTGCCGATTAGTAGCCGCTACGTTAGAACGACACGTCATTCAGAAGTTGCGGCCGCGTGCAAAGAACGCACGTGATCACGTGGGCAGGAACTTCCGTTATAAACTCACTTGGCTGACACTAGATTTACAGGTATTTATATGACTTGGTCTGCACGTCTTTTTCGCACGCTGCAAATATGGTTGCGGCCGCGTGCAAAAAACGTGGGCAGGAACTTCCGTAATAAACTCACTTGGCTGACACTAGATTTACAGGTATTTATATGACTTGGTCTGCACGTCTTTTTCGCACGGTGCACATATGTGACCGCCGCTGGTAATTTGGTCCTCAACTAGGCATTTTCATTTTTCAGTTTTTTACAGATTATGAAAGTGCAGATTGTAAATCTGAACATATTTGAAGAAGATATGCTTATTTGAATGCTAGTACTGCCAAATCAACTTAGCTGAGAAATCTCCCTCCAAAGTTCTCCAACATTTTCACACCTCTGACTGCCAGGTAATGGGTGTGAACAATAGCCTGGTAACCCCTCCCCCAGCCACTCCCCCACTGGACGATCTGTCATTATCTGTCAGAGTGGCTGTCAACTTGGGGTATTACCTGAGAGTGGCTGCCAAGTGAGGTGCTCTCTCACTGATGACCCCACACTCTTTGAGTCAGTATTAATCTTGTGTTGTGAATGCAGTTAAGACCAATATAAGATGAAGTTCAAATTTAACATTCTTTATTGTCACATACATGATATAAAGTACAAGCATAAGTAGTTAAGTGTACAAAAAAAGGCAACAGTCTAAGTGTTAAAGTGTACAGTCAGTTGTCTGTCAAGGTGCATAGTGTTCATTGTGATCAAGTGTACAACAAAGTAATAACAGTCCCCAGCTCAATACTCAAGGTAATAACAACAGTACTCAGCTCAGTATTCAATATTCTAACAATGCAGTCTGTGCAAGTGTGGGCAAGTCTGTGCAAGAGAACAAGCAACGCTTCAGTATACAAACAGGAAAACAGGAAAGGCTGTGGCCTTTCTCCTGCAGTGCTGTCCGTCCTGATGATCTGCAGTGAATCTACAAGCGGACAGTCTTGTTCTGAGCTGCTGTGGAGTTTGGCGGGGGACATGTGACGTCTCGTCCCTCATCAGAACAGAACTCTCTGATCTTGTCAAAGAGATACGTCTGTCTGGCCATGTCCAGTCCGGGTGGGGCTTGCACAAGAACACCTTCTCTGGGGGGCAGGACATCAGGCTTGCGCAGCAGCTGAAACTCGACTGCCGGTGCATCACGGTGTTCTCTGGCCACAACCATGCCAGGTCTCTCAGCATCAAAACTGCAATAGAATAGAAGGAAGAAAGTACATTAAACTATTGCCCACAGTACTGGCACTCCATATAGATAAAATAGTACCAGAATGTGTTGATTAAATAGACTAGCTAATGCATGATAGGATGAACGTATTCTCACCTGTTGTGCAAAATCAAAGCTGTAGTGCATAGTGATCTTCTTGCTGGCTGGTATGAAGGGAGAGCTGCAATTCCTTACAAGCTGGAGCTTGTTTTTGCTCATCCTGTAACCAAAACAAAGAAAAAGGTGTCAGACTACCATACCTCTCATGCTCTCTCATTCTGTTTCTCTCTATAATATAGCTACCTAGCTCGATATTAGCTGCCTCGCTGGCTAGTTTAGGAACAAAGGGCTAGCTCAGCTAACTAGCATGTTAGCTAACGTTAGCTAGCTAGCCTTTGTTAGTTAGTGCTAGTGCCTTTGTTATGCTAGCTAGACTTAGTCACTTGTTTAGAAAGGAGCTACTGCTAAACGACTAACGTTAATGTAATGTAAACAGCACAGATAGTATAAAGATCAGCTTACCCCAAAGCAAAGCAGAATGCTTGGCGGTGGTGTGAATCTGGTACGTCGTTCGACGTTTCGCTTGGTAGCAACAAGTTGATACAGTCATCTCTGTATCACAGGTCATCAAGAATAAAACTCCGTATACGAACGAGTCCTGCTCTGCTGGAGTTTTAGCTGCTCTTAAAACTCTTTCCATGCCCTGGATGCCATCCCCGTCTTCTCTTTAGCAAAAGCTGTAGCATCCATGGTTAAACTTGGGACTGAATGTAAACAAAGCCGGCGTGTTGTTTGGGAAGGGTGGGGGGCGGAGAACCTGGAAGCAATAGCCAATGAAACCAAATCATGCTAATCGATCTGCCCGCCCCCAAGCCCGGCTCGAAATCAGCTAAAAACGAGCTTAGTTTGCAGACTAATTAAACGTATTTCGTGAACCTAAAACTGTTGCCTGTTATAGTAAGTAGGTTCTTCACAACTTCAACTTTGGTAATACACAAAAAAACAAAAAAAAAAGTTTTTTTAGTTATTTTGCCCCCTAGCGCATTTCGAGGTTTGCCGAGTTGCGGACCAAATCACCAGCCGCTGTCACATATGGTCACTTACTTACTAAACCCTGACCACTGGCTATATTTAGCATTTGCAGTACCACTGGCTATATTTAGCATTTACCAGTACAAAAACGAATTAATGCTATATGGGGATATAGCAGCAAGCATTATGATACAAACCAATATAAGACTGAACACCATTAACAGTTTAGAACATTTTATTACACAAAGTACATTACAAATTAAAAGTATACATATTTACAAGGATGAGGTTTACGGTATGTCACATTACGCATAGCCAGAAAAGCAAAAAAAAGTATGTACAAGCTCTGGCTAGCAACCCATTATCTGACAATTGCAAAAGTTCTAAAAACAAAAATGAAACAAAGTGCGCATTCTGTGGCAGGCAGACCGGGAACAGACCGTTGTATCCCACAAAAAAAAGGTTAAAATTTACAAAAACTATTTACAAAAAAGGCATCCATCCTGGCAGGCTGGAAAGGCAGGTTTAGGGAGACGGGCTGGGGGTCACCCACATCTGAATTGAGGGTCTGGGCAGAAGAGGTCATCCTCATCTGAATACTCCACTGTGGTCAGGGCTGGAGCTGCGGTCAGGGGCTGGGCTGGGGAGGTCAGCTGGGCTGGAGCAGATGCCTAAGGACATAATGAAATGGCTGTAAAAGCAAGTCGCATACGTTCATTGGAAGCGTGCCATGTCACTGGATACGAGAAAATTAACTGCCTGAAATCACATACCTTTTTGCATCGAGCAGGGGCATGTTTCAGCATCTCCTGCAGCTGGGCAGACACCTCCGTCACAGTGGTGCTTGGCTTACAGGCCATAACTGCACCTTTTAACCAAAAAGGGAATGGTTTCAATGCACATGGCATGAAGCAAAGACAATGTATTATTTTGCGAAAATATGAACAATCCCTTACGTAATATGACATTGTAGAGGGTCATATTCTTCAGAGGCTTCATCCCCCTCTTCCCATGGACGCTGTAGACACACCACACTCTGTGTATGGCAATGGCTGACAGCACCCGCCGGACCACATCTGGCAGATCTTTGCCGCCAATGGAACTCAGATATCGTGTCTGCAAAACAAAGACAATCATTTACTTTTACATTTCCTTAACACTTCCCTGCAAAAATAAGGAACAAAGTTCTGCCGTGAAGTTACTCACCATCTTCCTTTGATGATCCTTGTCCTTCAGCTGCTCCTCCAAGACCAGCAGCTCCTCCTCCATTTTAGCAGGGTGCAGGTCATCCAGTACTGCTCCCCGATAGCTGTCTGCAGACTCGCCGGACAGTCTCTGCTCCAGCCTCTGCTCCAGCCTCATCATTGTCTGTGCCATCTCCCTCAGACTCTGCATGACGCTGGAGAACTGCTGACACATCATCCTCTGGAAGTCTGGATATTAAACACAGTTGTGGCTATAAGTAATTGTACGGTCCCATAATGGATATTCAACTTAAAGTATATCCCTACATGCAGCATGAAGTAGTTCACAAAATTCAGCATACCAGCATCTGCAGAGCTTGATGGCAACACTGCTGGAGCTGTTGGTCTCACAGGCGATGGCATCAGAGAACTACCTGAAAACCAGAGGATAAAGGGATGAGCAGGAAACTACGGTGCTGGCGGCGTAGTGATTCTGGCATAAGGGGAAGAATCAACTCGACATGAGACATGTCAGACCCTGACCTGGTCTGGCCGGGGTGCTAATCGCTGATGCATGCTGCTCGTGCCTGGACGTCTGAAGGGCTGAAGGGCCTGGGCTCACAGCGCCTTGGCTCAAAGGACCCGGGCGATGAACATCTACTGCCGAGTAGTGAGATGTGAGATGAGCGAATTAGTGAACTGAGTACATGAGTCTTCAGAAAGTCCTGAGTTAACTGTAAGTGTGCAAATATGCATAGACATTTCACCAACACAAACATGCATGGATACCTGCATTGATAACTGGCAGAGCAGGCCTTCCGGCTCTGGCACCTGGCATAGCTGGTCTGGTCTGAGTTCTGCCGACCGGCTGCCTGGGCACTGGAACATATAGTAGAGGTAAATTAGCTCAGATTAGTCAACTCAAGTAGTACTCTTTTGGGACTGTTGAATGCACTTTATTATATTACCTTCGTCACTGGAGTCATAGCGCGTGTTGCGCTGTCTCTTCCTTGTGTCTTGGGAGTTAATCCATTGATGACTGCTGCTCAAACACCTTCGCCAAGGCACTGGCTACTTCATAATGCTCTGTGTGTTCCTCAGCAGAGACAGAGGTTGTCATGGCTCCTCTTGATGTGCTTGTGGAGGTAGATCTGGGAGGTATAGGAGAATGGGCACTCAGAGCAGGAGAACACCCAAGTCTTGCACAACTCTAACATCACAGCTAGGAGAGCGAATGAGAGAGACCATTAAAAAGGATTATCTCACCTGTAGTACAAGTTCAAATATAGAGTGATTATACGTCATTGTAAATGAGAGCTTACTCTCAATTGATTCATGAGGTTAAATAAAGATTGAATGAATATGTAGCTAGTGGGGGGTTACAACCACACAACTGTGGAGAGAGAATGAGACACTTGGTTCCCTCCTCTACTGGTGTTCATGGCCATGGCCACACACCTGGAATACTCCAACCCTGATTTAAAGGCATAAAAGTGGGGAACACATTCTTGAGACGGTTCCTAATACTGGAGGGAAAAAAAACGGGAAAATTATCTTCCCTCTCCTCATCACTCACTTCTGCATGGGGCTGAGCTCTACCCTGTCAGCAGTGGCAATACATGGGATAGCGGCTCAGCAAACAGGAGAACTGCACAGAGAGGAAGGAGGAGAGAGAAAACCAACAACAAAAAAGGCAAGAAGGGTTAATAACTGAGCGAATCTTGCAAGTTTGCACTACAGGGAAGCAATTGCTCAATTTCCCTGATATTGTGGCGTCACTGGCGTCAGTGATGCGTCTTATGAATCTCACATGTCTACCGCTAACATTAACTCAATATCAATATTCCCATTTGTTTATCCCGTCTATGGAAACGTATGTGCATTTGTACTTACGTGTGCCTGCCTATATTGATGATCAGGTGTTTCTCCACCTAAGGGCTGGCCAGACAGAACCATCAGAGACCATTGGGCTGAGCTGAGGAGAGAGCGACATGTTAGAGTGTATGTGTGCATATGTATATGGTGCTCTTCTGTTAATACTCGAGGGCATTCAACTGAACAAGACTCACAGAGCCTGTGGTGCTGTCCCAGGACTACTCTGGCCACGCCTGTCCCCGTCTTAGCGCCTCTTCCTGTCCCGCTCACCTGCTTCTTGCTCAGTTCAAACAAGAACTGGGAGGTTGGCAACTGAGAGCATGGGAGGGGAGAGAGGGAGAGAGAGAGAGAGTGGGTGGGTGACCCTCTCGTTGGCTGACATGCACACTCCACAGGACCACGTGATTTCTGACACGTTTAGAGGAACAGGGCAACATGTCTACCACCCTTCACACTCAGTAATTAAATAGATTTTGCAAGACACTATATTAGTAGTCCACATCATGAGTACCTATTATGCAAAATTTTGATTTGTATGTGAGTGCAAACGTAGTACACAATTCTTTACCCGTTTGACAGCATGAGCAACCATTTCAACAGTTAAGAGTAACATGAAATCACATCCCAAAACCACCAAGATGGCTGCTGTAACCAAAAAAGCCAAGATGGCTGCTATAACAAATCCTGCTAGCTAGCCTAGCTCCGTTGTTGGGGCTTCTAGTATTCTGTTAACGTTAACTTCGGAAAAATGAATGCCTAAAAACAAACACATACTAACGGTGTCGTGGGTTAATGCGAAATCAATGAGTAAGCTAATTATCGCATTTTATTCCAAGCGATGAAACAGTACGAACGTGCAGGAGCTCGCGCGAGCCTGCTAGACTTGAGAAGACTCCACCATTGCCCGTAATTAGGAAACAATGGCCCACCACAACACTTCATAAAAGTTATAGTGTACACAACTGAAATATTCTCACGTTGCCAAGCCAACATTATAATTTAAGCTACAATTACACAAAAGCGAAAGTTATAACAATAATTGCGACAGAGTAATTTTACGTAGGCTACTTAGCTAGCCATGATGTACAGAAAAAGGCTAATCACGTTAGCTGGCTAGCTAGTTAGCTAACATTGGAAAGAGAGCATCTCCATATAGATAATCATTACAAAAGGGTAGCTTGCACATAACGTTGGTGTTTTATCTGGGACGATACCAAAATACATAGCTAGCTATGTATACATTGAAATTGAGATACTTACAGGATCTGTGTTGTCGCGGGGACAAAGACAGCGTGTTGGTCTTTCTCAATCGTTTCTGTTTCGAACGGAAGTATAGCCCGTTGTCGTTTTCTTCTTCTTCGCTGGGTTTAGTGGCGGATCGCAAACAACTTTAATGTGCATACAGCCACCTACTGTACCAGAGTGTGTAACTTGTTTGTCTAGTTCTTCAATTGTGTCACCTAAAGTAGCCCAATGCCTTGCATTCTTTGTTTTACGTTCACTGCTCAGCTCACATTTAGGTTGCAAAATTAGGACTTTATTCATAGGCATATTTTTTATCATTATTTTTATTAGGCCTAGACTGCAAATCTTTAGTGTTTATATTAACTGTAAATGAGAAATTACACACAAAACAGACATGCAGGATTTCTCCTCATTATTACAATTCTGTAACTGTATGACTTCAAAATTTATTTTAAAACCTAAGTAATTTACAAATGTTCTGACCCACTGTGACACATTTCCAATAAAGTCAGATTGGGAATGTGATGTAACCACATTGTCACGTTATTTAATTACATCGTAGTTACGGATTTAAGCAGCAGTGGCGGCTACGTTCCCTTACAGTGTCCTTGAGGACGGCTATTTTGGTTATTTTGCGACTGAAAAGGCAAGTGTCAGCTAGGTCCGCTGCTGGTACCGTCGCAAAGTTACCACAATACCACTAATGTGTCCCGTCAGTTTTAAGTACTGTGTTAGTAGGGTAGCGCATGGAATCATGACAGCCTATCACACATTTAATCATACAGATGTGAAATAAGACAATAAATGGCATATATAAGATACAAAACGGCCAATCACTGTGACAAACACGTATAATAGGCCTAATATCATGTTATAATATAATGACCGGAATTTCTCCAGTTTGTCCGGAAAAGTCTAATCTTCCTGGACACATTGACCGATACCGATTTTCTCTAACGGAAACCCTGGTCGGCACTCTGCAAATGATGCCTCTTTTACGTTAGGGTTAATTTAACATTACTAGCTTGCTAGCTACTTAGCTAGCACCAGAGTGTTTGGCTATCTTAAACTCAAGCCAGCAAGTCATGCAACTCTTCCATTAACAAAACTGTTGTAACAACAATGCTGTAGTTAATGTTGTTCATGAAGCTTGCTTTTCAGCAATAACTTCGTAAATTTCTTACCTCACGGCGGCACAGGCTCACCACTGCTGTTCTGTCACCAGGCTAGCGCGCGCATCATGCTTTGAACAAGTAACGTCAAACGTTGGTTCAAAGCAAAGCCCCCTGTACATCCATGGGCAGAAGCAACCAAGTGCTGTATTCAGGGGGGAGTAGGCTACCGTTGCCAAACACCAGACACTACCGGACATTTTCAACTCCCGACTGTACATTTATATTGTGACCTTTCTATGGAATTGCTTTTTCTTTTTCTTTTTTTTGTATCAAAATGTATAAAACCATTTTGTTTTTCCAGAATAATTACCGAGGTCCGGACCTCGGTGACCTCATAGCTGGCTACGGCCCTACAGCTCATACACATATTATACATCAAAATGTTCACACAACTGTGCTGATTTGTACAATGTAAGTATCTAAGCTGTGTGACTTACCGTTTTTGAGTTATGACGATTTGTTCGGCAACTGCGCTTCCCATTGAACCATATGGTGCCGCACTAACTTTTGAGCTGATAATTTTGAATTTTTACCCTTTTTCTAACTTGTCGCCATGCCTACAGTGTTTAAGCTATACGGATGTATTATACATAGAAATGTTCTGCAAGTTCTCGGGATTCCTATGGTGTCAATATATAAGCTGTAACATGTATAGTTTTTGCGATAGAGCTGTCTGAAGTGGACCATGTCTAGGATCAGAGTGTCAGTTGGGATTAGAGTGGTGGCAGCTGTTGCTTCTTTGTGTGTGGCTGAAAGCCAGTGCACCATAGGTGCGTGGCTGTAAGCCAGCGCACATGGAGAGCAAATGGAGAGCAAATGTTGGGTTGTCCCTCTCTCCCTTCCCAATTAATACATCCCTATGTGTTCCCTTGTTGACCTGCAGTTCTATGTTGCCACCACAAGAGGCAATGGTCCATGAACATCAAAACAAAAGACTATGACACCATTGGTTTTCAAGAGCTCAGGTGGCCTAGTGGTTAAGGAGCTTGTCTGCCATGCTGAACTTATGAGTTCAAATCCCATAAAACGTGTGGGTTCAAAACTCATGGTGTGGATAGTTTTTAATCACTGGATGTTATAGAAGCGTTGTAAAAATGTGATTACCTGTTGGTTCTATGTCAGTTATTGAATTTATGTGTAGTAAATGAACATATGAAATACTCCTGTTTTGAAATTATACCTACAATATGTGTCTCAGTAATTACCCATTATATATAGACCCTTTTACTGTTGGTAAACAATTAAGTGTGCAGGTGCATTTTGGCAACCGGTGGGGGCAGGTGGGTAGCCCAGAGAGGCGTCCACAGCCCCCAACCCAATATGACGTGAGGGGGTGGAGTCTTGCCACTGTCCACGCCACGGACCCCACAAATCAGCCCCTGAGAGGGCTAGAGAAACACGGTCTTCACTGGTGGGGGCAGGTGGGTGGCCCGGAGAGAGGTACACTGTCCACTAGGGGTGTGCCGGGAGCCCACTATTTGTATTTGACAGCTAATTATTCGGATTCGTATTTGTATTCGGACGAAACCGTAAGTGGGCGGGGCTTAAACTGGAAGTCGGTTCAAAACGGTTTAAACTGAGGGGAAATTTATTATTTATGAGGGGTTATTTCTTTAGCCTAATAATAATTGGCATTGCAATTGCTGTGCTTTCAATGCAGAATTGCTGTTTATATATATATATATATATATATATATATATATAATTAATAATGAGGTATAATTCCTCATCATCATCATCCTGTATGTTTTTATTTTAACAAACTATGAAGTGTCAGAACCCCACCACCACCCTTAACTGGGGGACATTCTACATCTAGTTAGAAACTGAAAAACATTTTTCTCATAGCAGTCAGTCCTCATAGCAACTTTGCTAGAACAGCTATAGTAGCTCTATTTCTAATATCTAATATAGTATCTGCAACCATGTGACACAGGCAGTGTGGTGTACTAGTAATGGTTTTCACAAACCCAGCAATAAACATGTATTACTATAAATATAATTGAAAAGATAATCATTTTACAATCATTTTACAGTTTGGACCCAAATGACTGGACTCAGGGACATTACAAATGTTCAATAAACAATATTCCAACAATCCAAATATTCAATTCATAAGCTACATATTCAATCAATCATGCATTTGCACAGCAAATATGACATAAAGCCAAATTAAATGTAGCCTAGGCTATATGCTAATAAGACGAGGAAAATGACTGTAGGCCTATAGCCTACTCAAGTTTCAACAGTGCCTAAACCATGGGTAAGTAGGGTACTGTAGTGAAATTATTCTTATTCTTTAAAAAAAAAATCTGTTTAAATAGTTTATTATTGTCAGAGATAAGGACTTTGATTATAGCCTATCCTAGGCCTACACTAGACTACTCTGCTGTGCTGATAACTGAATGGCTGATCAGTTGTGTTTAAGTTGTTAAAATATACTTTCATAATTATTTCATATTTCTAGTGAGAGGCTGAGCATGCATAGCTGAAAAAGCTAGCGTTAGCTAGATATACTACACTGAGCTAACAAGCTAGCTGCCAGTCCTCTGCTCAAACAAGAAGATGGTGATATAACATAACCAGCAACATTGAACAGAGGGAATGGGGGATCAGCAACATTGAACAGAAGGAATGGGGGAATGACAATGGGACAAAGCCTAGTATAGCGGCCGCCTCGGCACCAGAACAAATGCAAGGCTTTTCGGCGATATTGCCTGGTAATAGCCAATGGGGGTGGCGGGGGCGTCAACTATGTGTCTGATGGAATGATTTGTGTAGCGGAGGGCTACAAACCTATGGATGGATGACAAGGCATTCTAAAAAACCTCAAACTACTTTAAATTTTACTAACTTAACTTTAGGCCACGACCACGACCAGTAGGCGCCTACTATGGACATAAAGGAACTGTGGACACTCACTAAATAACTGGGGAGAGATACAGGGGGGGGAAATAATAATAAAGAGAATATTTAACATTCCTCAAATAATCACACACACACTCATACAATATCTAACTAAGCCCTATACTAAATGATATGCTATGCTAACTATGCTATGTCCCTAAGCTAATCCTATGCTAATGGTACCAGATGCCCAGGGGTGGAGCTCATAATAGCAGACGTCAGGCAGGCGAATGTCCGAAGGAAAAAAGGAGTCCACATGTTGAGCTGAGCAGACGAAGCTGGAGGGTGAAGGAGGCAGACTGTTCGTAGGAAACGAGGGGGCACCGGGGCAGCTGAGGAGATGTACGCCCTCGTTTGCGGCTGACAGAGGGCACCAGGAAGATAGGCCGTAGGCGTCAGTTGCCTACCCCACACTGTCCCTCGCGATGGGTGTCTCTGTGTCCGTAGAACATGGTGAAACTAATGTTAGCTTCTCCAGTAGGCTACTGGCGGCAGCTAGCTAGCATCTCTTAGCTGGTGGTGACACACTAGGCAGCAAACAATCTCAATATTCTTCGTCCTCTTCTCTGTCAAGGACCAACGTTCAAATAACCATACAATCTACCATACATTAACGCTATAACACAGCTCCATTTGTACTAACTTGTTGCAACTAACAAACACGGTTCCTCACCAACGGACATTTTCTCTCCTGCGCGACTTTTTCTTGCTACGGTAACTCAGGTGCATGGACCAAAATGCGAACAGAGCAGTATATTTGTAACCTAACTACGCAGTGCTGACAATTGCTAACTACAGTGTTGTAGTACAACACAAGACAGTAATAATCATTATAGAACTATACAAATAACAAGAACAATTAGTCAAACAGGAAAATAATGGGGGGGACGGGGGACGTAATAGATTTCTCTGATAATAATACTCAAACTGAGCTCATCTAACTTCAGTACAGCCGCCGAGTCTTCAGTACAGCCGCCCCCTAATTCGCTATGCGTAATTAGCTATCTCTAAATTTAAAGGCTCAGAGTCAACGTCAAGTCTGGGCATCCCTGTTGCGTTGACCTCAGATCTCAAGCCATCCCCTACATTCAGTGGGGAGAATCAGAGGTAAGATCAGAGAATGGGTCGTCTTCGTTGGAGTAAGGGAAGGCAGGAAGCTCTATTAGTTTCGCTACCGGTCTAGTGTAGGTCCGCCCCTGGACCAGGACATCCGCCGCTCTGACCTTTCCATCGGATCCAGCGATGACTCTACTCACTATGCTCACTGGCCACACGGCTCTGGGCAAAGACTGGTCTACGATCATCACTACTGTGTCTTCTGTCAGCTTATCCTTGTCCTTAGACCACTTCTGTCGGGCTTGGAGGGAGGGCAGATAGTATAGGAGAAAGTGGGAACAGAACTGATCCGCTAGAACCTGGCTGTGTCTCCACATCCTTCTTCCTCTCATCTCGGTTGTTCACGCTCTGGGGAAGCGCAGGATCCAGCTGCCCCATGAGGAGATAGTTTGGAGTCACAGGGTCAACATCTGCCATGTCTGAGGACACATATCCAAGTGGCTTGGAGTTCAGTACTCCCTCTATTTCAGACAGGACAGTAGCTAGGACCTCGTCTCCGACAGTCTGTGCCCCCAGGACAGTGTACAGGGCTGTTTTGATGGACCTCACCTCTCTCTCCCAAGTCCCCCCGAAGTGTGGAGCATTTGGGGGATTAAACTGGAAGTGGACTTGGGCTGGAGCTAGGCAGGTCTTCAGTTCTTCTGTCATAGCTTCAAAGTTCTCCCGCAGCTCTGACTCTCCTCCTTTGAAGTTAGTCCCTCGATCCGACAGTAGCGTTGCAGGAGTCCCTCTCCTGGCCTGAAATCTCAGAAAAGACATCAAGAAAGAATCGGCGCTCATTGACTGTAGCAGTTCGATGTGTACTGCCCTGGTGGTCATGCACTTGTAGACTATCCCCCACCGCTTCTCAGTCCCTCAACCTCTCTTGACCAAGAACAGGCCGAAACAGTCTACTCCAGTTGAATGGAACGCCTTCTCTCCGATTTTGAGACGGCAGGGTGGCAGGTCGGCCATTTGAGGTATGACGGGTTGAGCTCTCCACCTTTGGCAGTCAGGGCAGGTTCGCTGGAACCGGCGGACGGCTTCTCTTCCTTGGAGGATCCAGAACCGTCACCGTAACTCGGCGAAGAACCTTTCTGCTCCTGCGTGGCACACCACTCGATCATATTTTTGGATGACCAACTCCATGACTCTGTGTCTGGTTCCCAGGACAATGGGATGTTTCACATCCGCAACTAGGTTCATGGCACGTCGCAGCCTTCCTCCCACCCGGATCAGACCTTGCGGGTCGAGTTCTGGGACTAGTGACAGGAGTCGGCTGTCTGACGGGACGGGCCTCCCTTCCTCCAGATGCTTCAGATCCTCTGGGAAGGAGTCCCTCTGGGCCCTCTTCAGGACTAGCAGCTCAGCTTCAACATAATCCGCCGCGGTGCCCAAGGACCGTCTTCTTCTGTAAACAATCAAGCGTAGAGCAATTATCCATCTCAGGGCCCTCCGAGGCTGGGGCTTGACTTAGTCTGCAAAAAAGGGATTTCTTCAGCTCGCATTCGTCTTGGTTCTCCGCCATGGGTTGCTTTGGCCATTCCTCTTCAGGCTGCCGGAGGAAGTCTGGCCCATGACTGTAGTTGTTTGTTTGGGCTAGGGAGTGGCCCCTCTAGTGATGATGTCTGCCGGGTTATGTCTAGTGTTGACGTACCTCCATCACTCTACTCCTACCAAGTCTTGGATCTCTGAAACCCGGGTCCCCACAAAGACTTTATAGCGGCAGAATTGTGACTGTAGCCAGGCGATAACGGCCATGGAGTCTGACCACATAAACGTCTCGTGCAGCGGCAGGGTGAGCTCCTCCTTCACCATCTTGGCGAGTTGTGTGCCGACGAGTGCTGCGCAGAGCTCCAGGCGAGGGATCAACTGCTGCTTTCGGGGTGCCACTCTAGAGCGCACCACGACAAAGGCTACGTGGACATCACCAGCTCTGTCCATTGCTCGGAGGTAGACCACAGACCCGTAAGCGGTCTCAGAGGCGTCACTGAAGACGTGCAGGTCTATCTTACTGGTTTCCAGGTCAATAGTCGAGGGGAAGTAACTCGTAGGGTGATCTCCCGAAGTAGAGGGAGCTCTTCCTCCCACCCTCTCCACTTCTTAGCGAGGTGATCAGGGAGGGGGTCATCCCAGCCCTGTTCCTTGGCCCACAGCTCTCTCACCAGCATCTTGGCTCTGGTGGTGTATGGGAGGATGTAACCCAGTGGGTTATACTGGCTGGCAAGAGTGCTGTAGATGCTTCTCCGGGTGATCTGGTTTGTTTCAGGTCGAGTATGTCGGTAGTGCAGAGTGTCTGTCTTGAAGTGCAAGACGAGGCCCAGGGTCATTTCTTGAGCCTCTCTGGGGCTCTGCGCCATCCAGGTTTCACTGCTCTCGGCTTTGGCCTCGGATGGGAGCTAACTTAGGACATTAGAGTTGCTGCTAGCCAACTGTCCGAGGTCGAATCCACCCTGTGCCAACAGAGTCCTCAACTTCGTCAGGATGTTCCTGGCCTCCTCCTCGTAGGCGACACTTTGTACAGAAACATTGTTCCACACTGTAGCGGACATCCTCTCCAGAATCTGGGTCTTCGGCAACGTGTCACTGTAGTGCAAAGGTTGCGCAGCATGGGCTGCACGTAGTTCCAAAGGGTAACACTTCCCATTGGTAAATGGAGGGGTGTTCATCATTCAGGTCGTCCCTCCACAGGAACCTCAACAGGGGTTTGTCCTCTTCCAATAGGCGGACTTGGTGGAACATCCCCTTTATATCTCCACTGATGGCCACCCTGGCTTGGCGGAAGCGTAGGAGAACTCCAAGGATGGACGGTCCAAGAGTGGGACCAGGAAGTAGGTAGTAGTTTAGGCACTGTCTTCCAACCTGAAAGCTGCAGTTAAAGGTATAATATGTTATATGTGGATTAAAAAATTTTTAAAAATAAAAAAATAATACAACCATAGGGCTTTGAGAAGGCTGTAGAGTAAAAGTATTGCTTTTCCATAAAAATTATATTTTGTCTGAAATTATTACATTATGAAATTTTGACGGACCGACAATGACACTCTGTTGATATCATATCAGCCAATAGTAATACAGCATTGGTACTGCGCGCTGGGTTGCCAGGTACTATTCTAGCTTTACCACTGTGAGATTAGCAGTAGCCAGCTAACGTTATACTTCCATGAATTAGCAGCATTATAGATGTTGGTTAACATCAAGTGTGTGTGCGACTATAAAACGGCAGCTTTTCCGTCCACTTCTGCTCACTCTTTTCAGCTAAACGTTTGGTAAAATGGCAGAGTTTCGTCATCCTGCTTCTCCGCCTGACCCCCGGCGAACTGTGCGATACGAATCTCAAAAGCTCAGTGACCAAAGAAGGGGCAAAACTCTGATAAATATCAGGCCAGCCTTTGCCCGTAGGATGGAGTTTGCTCACGAGGCGTGGGCCAATATACCTGTTGACAGGTGCAGAAGTCTCATTGAGAGTTACAGAAATCGCTTGATTGCAGTGATTGCCTCAAAAGGTTGTGCAACAAAATATTAAGTTAAGGGTACCATCATTTTTGTCCAGGCCAGTTTCATTAGTTTGTTTTTTAAAATGATTATGTTGAACCACAATTCAAAAGCAATGGCTCATATTCATTAGTTAATTTTCAGTACATTTTTATTTATTATTACTTTTGTCAGTTATTTCAGTGACCATTGTGGGTTTTTCTTTCTTTAACGGAAGGTTACCAACAATTTTGTCCATGTCTGTACATATACTGTATACAGCAGAACATTTGAGAATCTCAGACACACCCAGAGTGTTCAGCTGAGCTTTGAACTGGAGGAGATTCAGACTGTCCAAGCTGAGCCTGGTTCAGGGGTGTGTGGGAGAGAGAGCACATTTTCACCAAGTGAACATCAAATTGAAAGGATTTCATTTCTCCCCTGGTAAACGGCTGGACTGTGCTCTGTCCCTCTTGGCCGTGTGAGAAAACACACTCGCTAGCCTACTTATGGGAGCAAAAACTGTTATTGGAGCTGCTGACTGACATGGTGTCAGCGTGCTTGAGTTCATCACTATAGCTGACCAGTCAGTGCTCATCTTCAGCCCTTTGTTCACGTCTGTGTTTACGTATTACAACTCTCAACTTCTCATATTTCAGTTGAAGTTCGTGACAGTATTTCAGTTAAAACTGTTTCTCCAAAGGAAAGAAACAAAAATCAAACTTAAGAAATCCTGTGTGTGTCTAGTAACAGATCTGTATGGCCGTATTCTTTTGTGCAGCAACTGACTGTTGAAGAGAGTGCATGCCCCGTGTGACTGTGTGTGTGTGTGTCTGATGGAATGGTCTGTTTGAGGGGTGTCAGGGGCTTTTACGCAGCCTTGTTTAAATGCGTGTGAGCACCCCCCTGTGGCGTCCCTGGTTCAGTCCAGATGAATAACGCATGAGAAGACACCCGACGGAGAGGGTGGGTTGAGGTGAGGACAGCTCCCCACCTCTCCCACTGACATTTAGAGAGAGAGGAAGGGAGGGAGGGGAAAGAGGGATGGAGAGAGAGATGGATGGGGTGGTAACGTTAGATAGATAATTGAGGTGTTAAATCCAACGTGCTTGCATGCTTTGTTCAGACTATGCAATGAAATGTGACAAGATGTCTTCCTCTTTGTTTGTATTGCATAATGTAGCAGACCCAACAACTGGGTCGACTCGCTGCAACAAGTCTGGTACCGGGTCCGCTTCTGAAATGTCACCCTGCATTACTTCCATCATATCCAGACGGAAACACATCTGACATCCAGTTAGTGTATCAGCAGGTTGATTACCAATACCATAGGCTATTCATGTAAATTAATTGCTGCTGTTTTTTTATTGTTTAATTATTCTCATCATAACTTCCGCACAATAAAATTGTTGTCTGGCATAAATGTGTAAGCAATTGAAAACGCTATGTATTTTAATTAGCCTGTAAGAAATTGTTTATTCATACAGCTCTCAGTGAACAACAATGTCATCTTGCATCATGGGGGAACAAATTATTATCACAATACCACATGTAGGAAGATGGCCGTTATTGAATCTGACTGGGACTGCTGTGTTTTGCCACAGAGCCATGTCTGGACCCTAGCCACAGAGTGATAACCCAATCCCCTCTCCTCTCAGAGAGCAGAACAGGGGCACACAAGTATGAATAAATCTGACATTAGATAAAGCCATAATTGAATTATTCAAACAACACATCTCTCCAAGGTTAAAGCCTGGATGTGAATCAAATTTCCAGTGTGAAAATGCAAGGTCTCATCATTGATCTCAGAGAGAGCCGTCGCTGGGCTGCAGACAACGCTGCAGGATTTATATCTGCTGGCGGAACTTTTAATTATAGCTAATCAGCAATTGATTTAATTTCTTTTCTTTTCCGTGTGTCACCTCCTTAATTCCTTCAACATCATGCTCATGTTTACTCACAAATCTACTGCCAAAGGTCATTGATGCACAAGTCTATAGCCTATAAGGCACACACTAACAATTACACAAACTTTTAAAAAGGAGAAATTCTTGTGTAAATAAATATTCCTTTTTCCACCAGGAAATGCCTGGGATGATACATTTCATTAATTGTTTTGGAGAGTTGCTCAGTATTTATTCACCATGGTTTCTCATCATGTCTCTGGACGTGGTCTGTCTTGTGCATAATCCTCTGCTCCTTGTGGACAGAGCAGGCAGGGGGATTCTGGGAGACAGAGCTAATAGCAGGAGATGGCACTGAATATCAATGCGCTGTCCAGGCGGTCCTCTCCGAATGTGTGTGTGCGTGCATGCGTGTGTGTGTGTTCATGTGCTTTCAGTTGGAAGCCTTGCCCTTCCTGTACTAAAATAAACCCACCTTGGGAGGAGCACGGAGCAGACTAGCTTGTGTTTTTTTCAAACAACCCCTACTGTGAAATGTGCACTAGGTCTGGGACTGTCTGTACTATGCACTAAGTTTGGGACTGTGTACTGAATAGACTATAATTTACTACAGATAGTAGATTAGAGTTACAGTTTAGAATCCTTATAATGTCTAGTTGTGTACCAAGGAACTGGAATGAGGAATGGATTACTGCTGATAAGATACGGACAAGCGATAACAAGAATTCCACTGGTTATATATGGCATCTATTCTATTTTATATCCTACTATGCACTAGGTCTGGGACTGTCTGTTCTATGCACTTATTGGCCATCTCACTGGTAACAAGACAACATAGTGATTGTCCAAAGGTATCCTTATCTGTGCTGAAACTAATGTTGATAGTTTTATCAGGCCAATAACTCAGGATTTAATCTTAACAATGAAACAGTCATAGAGAGCACAGAATGATAATCTCTGTTTTGTTTCTCTCCCCTCGCTTTCTCTCATCCTTTCACCAATCCCCCCCCCACTCTCTTTCTCCTCCTCTCTCCATTCTTCTCTTTTTCTCTCTCTCCCTCTCTCTCTCTCTGTCTCTCTGTTTCTCTCTGTCTCTTTCTCTTTCTGTCTCTCTGTCTCTATCTTTCTCGCTCTTTGTATCTCTGTCTCTCTCTGTTTGTCTGGCCCAGCTCATAGTGGAGAAGACGACTGACTTCCCCAGTGCTGAGTTCTCCGTGGTGGAGGATGCCGCCCAGCACTTCTCCTGTCTGATGGAGCGTCTGAATGAGCAGCGCCTCTTCCAGCCCGACCTCTGCGACGTCGATATCGTCCTGGTGCGCCAGCGCAGCACCTTCCCCGCCCACAAGGGGGTGCTGGCGGCCTACAGCCCCTTCTTCCATTCGCTGTTCGCCCAGACCAAGCAGCTGCGTCGTGTGGACCTGTCCCTGGATGCGCTCACCTTCCAGGGGCTGCAGCAGATCCTCAACTTCATCTACACCTCCCGCCTGCTGGTGAGCGGACGCACCGTCCGCGACGTCCTCAACGCCGCCACCCTGCTGCAGATGACCGACATCGCTGCCTCCTGCCGCGACCTCATCAACAGCCACTCGCTGAGGGCCGCCGCCGCTGGGGCCGGGGATATGATGGCCGACCAGGAGGAGGGGTTTGGAGGCGACCTGTTGTCCGCCGCCACCGTGGCCGCTCCCGCCGACCAGCTGTACCGGGAGATCAAGCAGGAGGCGGGGCTGGGCCGGGTGTGCACACGAGAGGGCAGCAGCCCGTTCTCAGTGAGGGTGGAGGACGGGCCGGGGAGCACCGCCCAACGCCGCCTGGTCTCCCAGGAAACACTGTACTACAAGAAGGAGGAGGAGGAGGGCAGCAGCGGGCGGGGCTCTGGGGGGGGCGGTGGCGGCCTATGTAAGATGGAGGGCAGCGGGGAGGAGTCTGAGGGCTCCAACGGCCACGCCTCCTTCAACAGGGAGCAGATCATCGTGGAGGTCAACCTCAACAACCAGACCCTCAACGTGTCCAAGGGGTCGGAGGGCAAAGCCGCCGCCGCGAACCCGGTCGCCATCTTCGCCCGTTGCCACAGCAACGAGAGGGATTCGGAGGAGGGAGACGAGGAGGAGAATGAGGATGAGGATGATGACGGGGAGGAGGATGAAGATGAGGCCAAGGAGGAGGACATAGGACAGAGCAGTGAGGAGGAAGAGGAAGAGAACGATCTGAACATTCCCAGAGTGGGAGGGGCCCTGATGGAGAGGCCTCGTCGGGGGACCAGATCCCTCGCTGTGGCTGGCTCTGACACGACCGCCTCCACGCGGCAAACGCTCGGCAACGCCACGCTGGCCAACCGGCGCCGGGGCCACAGGAGGAGGCGGGAGACGGAGGGGGTGGGTCAGAAGGTCCGTCTCGAGGACAAGCAGCACTTCCCCTGTAAGAAGTGCCCCCGCGTCTTCAACAACCGCTGGTACCTGGAGAAGCACATGAACGTGACGCACAACCGCATGCAGATCTGCAACAAGTGTGGCAAACGCTTCCTCCTGGAGAGTGAGCTGCTGCTGCACCACCAGACCAACTGTGAGAAGAGCATTCAGGTAGGTGGTGATGATGATGATGGTGATGATGGTGGTGGTGATGATGGTGATTATGATGATGGTGGTGGTGGTGGCGGTGGTGATGATGATGGTGGTGGTGGCGATGAAGAGCATTCAGGTAGGTGGTGGTGATGATAATGATGATGGTGGTGGTGGTGGTGATGAGGAAGAGCATTCCGGTAGGTGGTGGTGATGATGATGATGGTGGTGGTGCTGGTGGTGATAAAGAGCATTCAGGTAGGTTGTGGTGATAATGGTGGTGGTGGTGATGATGATGAAGAGCATTTAGGTAGATGGTGTTGATGGTGATGATGATGATGATGATGATGGTGGGGGTGATGATGATGATGATGGTGGTGGTGGGGATTAAGAGCATTCAGGTAGGTGGAGGTGGTGATGATGATGATGGTGGTGGTGATGATGATGATGATGGTGGTGGTGGTGATGATGATGATGGTGATGATGATGATGATGATGATGATGGTGGTGGTGGTGTTCAGGGATGTGCACAGATAGACACAAGGTGGTTCTAGAGCACCTGCCCTTTGCCCTCTGGACAAGGCAAGTGCCCTTTTGAAAGTTTTTTTTTTTTTTTTTCTTTTTTTTTTTTTTACAGTGTAGGCCTACTGTACGTGGCCCATGGTGACATCGATCAATTATTGATAAAAAGCATGTAATAATGCCCCAAAATGCATTGTCAATTTTGCCAGCCCCCCGCACACACACACACGTGCCCCTCCCCTCCTTTGTCAACGGTAAACGCGAAAAGCGGACACAAACGGAGGGGCACTACTCCTCCACTGCCCTTTCCCCATCCAGAGTGTCCGAGTGATGACAGCTAACAAGCCAGGTAACACATAAACAAAACAAGTGTATTGTTTGCCTCTTAAGCCTCAGTTGCCAAACTATAACTTATTTAAAATGTATTTGTCTGTTGTGAAGTAAGTCTCATACAGCGGCAAACAGCTGAGCCTAAATTAGCAGACTGCACCTGCTTAACAAGCTAGCTAGTCATAATGAATTAATGGATTTATCGTAATGATGACCACCACACGACCAATGTCGGTAGAATTTGTTGTTGGTACAGCATGTGAAGCTATCAGTATACTTAAGCTGATATAATTTTTAGTAGTATGTAGTACCCAAGTCTCACCCCCCCCCCAAAAAAAAATGTCTGTGCATACAATGTGGTGGTGATGAAGAGCATTCAGGTTGATGGTGATGATGATGGTGATGGTGGTGGTGATGAAGAGCATTCAGGTAGGTGGTGGTGGTGGTGATAATGATGGTGATGATGAAGGTAGTGAGGATGATGAGGAGCATGGTGATGGTGAAGGGGAGGAAGATAGCAGTAAGATAAAATAAGATGAGTAAAAAAATATACATCAGAGTAAAGAATATACAAATGGTAAATGGACTGCAGTTATATACTGTAGCACTTTTATCCAAAGCGCTTTACAATGGCTTCTCATTCACCCATTCACACACATAGGCCCAATCTCAAACCAACCCCTTAGTCCTCGCCCTATCCACTTCCCCTCCGTTTGCACGTTCACGCCGAGCTTCGCCATGTTAAGGGCCGTCCCAAACCAATTAGCGCGCAGTACACTTGGAGTGCGAGTGGACTGTCAAACCCTTAAATAGCGAGTCTGCATCGGTGCAAGCTCCCGATAGCCGAAGCAGGAAGTGCACGTGCCAAAGAGATGCGGCAGGAAACCCTATTAATTGTTCTATTAATACATCCATGAGGAAACCACATATAAATAAAGTTCCGTCTTCCTACACTGTCAATTAGCCTATTTTAGATTATTTTACGCATGAAGCGTGAGAAATGTTGAGTAAATCGGATAATGTATGTAGGAGTTATGATGACTTCCTGCTTGACCTGTAGGCGGCGCTATAAGTATGACTCAATACTGACTTACAGATGTGTTCAGGACGCGACCTTTATCAACCCTGAGCAATTTGGAGCAAATAGAATAACGTATGTAGGAGTTATGAGTACTTCCTGTTTCACCAGTAGGTGGCGCTGTAAGTGTGACTCAGTACCGACGCATAGATGTGTTCAGAAGGTGACCTTCATGAAGCGTCAGCAATTTGGTGCAAATCGGATGATGTATGCAGGAGTTATGAGGACTTCCTGTTTCACCAATAGGTGGCGCTATAAGTATGACGCAATACTGACACATAGATGTGTTCAGGACAGAACCGTCATGAAGCGTGAGATATATCGGACAAATCCGATAATGTATGGAGGAGTTATGGGGACTTCCTGTTTCACCAATAAGTGGCGCTATAAGTATGACGCAATACTGACACATAGATGTGTTCAGGACAGAACCTTCATGAAGCGTGAGATATATCGGACGAATTGGATAATGTATGGAGGAGTTATGAGGACTTCCTGTTTCACCAATAGGTGGCGCTATAAGTATGATGCAATACTGACACATAGATGTGTTCAGGACAGAACCGTCATGAGGCGTGAGGTATATCGGACAAATTGGATAATGTATGTAGGAGTTATGAGGACTTCCTGTTTCACCAATAGGTGGCGCAATAAGTATGATGCAATACTGACACAAAGATGTGTTCAGGACAGAACCGTCATGAAGCGTGAGATATATCGGACAAATTGGATAATGTATGGAGGAGTTATGAGGACTTCCTGTTTAGCCAATAGGTGGCGCTATAAGTATGACGCAATACTGACACATAGATGTGTTCAGGACAGAAGCGTCATGAAGCGTGAGATATATCGGACAAATTGGATAATGTATGGAGGAGTTATGAGGACTTCGTGTTTTATGGCGAAATGTCAAACTTTGGCGGGGCGCCACGGCAAGGGTGTTTGGTGAAAACTCAATTTTTTTGATAACTTTTGATCACAAAGGTCTTAAGATGAAGCTGACCCGGATGAAATCGTTGATCGGATGAAATCTGTAGGAGGAGTTCGTCGAAGTACGAGGCATGGAAATGGTAAAAACAAGGACAAAATGGCACATTAAGAGCAAAATGGCGGACTTCCTGTTGCATGTTGGGTATAGCTCTAAGAGACATTTTAGTGTGTCTCGATGAACTACATATGCCCACCGAATTTCGTTCGCCTACATCAAACTGGAAGGTGGGGCTCGCCATTTTAAATTTTCCAGGGGGCGCTCTTGAGCCGTTTTGCCACGCCCATTTCCGTCACCCATGAATTATCAAATTTTTCACTGGGACTGATGTATCTGCAAAGTTTCATCCGTTTTCATCGATGTTTAGGCCGCCAAAAAGGCATTTGTTTGGGGAGAAGAAGAAGAAGAAGGAGAAGGGAGAAGGTAGAATAATAATCCTTCGAAATACAATAGGGCCTCGCACCGCCAGTGCTCGGGCCCTAAATAGTAGAACATCACTTTACCCCTATATCGCTTGACTTGTAGCAAACTCTTAAAAGCCTGTATTCATAGCCGACATAAAATAAATCTAAATAGGCCTAGGTCTACATCAAAATGACATCATATATTCCATTATTTACGGGGACAATGGAACAGACAAAGCAGCTGATTAGGCTGCGACATGCAAATGCCTCTTTGCATTTGCATGTCGCAGCCTAATCAGCTCACACAAAAGAAGGAATGCTACCAAAGAGGCATGGGAGTAAGTTATTTACGGATTGATTTATTTGTCTCAGGACAGTGTTATAGTATTCATTTAGAGTTAGAGTTCATTTGAAAAAACATATCTGCGTTTGGATTTTTGACCATTTCTCATTTAATATGTATTTAGTGATTTATATATATATATTTTTTATAAATCATAAACATTTCCCCCCATAAATCACCGAAATATGCCATGGTGACGGCTGCCTCCCTGTTCCGGTCTGTTCCAGTGGAGTAGGGAGCCGGTCCCACATTTGGCTGTCCATTTATATACTCTCCCCCTCAATTGAGAGTGCCCTCCATAGCTGCGAGTGACACTTCATTTGGAGTGACACTCGGTGGCGGAGTGGGAGTGGGTAGGGGCTGGTTTGGGATTGGGCCATACACACACCAGTGGTGGCAGCTGCCATGCAAAGTGCTAGCCTGCTCATTGGGAGCAATTTGTGGTACAGTATCTTGCCCAAGGACACTTCAATGTGTCATCAGGAGGAGCCGGGATTCAAACTACCGACCTTAAGATCATTGGACGACCCGCTCTACCTCCTGAGCTACAGACGCCCCATATACATCAGAGTAACCTTTATCTAACAAGGCAGATTGAAAACATGGCCTCGGAGGGAAAAAATCAAAATGCATAATATACAATTATACTTGTAATATACAATTATACTTATAATTATCCAAGAGAGTCTGTGTTCAATGAGGGTTCCCACTCTTATCTTCAAGGACATTTTCCATGACTTGTGCTTGGATATACAATGCTGTTTGGGGAGAGAGTTCCAGAGGGTGGGGGCGGCAATGGAGAAGGCCCTGTCACCCCAGGTCCAGTGTTCGGGTTATGGGGGTGGGGGGTGGGGCAGGATTTGGACAGAGGACTTGGTCCCTGGGTGCCCGTGGCTGCCCATTGCTCCTGGCTGCCCCTGGAGGAGGAGGACGGGTGGGATGGGTTAAATGCAAGGAAGAATTTCCACCAGTGACCACAGATGCATGTGTGTGTGATGTGTGGTTGTCACCGCGTGTGTGTCGATCACTGTGTGGTGAATAAAAGACCCTCGAGGTCCAAATTAATTAATTAAGTCTAATTATTATTCAAGATGGGTGAGGAGGATAGAGTGGTTGATGGTATCGAATGCAGCACTGAGGTCCAGGAGGATGAGTATGTTGAGGGAGCCGGCGTCTGAGGAGAGGAGGAGGTCATTAGTGACTTTGAGGAGAGCTGTTTTTGTGCTGTGATGTGATGTGAATCCGGATTGAAATGGTTCATAGAGGTGATTTGAGGCCAGATGGGTTTTGAGTTGGGGAGCAACAACACATTTGAGTATTTTTTACAGAAAGGGGAGGTTGGAGATGGTTATGTACATGTAGCTATCAAGGATGTCAAGATTTAGACCAGGTTTTTTGAGGGTGGGGGAGAGAGCAGCGAGTTTGGGGGGGGGGGGGGGTATAGAGCCTGTGGGCAGGGAGGAGTTGATATCTGTGAAGACTTATGGTGGTATTAACAAGAGTGGAGGGGATGTGGTCCAGAGTTTAGACAGGTCAGGCAGGGATATTGTGGAAGAGACTGGGAGAGGAAGTGGTTTGTTAAAGTGGGAGTTTTTTGCAAGGGTTTTTTGCTTCCCTCTGGAAAATGAAGGGAGAGGATCCATGTCCATCTCTCGGGAAATGTTACCTCTGTGTACGCTATACAAATAAAGTTTGATTTGATTTGAGTTATGGTGGCTTCAGAGAGTGAGTGGGTGGAGGCGGGAGTGACCAGCTGGTTGTAGATTGCCTATTTTAGATTGAAAACATGCCAGGAAGAAGGAGTAACATTTGTCAATTGTGAAGGATTGGGAGAGATTGTTGGTTTCAGGAATTTGTTTGGGGTTTGCAGAGCAAGACTGTAAGAGACCAGAGTAGTACGTGGATTGGGCAGTGTGGATGGCGACGGTGTCTTTGTACTTTTGGAGATGGTCTTTGTAGATTTGGGTGTGTACTGTGAGGCCGGTTTTCTTGTAGAGTTGTGTGGTGTTTTTTTTCCAGTTTAATACATTTATTTACTCAGAAGACAACTGTGTTTGCTATAAGTTCCTTTTCTCATGGGAGTTGCATGACAGACAGAAGACCCCCTGCTGGGTTGTGGTGGTAGGGTGCTGGAGGACTGGGTCGGGCCTGGACTCTGCCTTGTTCTTGCTTTGTCATGTTTCTATTGGTTAAAACAATACTAAGGGGTAGGTCATGATTTAAACATAAATAGCTATGCTCTGTACTTTCTGCACCTTTGACCTAACAGCACATGCTGTTATGCTATGCAAAATCTCCCTTTCCCTGCAGGGTAACTATGAATATAACACTTGTATGTGAATAAAGAAACAAGGCTATACTATACTATATACTATAAAGCATTACTATACTACTGTATATACTATACCCTATATATCTTTCTAAGAGTTTATGACAGTCTTTTGAATTGTCCTCCTGGCCACAGTATTTTTTGCATTTTTCTGTTGATATTTGTACCCTTTTTGTTCATGCCTTCTAGTTACTTGTTGCTTGCCATGTCCTACGCATTTCATTGTTCAGAATGACCTTGTGCTATGTGCATTTGATGAATAAAAGACTTTGACTTTGACTTGACTCGCATGCACAACTGAATTTTCTCACTTGTTTTTGTTGTTTTCATAGCATTCTCCATTTGTGTATAATCGAACACCAGATCTTGTGTCTAAAACACTCAAGACTCAAGAAGTTACAAGTAGGCCTCTTTTCTGGTCTGTCTGCTGTGTTTCAGTGTGTGACGTGTGGCAAGGCCTTCAAGAAACTGTGGTCCCTCCACGAACACAACAAGATCGTCCACGGTTATGCTGAGAAGAAGTTCTCATGTGAGATCTGTGAAAAGAAGTTCTACACCATGGCCCATGTCCGGAAACACATGGTTGGTGAGTACCTCTGAGGTATCACATGGTGGGTGAGTACTGAGGTGTCTCATGGTGGGTGAATACTGAGATGTCACATGGTCCGTGAGTACCTCTGAGGTGTCACAGGGATCTGATGTGTTGACCTTCCATATGGGGATCCAAAAATCTAGCGTTTGACTAAAAGAGGAAATTTTACAGGTGTGTGTTTTGGGGCTTTTTAAGTCGCAGACAGGCCTATCCCTCATAGAGTACAGTAGAGTAGAAGTGTGTGGTGTGTGGAAGTGTAATTGCAAGATGTAATTGCAGGTTGTGGAACTACTTCCTACCAAATGTGCCGCATCCACTTTCCTTTTACTGCCTGATAATGAGGCAGAATGAGAAACTGAATGGCTGATTCAATTGTTGTTGAAAAGAAAGGCTTTTCAGAACTAGCATGTTACTGTACCAACAAGCATCTGTATGGAGGGACACCAAGGGTGAGTGAGAAAATAGCATCCAGCAGAATTAGGCTGGCTGGTCACTGCCAGAAACACCAGGAGCTTCCAGCCAGCAAACTGGTGCAGTGGGAACCAACACACAAGCATCGATCACGAGGGCGTCCCACACTAACATACATGGACGTACTCAAGAAAGATGCAGGAGCAGAAAGTACTGGCGAGCTAGCCAGATGTATGGAGAATCAGGAAGACGCTGGAGGGCTCGTCCGAGAACGACGTAGAGAGAACAATTTATTGTTATTGGAAGTATGTGAGTGTTGCGAGTGTTGAAGTGTGGCAGCCATTGAGGTTTTTGTTGTACCTGTAGTTTTTAGTAACTCAGCCTAACCAGTTGTTGCATATCAACACAGTTTCAGCATCCCATTCCATTTGTTGATCAGGTTGAACATCTGTAGATCATCTATAGGACCCTACTGTAGACAGGAAAGAGGTTGAACATCTGTAGATCATCTATAAGACCCTACTGTAGACACAAAAGAGGTTGAACATGTGTAGATCATCTATAGAGACCCGCTGTAGACAGGAAAGAGGTTGAACATGTGTAGATCATCTATACATGTAGGTCCCTACTGTAGACAGGAGAAAAGTTGGACATCTGTAGATCATCTATAGGTCCGTACTGTAGACAAGAAAGAGGTTGGACATCTGTAGATCATCTATTGGAACCTACTGTAGACAGGAAAGTGTGATGAGAGAGAGGAACCAGTGTAATGCTTGCTTGTTTGATCGTCTCTGCACAGCGCACACTAAGGACATGCCATTCACCTGCGAGACATGTGGAAAGTCGTTTAAGCGCAGCATGTCTCTGAAGGTGCACTCCCTGCAGCACTCCGGAGAGAAGCCCTTCAACTGTGAGGTTAGTATGATCCCCCTTCTGCTTACTGTAACCATATACCTAGTCTCGCAAAGCCAGACTTTGGAGATCTCCCCCTCCGAAAGTCTGGAGACGTCGCTTTTGAAAATCGTTGCTAGAACTGCGGCGAAAACCAACGCTACAAATCAGAGCCACTCCCTACATCTCCAATAGGGTGAAGGACCCGCATTACCGGAAATTCTGGCCTCCCCCTATCTATGGAGAATTAAAACATTGAATCAAAACATTCTGCATGTCACCGCCCCATTAGGAAGGGCCGCCCTAATGACTTTGGATTGGTTCTGTAATGCAGGTTTGTTTTCAATATCTCAAATTGTTTCCATCCACTTTTAGCAACAAAATCTGGATGAATGACCTCAGTCTCTAGTTGAGTGCAGTGTTTAGAGACTCACTCTACTTGTGAGTCTACCATATACCCACTGTAGTGTGCTTACATGTCTCTAAGGTCTCCAATGGTAAATCCATTGTGTGTGTGTGTGTGTGTGTGTGTGTGTGTGTGTGCGTGCGTGCGTGCGTGTGCGCGTGCGTGTATTACTCCAGAACTGCAGCGAGCGTTTTCAGTACAAGTACCAGCTGCGCTCTCACATGAGCATCCACATCGGCCATAAGCAGTTCATGTGCCAGTGGTGTGGCAAGGACTTCAACATGAAGCAGTACTTCGATGAACACATGAAGACGCACACTGGTAAGACCATACACCATACAGCTGTTGTTGCAGTTGACAGTTATGGGAGGGCCACTCATGTATAGTCTGACATACAGACTGCATTCCCGTTATTCAGTCTGAACAGGCTCCCGTTGCAGCCGTTTTCTGAGATGGGCGTTGCCGAAGGAGTCCTCAGCGATTAGTTCATCCCCTAACCCGTCACGTTGTGCAGTTTAATTCAAAGGACGCATTCAAAGGACGCTGATTGGCCTGGTTGGAATTCCAACCAAGAGATCACGCTGGACGAGAGCCTTTCCAGACACTGAATGGCAGATTCAGGGGCTGGAGATAGGCTAGCTCATGTCGCCCCCAACCCCCTGAATGGCGTGCGAAGACTTGACCCTGTAGTATTGGAGCCAGCAGCAGCCATTTTGTCTGTATTTAACAATCTTTACACTAAACTGGAGATTTAAGAACAGCATAGTCTATCGTGATCTCTTCTACCAGAGCAGGTCAGCTCTCACCCTGGTCATGTAGCCATACTGTTAGCAACACTCAGCACTCACCAGAGTACGCAAACAACACCACAACATTCAAACACTCGAGTGTTTCCTAACAATGCTTCTTGTTTTCTGTGATTGTATTTCAACCTAGCGTCATATCTGTGCATGGTCGTAGTTTACTTATGCGGTGAGGCAACGGTAGGTACAGTGCTGTGCTGTATTATTCCTATACCTGTCTGGGTGTGCTGTTATAGATTTATTCTAATAATTAAGAAAAGAGTAGTCGAGAATGCCATGGTTCATCTTTGCAAGTCCAAGCTGGTTACTTTTATTCCAAATAGATTACGAGTTTGCAAAGTCGGACTCTCAGAGAAGGGAAAATCCACCAAGAGCAATGATTATCATCAAAACAGAGCATTATAAACAGTGTGGGTGTGACCATACCTGCATATGCAAATAATTCACTAGCCAATTATCTGTGAGTAGGCTAGTTCTGAAGGTCAACAGCTGAAGTGAACATTTACAGAGATCAAAGATAGCTGGGAGGAGGGGACCCCTGGTGAGGTCTCCTGCCATAAAGGATTGTTTAGGCCGGGGGATAGTGGGGTCAGGGCAATAAACAGAGGACTCACTTTATAAGACAGGATTCACAGTGATGATTTCCAGTGTAGATGACAATGTCTTGAGCAGAGAATACACTCATTTGAATTTATCTAGTACAGTGCGGAGTAAGCGCAGTCGCTGATTCTCTCCCTTTTCCACCGGTCGACAGGAGAGAAGCCGTACATCTGTGAGATCTGCGGAAAGAGCTTCACCAGCCGGCCCAACATGAAGCGCCACCGGCGGACGCACACGGGCGAGAAGCCGTACCCCTGCCAGGTGTGTGGCCAGCGCTTCCGCTTCTCTAACATGCTCAAGGCCCACAAGGAGAAGTGCTTCCGGGTCAGCAACCCCGAGGCCGACGCCCTGGACCTGGACCAATCCCTGGCCCCAATGATGGCAGACCCCACCGCGGTCAGCCAGGCTCCCCCGGGGGCGGTGGTGACCTCTGGGGCCGCCCCCCCCCACCACCACCACCACCACCACCACGCCTCTCCCCTCTCCCTCCCCCTGCTCCACTCCACGCCCCCGGACCCCCACCTACCCCGGCCCCCACCCCTGTTCTCAACCACTCGGATGAACTCCAACAACTAGTGGATTACTGTAGAACCCATAGCACGTCATGTATTCCCTTATCTCAGAACACTGGGCTCTCGGGGGGAGCAGCAGGGTGAGGAGAGAACAGAGGCGTCCGGTCCCGGGGTGACAGCTCATGCTAAGGTTTCTTGTGACGTATTAGACCTACCTTAATCTGAATAGATGACATCTGATTCCACGAGGACACATTCTAAATAATTTTCCTTAATCTTTGTTTTTTGTGTTTTTTTTCACTTGGGTTTCCACACACATTGTGTTAGTTTTAGGTCCGTTCTTATTAACCAGCTCTTGTCAGTGAGAAGTCTGGGTTTGTTTTGAGGTTGAGTTTCCATGACAGAGGGTTGGAGGGTCTGGTGCAGAACGGGTTCCTCCCACAGCGTACGGTTCCCGTGGTGATAGTTGACCTGTCCTGGCCTCCCGCAGAGCTACGTCTGCTCTGCCTCTTCTCAACACTCCTCTCTGCTCTTCTCCTCTGGTCCCCTCTTCTTTACTCTCATCCTCTTTCCACGGCTCTCCTCTCTTTCTTCTCTGAGTCGTTGACCTGGTGGCCGCCAGTAGCTGAAGCCAAGTCCAAGATGAGTTTGTAGAACAGAACCAGAGAAACATTTTGATTTGCCAATTATTACTCAAGATGGTTCTGATCTGTTCCAGCGATAACCAAATGCTGATTTTGTCTTTGAACAATATGTATGGCATCGCCGATCGATAACCAAATCCTGTGAACCTCTCACACTTGTTGTTAGATGATATACAGCATTTATAACCTTCTCTCCACCCCTAGTGATGTTTAACATGTACTTTTGACTGTGTCTTCATGTCCACGTGGTAGTTTGTGCAGTAATGTGTGGCAGGTCAGGCCGTTGTTAGAATTTTCAGAGAGGTTGTGACTTGCCACTCCATTGTGTAGTTCACTGGTGAATGGTGTGTGAGATGATGAAGTGTGTGTGTGTGTGTGTGTGTGAGAGAGAGAGAGAGAGAGAGAGAGAGAGGTATGTAGCAAAGAGGGATGAGTAAAGTAAAGGTGCTGTGTAAGATAAGTCAATGTGATTGTCAGATCCACAATCAGTCAGCTACCCTTTAGATTCCCCCAGCGGGGAGTTTGTACTGACTGACCCTTCCCTGTCTGTTGCTTATGTTAAGCAGTCAGTCACTATCATGGGTTTTGAAGTTATTATGCCACTTTCTGGTTGCCTGGCAGCCCATTCTGAATTTTATTTCACTGCACTGAATCCGTGGAGAATAATGATCGTGGGCAGAATGATTTAAGAATGGGTTGCCAGGCTAATTTTATGATGAATTATGTTGGGGAATTCTGTTCTTGCTCTGATTCCTTAAGACATATACAGTACAATATTTATTGTGTTCGCTTGCAAATGTGCATCTTGAAAGTTAGAAGGGCCCACCGATACAGTGTAGCAGAGTAGGAGCTCAGATACAGGTTACTAGACTAGAGCGCTAGGCTAGAATAGCAGCAGCTGTTCTCCCCTTAATTCATTCACTTCAGTCCGTATTAATTAACTTACTCCGTGCAAAAGCACACAGACGCTTGGTTGGGTGTACTGTATGTTGTATCATATGGTGATTGGCAGTTACTTGTGTAGCACATTTTATCCCACTTTTATTCTAAAATATTGGAATATTAGGTGACTAATATGCACTAACCTATTGTGTTTCACAAAGTCAGGAGAGCTAACAAAAATTCAGTCAATTCACACTGAAGTAAAGGTATTGGAGGCCTTATTAAAATATGGTGTCGTTAAAAGTTGAGAGTTATGCATGTTTGTTTATGATCTAAATGTTGTCCTATGGCCCAATGTGCAATTTTTGGCTTCATGTGCACTTTTGACAAACGTCATATTGAGATTAAAATATGCTTTAATGATTTTACTAGTAAAAAATATCCAAGGCCAAAGTAAAAGCCTTTCATGTGCACTAATGTCCTCCCTAAGATCTCTCATGTTGTATACTGTAAACACAGACTAATGTCCTCCCTAAGACAGCTCCTCTCATGTTGTATACTGTACACACAGCATATAGATAATGTAAGAGGTATTCTAGCTCCTTCTCTGTGGCCTGGGTGTTTACGGTCTGATGAGAGATAAATGAATGTGCTCCCTTGTGTGTTCCGGTTGGTACTATTGAAAGTCATTGGAAGTCGTGGATAAGCTTTTGTATCTGTAATAAGCTGTAAAATGTTTATATTCTGTAAAGGAATAGCTTCGCACCTTAGCGTATTGTAACCTATATGTAAACTCATCCCAATGATCTATTTAAATTATATTTGCCATTGTGATATATGGTATGTCAACCATATATAGTTGGTTGATGACCGTGTTGTTTTATAAAGGTACTTTTTATGCTTTCGTTTCTTAATGTGTTAAAAAGATACACATTTGTATTATTGATTTGCTGCTTTTGTACAGGGTCCAGTTTGAAACTGCCCTTGAAATGAGAGTTTGCAGCTGTGGGAGGGTTTCTAATATGTTGTGCTGAAGCCATTGGGGTCCGTTGAGTGAGGAGCTCTGTCCATAGACAACCCTCCTACTCCCTAGACACCTCTGAAGCTCTGAACAGACTGGATAGGTGTAAGCACAACTGCAAGTTATTTCCAGCCACCTTGCTGAGACCTGTTTAATCTTTTGAGATCCTCATGTCTAGGGGGAAGGCAGTGGTTGGTTCAGGGCCCGGCCTAGGCCTCATAGCAGCTGTTCAATACTGCACAGCTCTCTGAGGGCTGGTACCCCTGGTGGCATCATACAAATCACACTAACATCAAACTACCCTCCAAAAAACCCTCCACACTAACAGGGACACTATTCCTGATGTCATGCAGAGTGCATCACCATCACTGGAATGTAGAAGAACTGCCAGCATTACTTTAGAAAGTCCGAGCAGAAGAGACTCACACCTGAAAACGTGACTGCAGCAGTTTGATCTCCCACCAGACGACATAACACAAAAAAAGCGTCCATTCTGACTAACCCACGATAGAAGGTCCCAGCTTCGATTATAATCAGTTCACTGTATGAATCGCCAGAAGATGATAAATTGATGAAGGATGCAATCAAGTAGTCAACACTCTCCTACTAGACTGTTTTGAGATGCTTTGAGCCAGTAGATTAGTGAGTCATTGTGGAAGTATATCTGATGTGATACAGTTACCGTATACTTAATAGGATTTGCCTTAAGTTAGCAGGTGGGATGGATAAACTGTGGAGTTGAATGTGTTGATAGTGTGTGAAGGTTTTGGTCTGGGAGGGAAGGTAGTTTTACTACTGATCCAAGCACTTTGAACAACATTATGATGGGGAAGTGTACACAGGCAGAACCAGTAACAGAGAGTAAATGGCTGAACTATCAGACATCAGTACTGGGTTCAGTATTCATTGTGACCATCATCTTCTAAATTATACAAGCTGTATCTCAACACATTTATCATTTATGTTAACTATTCATGGAATATGTGATTATTCGTTAAAATAAAGAATTAGTAATGACAAGTAACACTTAAGCGGTTTTGTAGTATTTGAGTGTGTGAAAGAACACTGATAACCTGGTCTGTTGTGTCCAGAGTCACTCTGATGACCTGGTCTGTTGTGTCCAGAGTCACTCTGATGACCTGGTCTGTTGTGTCCAGAGTCACTGATGACCTGGTCTGTTGTGTCACAACATTCAGGGTCAGCCAAAGCTCCGTTGCCAAGGTGATTGCTACAGTTTAGCTTGTTTCTTCATGAGGTCTTTGTACCACTTTCCTGCAACACAGGCAACCCTGGCCCTGGTCCAAAACATACAGCCCTAGTCCTGGTCTAGTACAGGTAACCCTGGTCCTGGTCCAGGGCCAAGGAAACCCCTGCTCTCTCCATCTCAACCAATTGATTGGCTGTATGTTGAAGAGGTGGTCCTGCTCTGTTACCACTATGTGGAGAGGAGGGTCTGGGTTGGGGGGACTGTGTGAACTGAAATGGTCTTAATAATAATAATAATAATAATAATAACAATAATAACAATAATTGTTGTATGTTTAATATCAGAGTTTGTAAAGGAAATCTTGCTGGTTGACAGATTGATGAATGAAAAAGCATTTGGCTTTTATGAGCACTTTACATCCATGGAGGAAGATAATCGATGTAACGTCACATGTAAATGGCAGTGAGAGAGAAAACCTGGACGTGGAAGGAACATTGAGAATGTCTACGTTTAGGTTACTTAGTTTCTTAGCTGATGTAGTTTTGTGTTGTTTGTTTAACAGTCGATGGCCAACTTCTTGTGAAAAGGCTACCAGCCAAAGGGTTGAGCTAGCTGAGGCAGAGATGGACCTGCTCTGGTCCCTAAATGAGGATGGCTATGAAGGACTACTCTCCGTTTGTGCCCGCTGTGTTGTTTCTGAGGTAAATGTTAGTCCCATAAGGAATGGATTTTGGATAAGAGCAGAATGTTTTTGAATTTGAAAAACCAAGTTTGGTTCCCTACAGGGACATTCTGGAGTGCTAGCTGCTAGATGTGAGGTTGTAAATCAAATTGATTGATTCTGTGGCCTTCTTTAATTGGAAGAACAGTGTTCTGAATTCTCTCCAAGACGGTTGTTTTAGTGTTGCTTAATGATGTCCCCTATGGCTCTGGAAAATACAGGTAATGTCTGGGTCTTAGGATTTGAGAAAGAAGAAGAGAAATATACAGTCAGTAAGTAAAGAGAAATGTTAAGAAATTCATTTTTCTACAGGGAAAATGTTTATATTTTGCCCTTTTGTGGGGTGAAAACTCTTCAAATGTTTCAGAAAGAGACGTTGCAAGTGATGTTTCACAGGGTTGGGTAGTTCTTCTAGGAAACATATTGTCAGGCCAAGGAAAATGTCTATTATTATCGAAACCATTATGATACCCAGAGCAAGGATGTACTACCATTTTCTCCCAGCACTTAAAGAAAGGTTTCCAATCTGCCCCCTCTGTGTCCCTTGCTGATTGATCTCTCAGCTGTATTAAAGTAGGCATACTGTGTGTCTGTCCTATCCTTTACCATGTAAACCCAACGGGCCGGTTTCCCAGACACAGATCAGGCCTCGTCTACAACTACAAATCTCTTCCAGTGGAAAAACACACCTGTGTCTGGGAAGCCTGTGTTGGTTAACGCTGGTGTACAGAGACCATGTGTAGACAGTAGTCATCTACATGTATGTAAACACTATACTAAAACCATACGAGAACAATAGTATCTAGAGGTGCTAATAACATTAGACTGTATTTTCTGTCATTTATGGTATTGGTAGTGTTCATTGTCTGTAACACAGGAGAGCATAATGGAATCATTTCAATATTAAACAATAAAGATATATTATTCCAAACTGAACTTGTGTTGTGTTGTTATTTCTGTGTGAAAGATTGGGAGGGATAAAGTTCAAAGTTGAAAATGTTCCATTTGTATCTCATGAGTAATGGTGCAGTTTCAGTGTTTGATCTCAGGTTCGTAGTGCAAGGCTGGTTCAGGCAGCGTCATCACTTGAGTAGGGCAGTCTGAAGCTGACCGATCACATCACTCACTTTCAGTAGGGCAGTCTAAAGCTGACCAATCACATCACTCACTCTCAATAGGACAGTCTAGAATGACAAATCACATCACTCACTCTCAGTAGGGCAGTCTAAAGCTGACCAATCACATCACTCACTCTCATTACGACGGTCTAAAGCTGACCAATCACATCACTCACTCTCAGTAGGGAAGTCTAAAGCTGACCAATCACATCACTCACTCTCGATAGGGCAGTCTAAAGATGACCAATCACATCACTCACAGTACAGCAGTCTAGGGCTGCCCCCTGAAAGTCGACGCGTCGAAGCAAGTCGGAGACGCCCAGGCCACACCAACTGCGTGACTGCGTTGTGTTGCACCGGAAGTTCCAGTCATTTCCAATGTAACGCTGCGTTTTCCCAACAGGGTTGCGTTCCGAAGCGTATGCGCTGCATTTCGGATCACGCAAGCGTTGGATTTATCGAACGCTTGCATCAAATCCACTGCATAGATCTGGCCGGAAGTATCATAGAATCACTGGCCAGGCGAACATTTCAGGACAGGTGTCATGGCGGACGTCCAAGCGGGGCAGAGCGAGGGAGTTTATAAATCAAATATTGGCTAAATATGTCCATGGAAAAATTATTTCTTCCGACAGATATCTTAGTTATAACGACACAGAACTACAAATGCAGTTTTGTGTTGATACGTGAGGCAGAAATTCAATTTCGAAAAATCTCACGATCTCGTAGCTAACTGGTAACGTTTACCTCTATGGTTGCCCTATTGTGAGCGAGAATTGAATCACTTTTTGGGCTATATAGCATCACGTACACCATAGGCTGTATATATATATATCATATACGACTATAAGGCTATATATAAAATATTTATTTAAAAATGTGTCAAATACTGATCTAAAAACTGCATCGGCAGCCTATTATGTTGTCTCCCGCCTATATTCGAATTGTGGAGGGAGTTAATACTAATATAAATAGACACAACAGAGCCGGTTCTCACATCTTTCAACAATGAGACCAGTTCTGAACAGCGTGCTGAAGATAGCGATGCTAGACGACCAGCCACCGCCAAAGCGCCGGCGGTCTGTGTGGGTCCAGCCGTATATCACTGCCCGTAAAGAAGCCGGAGAGTACCATCGTCTGGTCCAAGAGCTTCGGCTGAATGGAGAGGAGTTTCGGAGATACTTTCGCCTCGACCGGGGTCAGTTTGACCATGTCCTCCAAATGGTTGGATCCAGAATTGAGAAGATGGACACCAACTACCGGGAAGCTATCAGCCCAGCTGAACGGTTGGCGATTTGTCTCCGGTAAGTCAGGCCCCGAGAGCTGATTGTAGATAACCATCATCAAGAAAAGAGAGACCGGCACTCACGGTAGGCTATAATGAAACTATGCCTTTTATTAGGGCAGAAGATCGGACGTTTCGGCGCTTGCCTTTTTCAACAATCTTTGGCTTTGTTGAAAAAGGCAAGCGCCGAAACGTCCGATCTTCTGCCCTAATAAAAGGCATAGTTTCATTATAGCCTACCGTGTGCCGGTCTCTCTTTTCTTAAGTATCTACCCTCCAGGCACCCAGGCTGTTGTATATACGGGAGTTGTGCGCTTTACTTATATTTCAGATAACCATTATTAAAATCATTAATGTCTAGATGAAGGCTAGCCTATATTCTATCGTATGCTACTGCATGTGTGTGCCTGTGGGCTTTTGTCTGTGCCCAAGTGCAGTGCACTGGTAGAAGCGCTGTTTGAACCACACGGGTAGCCTATTAATTGTGATGGATCCAGGAACTTAAAAATGATAGATAATAATACACTGCATTTACATTAATTAAAATCCTAAGACGCTTACAGAATCAGATCTGATTTTAATGAATGTAAACATAATCTATTATTATCTATAATTTTAAATGCCCTGCCCTAAAATACCCCTGCCCTATAGGACTATCCCGGCTCTAGACTAGCCTACCCCTGCCCTATGGGACTATCCCTGCCCTAGACTATCCCTGAATAAATAACCCCTGTAGTAGGAGGCATTTCTGTCTGTGTATAAACGATAAGGTGTATGTGTGGTTCAGGTAGCACTGTCTGCACATAATAAAACTAAATTATCTCTCACGTAGGCACACATACTGTACACACACAGCACAACACTGTAATACACTACCCTACAAAAATGCATCCTAAACTATAACATTCTTTTTCAGATTCATGGCAACAGGGGACTCCTTCAAGACAATTGCCTTTAGCTTTAGAGTGGGACGGTCCACAGTGGCAGCCATTGTTCCCTCTGTGGCGGAAGCTATTTGGGATTGTCTGGTAGAGGTTTACATGCCTGTCCCCAAGGAGGAAGACTGGAAGGCCATTGCTGCGGAGTTCAAGGAGAGATGGGATTTTCCCAACTGTGTAGGCTCCATCGACGGGAAGCACATTGTGATCCAGGCTCCACCAGGCTCCGGGTCGCAGTACTTCAACTACAAGGGCACCTTCTCCATCGTGCTCCTGGCCATTGTAGATGCGAAGTACTGCTTCCGTGTTGTTGATGTCGGTGCCTACGGCAAAGGGAGTGATGGGGGTACTCTCCGCGACTCTGCCTTTGGACAGGGACTACGCGACGGCACTCTGGGAATTCCACCACCTGTACCTCTCCCGGGGGCTGAAGACCTGGGACCCATTCCCCATGTGTTCGTCGGCGATGAGGCCTTCCCTTTGAGATCCAACCTCATGAGGCCCTACTCCGGACACGAGCTGCCAAGACAAAATCGAGTCTTCAACTACCGACTATCCAGGGCAAGGATGGTGGTTGAGTGCACGTTTGGGATTCTGGCAGCCCAGTGGAGGATGTATCGGCGGGTCATTGCTCTCCCCCCAGCAAAAGTGGAAGCCTGCGTGAAGGCCACGTGTGTCCTCCACAACTACCTGAAGAGGACAGCCCAGGAGCCATCAACGACATGGGAGGTGGACAGGCCATGTAATAATCTGCAGAACATCACCAGGGCAGGCACCAACAACGCTGCCAGGCAGGCACTCGAAGTGAGGGAGAAGCTGACCAGGTTCTTCATGTCGGCAGTAGGAGAAGTCCATTGGCAGCACACAGTGGAGTGAGGCACACACTGCAATTCATCCAGTCAAAACCAAAAGGTCCTTTTAAGGACCAACCACCATTATCCATGAAGAGCAATTGTTTTCAAAGTGTCATGCCTCATTCTTTCATTACATTTTACACAACACTCAAAAGGGCATTATATAATCATTTGACATGACCGGGTTGATAACTAAGGTATTACAGTAGTCATTTACAGTAGCAGACACCTTTATCCAAAGCCACTCAGTGTACCACTACTCACCAGAACCCAAAGTTTACAGTATGTTCTACACTTATTTAAGGACTGAACATGAGATTGGGCTATAAAATGATGGAATCTGATGCACAAACATAATGAAAAATAAACTTTATTAATTAAAGATTATATCTTTAATCAACAATTAAATTACCTTGTGGTAATTAATAACAATTACCACAACGCAGAGGATATCCCCATATCTGTAAGAGAAGAACACAAACAGGGTTAGGCTACATATAGGTTAATTAGACATAAAAATGAATGAAATTGATATATTGAGGACAGAAAGTTATTTGAGGGGTGCAGTGATATGTGCAAACCAGCCCAGTAGGTGGCAGTATTAATATTTTTAATGTCTTGTTTTCATTTGTTGTAGTTTAGTAATAACTTTAATAAACTAATAGTGACACTGAATGGACTGGTAGGCATAATACAATAGGGTGAATAAGAGGAAAACCATCTCATGCTGTGTGGAAGCTGTAGGAGGGAGGCTGGGGGTTGGAGGCTACGGTAGACGGTGGGTCTGGAGGATGGAGGTAAGAAGAATAGAGTTACATAGGTTACTTGGAACAGAAAATGAAACTACAGTATATTGAGGATAAATGTACAGTATATTGAGGATACAAAACCACCAAACTCTGCTTCATAAAGGACCAGTTGGATTTTCACTTTCACAGCTGCCTTCTTCTGCAGTGAGAGTCTTTTCAATGTTGGCACAAGGCTCTGGGTATATAGCATGTCCTCATCCGTCACCTTGGCCTGTTCGGCATCCCTTTCAACCGATTCCAGAAGCCGCTGCTGAAATTGATTCAGAGGGATAGGCTGGTGGGACCGATGCCGTCTGTTGCCCGGCAGTGGTGGTGGCAGGCCAGGGGAAGGTGTGGGGCCTGTGGCGGAGGTGACAGGCATGGGGGCAGTGGCTCTGGGAGTAGCTGGTAAGTTGGCAGTGGACACAGGTAAGGGACCAGCAGCTGGTAAGTTGGCAGTGGACACAGAAATAGGGCCAGTAGCTGGTAAGTTGGCAGTGGACACAGAAATGGGGTCAGTAGCTGGTAAGTTGGCAGTGGACACAGAAATGGGGTCAGTAGCTGGTAAGTTGGCAGTGGACACAGAGATGGGGCCAGTAGCTGGTAAGTTGGCAGTGGACACAGAGATGGGGTCAGTAGCTGGTAAGTTGGCAGTGGACACAGAGATGGGGTCAGTAGCTGGTAAGTTGGCGGTGGACATGGGTGAGAGGCTGGCTGCTAGTAGGTTGCTGCTGGTGGCCCTTGGCTTTATGAATGGATCTAGGAAGCATAGGATTTGAAGGAACCTCCAGGGCTGTTGGGTTGTAGCTGCTGCTCCTGATCTCTTCTTCTCCTTTTCCTCTCTCTTTTCCTTTTGGTAGCGATCCCTCAGCCCACGCCACTTCTTCCTACAGTCGTCTTCTACACACACACACACACACACACACACACACACACACACACACACACACATAGTTAGCTGACTTGAATGCCAACATGGCCATTTAGAACTTGTCCAAAACAAATACTAACAGACAGACAGACTAAAAATTGTTACATTAAGCCTAATTTATGATGTATAAGACAAGCTATGGCTCATATAACGTTACACACAACATGGTATACATTTATACTGTTATTTTATGTGTGTCTCTGAGCCAGCTTGTCTTATACATAAACTAGCCTTTACTTATGTATGTACCGGTAGCTAGATAAATGCCAGATTTGGAAGCCTATTCAGTAACAATTTGGGCGCTAAAAACGTGACCGCTGACTTTTTTCAACACTAGCAATGGATGAAATAGCTAGCTACGTTAGCTAGCCAGAATAGATTCACGAAAACTGAAGCTAGCTTACCTGGAAGACCTACAGTTGTGGCCACTTGCCTCCACGCCGCATTTTTCATGTTTAAATTGCGATAGGCATCACAGCTGCTGTCATAAATACAGCGATGCCCAGAGACCGCAATAATCAAGCTCTCCTCAATATTGGGCATTGCTGTCTCGTCCTTCTTCTTCTTCTTCTTTATGGGGTTTACCGGCGGCGCTGTCTCGTCCTGCGCGCACAGCTGCATTCAAATAGTGACGTATGCTGCGTTCAAGTAGAGAGGGCGGTTGCGATACGTTCAACGCAGTCACGCAGTTGGTGTGGCCTGGGCGTAACGGCCGACTCACACGCTTGCGTTTGATGCGTCAACTTTGACGGATGCCATTCACTTTCAATGGCCGCAGCCGAATGGCATTCTGGTTCCGTTGTTGTCCCGGTGCGTTGCGTTGCCTGCGTTGCTAGCGTCGAAAGTTAAAACATTTTCAACTTTCAGATGCGTTGCCGGAGCTGCCGACCAATCAGATGTCTTGACGGAGAAAGACGTCATCGCAAGGCGGGATTTCACATTTTTCGATACCAAGATGGAGGACAATCGCTGTTTGAATTGTTTGTTTTCAGGATAGGATGTACCCAATACCTGCGGGCACCACGTTCACGTTGCCTCAACCACAATGCATACACGATCGCCACACGTTCGACCAGATTAGCATCCATGACGGCACTAAACGAAAAGCCGGGTGGGTTTTCAAAATAGTTCGCGCTAGCAGGTTCGGAGAATATACTCGGCTGTTGCGAGCGCAGTTTTGGACAATGTGATTGGTTGTTGTTGCGTGCGGCAGACACGCCTTCCGCCATCCGTCAAAGTTGACGCATCAAACGCAAGCGTGTGAGTCCCCCGTAATGCCCGGCTCACACGCTTGCGTTTGATGCGTCAACTTTGACGGATGCCATTCACTTTCAATAGCCGCAGCCGAATGGCATTCTGGTTCCGTTGTTGTCCCGGTGCGTTGCGTTGCCTGCGTTGCTAGCGTCGAAAGTTAAAACATTTTCAACTTTCAGATGCGTTGCCGGAGCTGCCGACCAATCAGATGTCTTGACGGAGAAAGACGTCATCGCAAGGCGGGATTTCACATTTTTCGATACCAAGATGGAGGACAATCGCTGTTTGAATTGTTTGTTTTCAGGATAGGATGTACCCAATACCTGCGGGCACCACGTTCACGTTGCCTCAACCACAATGCATAAACGATCGCCACACGTTCGACCAGATTAGCATCCATGACGGCACTAAACGAAAAGCCGGGTGGGTTTTCAAAATAGTTCGCGCTAGCAGGTTCGGAGAATATACTCGGCTGTTGCGAGCGCAGTTTTGGACAATGTGATTGGTTGTTGTTGCGTGCGGCAGACACGCCTTCCGCCATCCGTCAAAGTTGACGCATCAAACGCAAGCGTGTGAGTCCCCCGTCGACAGAGATTCTTTAAGTCGATTTCTGCTCCACTGTCAAGGACTAGGAGGTGGACTAAGATCAAGCACAGGCCAATCATTCGTTTTAGACCTAGGCTATTACCGTAGCTATTTGTTGGGCTGTAAAAGAAGAGTTAAGACTGATATAGCAGAGGGAAGAAGGCAGGGAGCCCCTCTCCCCTCCGCTAAGCGTGTAGCCTAGCCTAGCCTACTATGCGCCAGCAATCACGTGCATTTCCCAAATGGAATATCACACTGCTTTCCTAAATCAATCTTCTTGTATATCCAATGGTAAAAATAGGGTCTCCCATAGACAGCTTGAGCTCTAACGTCTGTGAAAATGCTTTAGTGACAGCCAAAACATTTCCTTGTTGACTGCTGCCCAACGTATGAGCCGAGCCGATTCGCGCAAGCATTCAAATGCGCAGTTGAGGAGACTATCGTCAAATTGCCCAACCCTAGGATATGTGAAACTGTATAAAAACATGGGGCATCCGAAGTAGATGGACAATGCTAGATGATTCATGTTTAACAAGAAAACAGGTGTATTTTATTGTGCAGCCTGCAATTTTGAGTTGAAAGTTTCACAGCTCTCCCGACTCCGGCGGTCTCCCCTCAGCCTAGACATATGGGGGGGAACGAATCTCCCGACATGTCACAAAATGGATATGAAGACAAAATGTTTAAGATATTGATAACCTGTCTATTAATTATCTCGATTATTAGTGGTCCAAACTATGGACAATGCAAGAAAGAGGGATGGGCTGCACTTGAAACAAGCTATCAAACACATTCGGAGGCAGCGGAGAGGATTTTAGAGGAGCGGAAATATGAGCAAGGCTAATAATTTATTTTGAAACTTTATTCTACTTTTTTGTTCAACGGAAAATAATAAACACCAATCAAGGTAAAATAGCCCAATAAAGGCTATTCAAGCATAACCTAAATGGACGAAAGTTCGTTCAGAAAAAGATTGAACAAAATGAAGCATCCCTCCATCTTATTCCACAAACCGATAGCCAGGCTATTCTAGCTATTTAAAATGCTGTAATTATGTAACTGTCATTCTCGTTGATTTCAAATACCCTAACCTACTCAGAAATGTGCCTTGGCAACAATTGAATGTTTCTATAGGCTACCAATATAGGCCTAACCAAAATAATCACGGAAACTTGATGTCAAGTGATTTTCTGATAGCCAGGAGAAAGAGAAAAAACACATCGACGATTCGACGCGTCGCTTTGAACACCAAGTCTGAGTCGAATCACAAAATCCTGAGTCGAAGACAGCCCTACAGCAGTCTAAAGCTGACCAATCACATCACTCATTCTTGATAGGGCAGTTTACAGCTGACCAGATGCCCTCACTCTGTTGCTATGTGTCTGATGTGACATCTGTTGTCCTGTGCTCTGTATTGGGGAGGTGTGTGGTGTGGGCATTCATTAATAAATGCTTAAACCGAATATATATATACACTATATATACACTCAGATTAGCTCAAGAACAGTGCCTAGAGAGCTTCATGGAATGGGTTTCCATGGCCGAGCAGCTGAATCCAAGCCATACATCACCAAGTGCAATGCAAAGCGTCGGATGCAGTGGTGTAAAGCACGCCGCCACTGGACTCTAGAGCAGTGGAGACACGTTCTCTGGAGTGACGAATCACACTTCTCCATCTGGCAATCTGATGGACGAGTCTGGGTGGTTGCCAGGAGAATGGTACTTGTCTGACTGCATTGTGCCAAGTGTGAAGTTTGGTGGAGGAGGGATTATGGTGTGGGGATGTTTTTCAGGAGCTGGGCTTGGCCCCTTAGTTCCAGTGAAAGGAACTCTGAATGCTTCAGCATACCAAGTGATTCTGGGCAATTCCATGCTCACAACTTTGTGGGAACAGTTTGGGGATGGCCCCTTCCTGTTCTAACATGACCTCGCACCAGTGCACAAATCAAGGTCCATAAAGACATGGATGAGCGGGTTTGGTGTGGAAGAACTTGACTGGCCTGCACAGAGTCCTGACCTCAACCCGATAGAACACCTTCAGGATGAATTAGAGCGGAGACTGAGAGCCAGGCCTTCTTGTCCAACATCAGTGTCTGACCTCACAAATGAGCTTCTGGAAGAATGGTAAAAAAATAAACACACTTGTGGAAAGCCTTCCCAGAAGAGTTGAAGCTGTTATAGCTGCAAAGGGTGGGCCGACGTCATATTAAACCCTATAGAGTAAGAATGTGATGTCACTTAAGTTCATATGCGTGTAAAGGCAGATGAGCGAATACTTTTGGCAATATAGTGTATTTAGAAACTATACAAGTTTCTGAATTAGTCTGTAGCTAACACAGACACAGCATTTTATTTCACCCAATTTCATACACATACAATTTTGTGTTCACTCTCATTGCCCACTGACGATCAAATCATAAGAATACCATATTTCATGTAAGTGAATTGCGTACAAATATACAAGTACACATGATTGTGTTCAAGGCGTCCCCCTTTACACCAACAAATAAAAGGTCAGCCCTTGTAAAAAATGAAAAAACACACATTGATCCAATTGGTAAGATAACACATTCACCAATCACACATTAAAAGTTAAAGCAGTCCTTGTATTGTTTTGAGTCCAATCACATCACATCTCTCAGTCCTTGTAAGTTCATCATGACACTGAATGTGTTTTTCTTCATTATGAAGGAAAGTGACCTTCAGGATGGAGGTTTCAGTCTTCTCCTGGTCGTACACCTATTGTATCTGTCTCTGTGTCTGTCTGCGGCTCGTCTGTGTCCTAGCCTGTTGAGTGGGTGTCTCTGTGTCCTAGCCTGGTGAGTGGGTGTCTCTTTGTCCTAGCCTGGTGGCTGGCTAGTCTGTCTCTCTGTCTTAGCTTGGTGAGTGGGTGTCTCTCTGTCCTAGCCTGGTTGCTGGCTAGTCTGTCTCTCTGTCCTAGCTTGGTGAGTGGGTGTCTCTGTGTCCTAGCCTGGTGCCTGGGTGTCTGTCACTGTCCTAGCCTGGTGGTTGGGTAGTCTGTCTCTGTGTCCTAGCCTGGTGGTTGGCTAGTCTGTCTCTGTGTCCTAGCCTGGTGGTTGGATCAGATTTTGGTGAGGCGCAGGGTGTTGAGCTGCACACCCAGGACTGTGGCGCCCGAGGCGTACTGGATCTCTCTCAGGATACCGACCCACTTCTTCTCCTCTGCGTCATACCTGCAGTGTGGAGGACATGTGTCAGTTTCAGGTTGTGGGGCGGCTGTGGCTCAGGAGGTAGAGCGGGTCGTCCAATGACCGTAGGGTCGGCGGTTAGAATCCCGCCTCCTCCTCTCCACATGTCGAGACAAGACACTGAACCCCAAATTGTTCCCAATGAACAGCTGCCGCTGTGTGTGTGTGTGTCTGTGTGTGTGTGTGTGTGTGTGTGTGTGTGTGTGTGTGTGTGTGTGTGAATGAGAGGCCTTGTAAAGTGATTAGGATAAAAGCGCTATATACGTGCAGTCCATTTACCATTTGTGGGCAGCTGAGATTTTCAATGACAGATGCTACAGTAATAAAGCATTAGATGTGACATCTCTGTCTTACATTCCTCAAGCTCTTTTCTACTCTGTGTCGTCATCAAACACAGCAAATTCTGACAACACAGCTGTCTATAATTACAACACATCTATCCAATATGGCACCGTGCTAGCACTGGCCAGTTGCAGCAGCTCCTGTGTGTGTGGGGGGACTTTAGATGGACCCCTGGTCATCTGTCACACATGTACAGTACCAGAGCCCACCACTAGGGGGCGGTCGCTGTTCACACTCTACACATCGGACTTCAGATACAAATCAGAGACCTGCTGTCGGGGTATTGGACTGTGATGTTATACATCTGCAGAAGTTTTCGGTCGACTCTGCTATTCTTCTTCTTCGTCGTTTGGGTAAGTTGCTTCGGTCCTCTCCCCCCAGGCTCGGGGCCAAGGGGCTATTCTTTTAACACCCCGAGCCTAGGTGAGGGGGTCCCAGCCTGATCGGACCAGTCGCCTCATCAATGCCACATAAGCTGTTAACTTCTTCCGCAGTAACTTGAGGTGTCGGCGGAACGTGAGCGACCTGTCCAATGTCACGCTGAGATAGGTTGGTTCGGCGCAGCATGGCAGGAGTGTTCCATTGATGTGTATTCGGAGCTCACATTTGTCTTACATACTTCTTGGAGACTGTGTTCGGCAGGTCGTAGGTGTAGATGTTATAAAGGAGGGGGGCCAGTACAGATCTCTGGGGGACGCCGTTCTTAAGGCGTCGCAACCTGCTTCGCTGTCCGCTACAGGTGGTGAGGGTAAAGCTGCGATTTCGGACAAGCTCCATGATCATGCTGACCATGTGCCTGTCCGGCAGCAGGTGGAGCAGCTTGCAGGTGAGGCTGTGGTGCCATACAGTGTCGTAGGTGGCCATCAGGTCTATAAAGACGGCTCCGGCCTTCTTTTTGGCTGAAAAGCTGTCCTCAATGTCTTGAGTCATCAAAGTGACTTGATCTACGGTTGATCTCCGACGTCAGAAACCGGCCTGCTCCCACAGGAGCAGCGGGTCCATGATTGGTTCGACGCGGGCGTAGATGAGTCGCTCGAGGACCTTGAAGGGGATACATAGCAGAGAGGTGGGCCGGTAACTCTTGGCGTCCCCTTCAGGTTTGTTCGGCTTAGGGATCGTGACAAACTAGGGCTCTTCTCCAGGTTTTGGGGATCTTGAGTTGGCGCAAACAGGAAAAGAGGAATGCTCTTAACCAGGACTTCAAGGCAGGTGCGACATGGAGTATAAGCTCCAGGCAGATAGAGTCAGGTCCCGGAGATTTCCCTGGCTTTACATGCTGGAGGGCAGCAGCGAACTCCTCTGGAGTGAATTCACCGGAGATGTTACCGCTGCTAGGAGTTGTGGCCTTCCAGAGGTCAGACACTTCTTTTGTCACAACATGTGATAAATGACTCTGCCATTGTTGGATGTGTAAGAGGGGGATAGGAGGTGGAATACAGAGGCCTACTAGAGGACATTGTTAGGTGGTGGACCCAGAATCACAAGCAGCTCAACGTAGGGAAGATCAGGGAGATGGTGGTGGACATCAGAAGACCAGGGAGATGGTGGTGGACCTCAGAAGACCAGGGAGATGGTGGTGGACCTCAGTAGACCAGGGAGATGGTGGTGGACCTCAGGAGGAACAAGGCTCCAGACAACAGGCTGGACTGGGAAGGAACCACCAAGGTCAGGTACCAGAAGGAACCACCAAGGCCAGGTACCAGAAGGAACCACCAAGGCCAGGTACCAGAAGGAACCACCAAGGCCAGGTACCAGAAGGAACGCTCGACCAGTCCACACCATCAACATTTACAGCATCAGGGACCAGGTTGGAAATAAGTGTTTATACTTTTACATGTTATCCCTTGGATTTTAATGTTTGCAATTATCCATAAATAAAATCAATCAATCAAAAAATGGTAACTGAAGACAGTGTATATTTTGTATCTATTGTAAAATTTGTATTAAATGTGCACTTAGTCTGACATTTGTACACTGCTACTTTAATTTCCCCTTGCGGATCAATAAAGTATGACCTACAACCCGCCTGTCTGCTACCAATGCTACAAAGAGAGGATGGAAGGAGATGACTGCATGTTGAAGGCGTTTCCCACCTCCAGATGTCGTTCATCTCTTTGGGGATGACCTCCTCGCTACTCTCAGCCAGCACCATGGCGAAGCCGCCCACCGCATACAGAGACCCACCCACCGACACCAGAGAGAGAGAGCTGCGCTCCTGAGGGAACGGCACCAGGTCCGACCACCTGGAAAACACACACACACACACAAACAAACCCACACACACACACACACACACACACACACACACACACACACACACACACACACACACACTCATAAACACACACATACATACACACACATACGCACAGATATACATACACACACATACACACACGCGCGCACACGCACACACACACACACACACACACACACACACACACACACACACACACACACACACACACACACACATACAGACAGTTGATGTATTTTGTGTCTATGTTTAGTTTTTATTATTGTCAATAATTGATTGATGTATTTTGTGCTTTTAACCTGCTTTTAACCTGCTCCTATCTTTTTTCTAGCCTCCCTTTCCCCTTAAGTGGCTCTTGTCACTTACCAGTCCGCCACAGTAAATAAAAATCTGTTCTTTAAGATTCAAGATCCGTTAATTCACCATGTACATGGTGCACGTATACTAGGAATTGGGATAAGGCTGATTAAGACGACATAGGGTGCAGAACAGGACAGAAAAGTGCAAAGACATGACAGTGCAAATAGGCTACAATACAAGAAAACAGTGACATTTGAATTAATGACTTGCCTGACTAAATAAAGGCTAGGTTAAATAAAACTAAATAAAGTAAAAGGCTGCTCACGTGTTGCTGGCTATGTGGTAGACCTCCACGGTGTCCGTCATCCCCGTGTCCGTGACGCCCGTCACCACGTAGATGTGGCCCTGGTGCACGGTGACCCCGAACAACGAGCGCGCTCGCTGCAGGGGCGTAAGCTCCTTCCACTCCGCCCGCCTGGCGTCGTACGCGCTCACGCGCTTCAGACATTTCCTTCACAGAGGACAGGAGCGCGCTGTCAGGACGCTTTCTGCCACACCGCTTTCACTAAAGCGATGGGATTTTAAATTTGACAGGCGAGAGCTGTGCTGGGTAGAGCTTGTGATTGTTTTAACTCAACAGTACACTTTGAAATACAAACGCAAGCGTATAGCCTACTTCCAACTATAGACATAAAGAAGAGTTATTTATGTCTATGCTTCCAACCTTGTAGAGGATAGTGGTGATGGTAGAAGACGTACAGTACATTGTAAACTCACTTGCTGTCGTCTTTTCCTCCAATCACATAGACGATGCCGTCATGTGACACGGTTCCGTGGCCGTAAACGGGGTAGGGCAGGGGCTCTGACTCCGCCCATTTGAAAGAGCTTTGGATAAGAAGAATCACGTCTTGTTTATGTCATATTGTCTCATCATTTCTATCCATGGGTTATATCCCTGAGTCTCACCATGGCCTTCAACACAGAGACTCATCACTGAAGTTGAATCTGTTGCTTTGCTGGATGGAAGTGATATCACTAATATCCAGGCCGTAAATACAAATTGGAATCATTTGTTCCTAACTGACCCGCCTGGATTAATATACTTAATTATTATATAATTGACTAGCCAGGGTATATCCTGAATACACACACACACACACACACACACACATATATATACAATTTGTAATAAATAATTATTACGAGGTGCGACCGAAAAGTCTCCGGATTGTGTCAGCCACGCTCATGCCTCTATTTGAATTGAAAAAACAATGATATCCCTGTGTTGCCCTATATCTCACGACTATTCTGGTATAATAGTGTTCACCTCACTCAATCGGTGCTTCTGTGACAGGCTGTTTTGTAGAGTGTCGCAGGGGTAGCTTGTCACAGTTGTGGCACTTTTCTCTACCAACTCCCAAAACTCAACAATTTTATTACAATAAAGAAAGTACACTCTCAAAACATTTTTATTACAGAATCTGCAGAGAAATTACACATTGTCCCCCTCAAAGTAGTCCCTCCCCAGAGTTAATGCACTTCTGCATTCGCTTTTGCCACCCACCTCCGTGGAAGAGATCAAAGCCACTGTGAGTGGGGAACTAGGGGGCTCACAGAGGAGGACTTTGCCAAGTGCTTCCATGGGTGGCAAAAGCGAATGCAGAAGTGCACTACTTTGAGGGGGACAATGTGTAATTTCTCTGCAGATTCTGTGATAAAAATGTTTTGAGAGTGTACTTTCTTTATTGTAATAAAATTGTTGAGTTTTTGGAGTTGGTAGAGAAAGGTGCCACAACTGTGACAAGCTACCCCTGCGACACTCTACAAAACAGCCTGTCACAGAAGCACCGATTGAGTGAGGTGAACAATATTATACCAGAATAGTCGTGAGATATAGGGCAACAAAGAGATATAATTGTTTTTTCAATTCAAATAGAGGCATGAGCGTGGCTGACACAATCCGGGGACTATATATATATATATATAAAGAGAAAGAGAAAGAGAGAGAGAGAGAATCAATTAAGAACAATTTAGAAATGATTAATCTTAATTAATTAATATTTTACTGTATATAAACTAGTATGCATCATTGTACGATCGAAACTTTTGACTCACAGTCTATCGTAGACCAGGACAGAGTCCAATGTTACGTCCTGCTCTTTCAGCTCCTTTCCTCCAACTATGAAGATGCAGTTCTCCGCCTCCGCCAGCCCAAACAGGAAGCGTGGGGAGGGGGTGGGGGGCATGCCCAGCCAATCAGCACTCACTGGGTCATACTGGAAGGTCATATGGTCAAATTAGTATTGACAGGAAATGAGGCACCACAGCATCAGGGTGGTTGAATCTCTTACACAATAAATATAGTGTCTATACGGTTTTCTATATGATGCTGTGTAACCAGGGCACCACTGTAAATGAGACATTGGTCTCAATTGCCTCCCTGGTGAAATAAAGATAAAATAAATAAATAATAATAATAAACAATAGGCCTGCATATTTTCTGTTAAAAGTCACATTCCCTACACGTTCAAACCCTATTCATACGTTAAAATGTTATTTTGCAAGAGACACCTGTCCAAGATGGCAGCAGTATATTGGCATCATATTATCCTTCTATGTGAGTGTAACCCATACGTTTCGCCATGCCCAGGATGGCATTCAACAAACACCGTTTTAACCAGCTACTCCCATGAAAAGCTAGCTCTTCATCTGCGCGTTTGGATGGTATTTATACAGCGGGAGTGAGTTTAACCAACAACTTGCTAGCTACTGTACTTAAGGACTCACGAGGACTCAGTTTCACTTGCTTACACAAGGATACATACCTGTAAGAAGTAGGAGTTGAATGGGTTCTCCTTGTTGTGTTCGTTGAAGAACAGTCCGCCCGCCACAAAGACCTGGTTCTCCTTGGTGACCAGGCTGGCGTGGTTCTTTGGGACCTGCGTGGAGAGTGACGCCACGTAGCAGTCGTTTCCTGACGGGTCGTAGGCCACGGCACCTGTTTCGCTGACGACAAACATCAGGTTCTTCAGGAACATCCCGAAGCGCAGGTTGTCGTTCAGGATACCAGGAAGCTGAGCCTCTTCCTCCTCTTCCTCCTCTTCCCCTCCTCCCTCCTCCTTCTTTTCCTCCGTCTTCTTGGGTTTCTCCTTCACCTCTGGCAGTTTTCCCGTGCGGGCGTCTCGGACCAGCTGGAGCTTTTTTTCGATCTCCGGGTCGGAGCTGATCCACTCGTCTTTCTCCACCATTTCGTTGAAGTACTCCTCTGTGACCAGACGCAGACGCACGCAGTCCAACAGACCAGGCAGCTCCTTCCGCCGGGCCTCCTCGTCCTCTGCCACCCACCTCATCACAGCCTCAAACACACTCTCCTCTGTCTCCACGTTCAGCGTGTCTGACGTCAGGACAGCCGCCAGCTCGCTGGCACCCAGCTGGAGGAAGTCGGCATCTTGCGAGACAAGCTGGAAGCGCTCGCAGGCGTAGTTGCGAGCGGAGACGGCCAGGCGGGGGCAGTCCAGCATCAGGCCCAGGCGGAAGATTGCCAGGCAGTTACTGAGGCTCAGGCGCTTCTGCAGGAAGGACACGCACACAGTGAAGATGGAGGGGATCTGGAGCATGTTGGCCGCGGAGAAGATGTCCTGGACATTCTGCTCATTGACGTTGATGCTGGAGGTGTACAGGTACTTGAGGATCAGCCCCATGACACCGGGCTCCACATCCTCCAGCACGATCTCACGCTGCTTGCTCTCCTCCACGCCAGACAGGAAGAAGGAGCGGAAGTAGGAGCTGCAGGCGCACAACACCAGGCGGTGACACGGGAACTCCTTATCCTTGATTTTCAGCACACAGTCTACCATAGTGTCGTTCTCCAGCAGGTCGTACAGGCCATCCTGTAGCAGGGTCTGCTGGTACATGCGGGGCTCCTCGGTGGGGTCGATGGGCAGAGCCATGGTAGCAGGCCAGCGAGATCACAGTGCGGGCTGGAAGAGGTGCCCAGCAGAGTGGAGGTTCAGGGAGTGAGGGGGATATTCTGTGGTTCTCTGTGGGTCTTCTGTTCACTGCAAGAGCTCAGAGCTCCAGCTCTCTGACTGGCCAGCCAGGGATCATTTAGCTCATGAACTCAGGGGCCAGCTGGATTTGATCAGCTGTTTCTACCCTTCAGCCAAGCTCCAACTGGTGTGTTATTTATAGCCTGCTAGCTCACTGTGGGGCTGCAGAATCCATTCTGGAACATGTGAAATGTAATACCCACTTCTCACACCCTGGCCCTCCTCCTCCGCCCCATCCAGCCTCCAGACCGCTGCCCCACACCGAGCCATGTAGGACCCATGCACGACCGCTCGGATTATCTAAAATACAACATCCAGTCCTCACTTCCTCACCGTCAAGTCATGGTTCTATATTCTATAATACCTCAGGGAGGGGAGGAAATAAAGTCGCCTTTTTGGAGAACTCAAAACAAGCCCTGCTGTGTTAGCAGCCATGAGGAAAGGGATCCAGTGGTGTAGACGGTCTGAGTCAGGGTTCAGATCTCTGAGCTAAGGTTGTGGCAACTATACAGTAGGCTGTGGTTACTGTTGGCTCACATAATAAAGCGAGTCCAGGTTATATACCAGACCTCACATAATCACCTACTACTCCAGCCCATCTGGTGTTGAAGTTTGATTGTGGCTCTCTTCTCCATTCCAGATAACAGTTGTTCAAAGTGTTTACAGTGTGGATCAGTTCTTCAGGAGGAACTGGGATGTGTGCTCATGTAGCCTTACAGAAATATCCCAAAGCAACACCAAACAGCCCTTAATGACAGCAGCACTCCTTTAGAGACTCAGATATATTTATAGTGGACTAAAGCCATTATGTCCCCCACCCTCTGATCCGAGATACACTGAGATGGTCTGTGTCATTGGAGACTGGCACTTCATATGATACAATGCAGTATGTATAAGAAAAACTGTCAGTCAAGAATACTAAAGTACTACATAACTACTACACAAGATATGACATAAAATACTATACAAGTAGAAAAACATGGACTGAAAAACGGGGAAATAATGGCAATAATGTCAATACACTGGAATTGGCTAAAATAGTATTATATTTGGATAGACACTTTACATTGGACAAGATTGTATGAGCTTAGCTCATATTCTTCTCAGAAAAAAGCCACATTTCTACACAGAGGTGTTTGTTTGTACAAGAACAACCATTGTTTATGTACAATGCAGAGAAACAGAGCTTATATTTTGATACATGGTATAAAATCTGTATCCATGATAACACTTGTTGGGTGAACCTTGCATACCAGTGCTCTTTGCATTATACTGTACTTTCTCATTCTACCAACACCTTGATTTCACTATAGTACAGATCATTTTACAGGACATATGTATTGTTACCAAGTCACCTGTGTGACAGAATTGGAAACATTGATTCAGAAATGCAATGTTGACAGACATGGTGAGCATCCAATCATTATTCGGCTTTCTCCTTGCCTGGCTCCACCAGTGGCTGTGCTGCAGTGGGCGTGGCCATGGCTGGGGTAGGGGTAGGGGGAGGGGTTGGGTCGGGATCATCAATCAGAGCCTGTTTCCATTCTCTCTCCTTTATCAGCTGCACCAGGCAGTAGGTCACAAACATCACCAATATAGTGGTTATGGGGAACCCTGGAAAAACAAATCACCACTCATCAATACTCAACATGTCTCATCAACACTCAACACTACTCATCAATATTCACATGACTCGTCTCAACACCACTCATCAACATGACTCATCAACACTCAACATGACTCATCAACACTCAACATGTACTGTATGGAAAAAAACAGCTACTTGGCCTCATGTCACCATGGTTTCCGTTCACTATCAGATTCAGATCCTGTTTAGAGCCCGCCTCTCCAAAACTGTTGTCCGGCAGATGCAATTCTTCCTAGACCTGCCTTAGACCAGTTAAATGCAAAGCGACTCGCCCCAGACTATTAGACCGGTAAAATGTGAAGCGATTGTTCCCAGACTGTCTAGAGCCCGCCTATTCCAAACTGTCATCTGGTGGATGCAGCTTCGCCTTGACCTGATCTAACTTGCAAAGCAAATGGCCCCAGACTAGCATCCATATAGAAAGGGTTCTAACGCATTTCAGTGCAAGCTCCTTTGTCAGAGTACACAACGCACATTATTCAAAGAATTATGGTCAATGGTAAATGGGGTGCACTTTTATCCAAAGCGCTTTACAACGGCCTCTCTTTCACCCATTCACACACCAATGGCAAGGTGCCAACCTGCTCATTGGGAGCAATTTGGGGTTCAGTGTCTTGACCAAGGACACTTTGACATGCGGATAGGAGGAGTCGGGATTCAAACCACTGACCCTGCGATCATTGAACAACCTGCTCTACCTCCTTAGCCACCCCTCACTGAATTAGTACAATTCTGCACTAAATTAATGTTCTACTCTCTCACCTGAAGAATAGCACAAAAAAGAGTACAGAACTACTGACCTTTGAGCAGCAGCCTCTTGGCCACCGTCTTAGCGAAGTCCAGGCTGTTCAGGGCCAGGACGTTGTACAGCACGATGGTCCAGAGGTTGAAGGAGTTAAAGACAGCTCGGATTCGACGAGACATGGCCTCCGACATCACCATCTGCAGGGAGAGCGGCAGTTTCAAACACATTTTCACTAAACAGAGAATAGGTCCAGCTTCAGGTCCCTGCCCAAGTCTCGCTCCAGGAGCCACACTCCTTTTACAAGGTCATTTTGTTCTCAACTAGACTGACTCTACACAATATTATCATTCATCATATCATCATTGAAATATGTAGTATTCTGAGGCCTATTCATGCTTTAGTCACATATATTGACACCGGAGTCGATACATTCAATTCATATAAAATAAGTATCACCTTTTTACTATGTGTTACTAAGTTATGGTTAGAGTTAGGCATTACATTTGTGTAGTTAAGGTTGGGTATTAAACAGGTGTGATTAGTGGTAGGGTTGGGTATTAAATTGGTACGATTAGGGTTAGGGTTGGTATTAAACTGGTGTGATTAGCGGTGGGTATGGTATTAAACTGGTGTGATTAGCGGTGGGTATGGTATTAAACTGGTGTGATTAGGGTTAGGGTTGGATATTAAAACTGGTGTGGTTAGGGTAAGGGTTGGTATTAAACTGGTGTGATTAGGGTTAGGGTTGGTATTAAACTGGTGAAATTATGGTTAAGATTAGGCTGTGGGTGTACTACCACAAAAAGCACCGACACAGCAAAAAGGGATCAAACATGGCACCCTCTGGATGTCTGCTGGATTAAAAAGTGCACAGTAAACATGTTGTCCCCCACCCATGATGCATATTCCTTTGTGGCAATGATGGAGTGGAAAGATGGAATTTCTTTTTGAATTACTGCTAATCTATGAGACCCCTAACATGTAAAACAATGAGTAAACAATCCAGGAATCTTTTCTTTTATCTAAACTCTGGATTTGAAAAGTAGAAGTGTCCCTCAGTAAAATAGACTATACTTTTAATGAAATACATACAGTAGCATACTAGTTTCAGTCTTTAAATCTTAATGTACTAGCAATGGGAAAAACAACTTCTAACGAGTACTACTATGTGAGCTCTAACCAGCTCATGTGGATGATGACACTGGTGAAGCTAAAAAGGCCCCTGGCTAGAATGGACTGTGCCTACACTGAGACACTTACAGTTTTTTGTGTAGGAAGCAATGACGGATGAGCGCCGTTTTAATAGCCAACAAGTCCATACACCTGTATGGTCAAATGTCCCATAATGGATGTTGAAATTAAGCAATAAACCACTCGAGGCCGTGTGTTATAGTGATTTTATAACAGCTAGGGGGCGTTGTTAGGCACGACACGACACGAAGCGGAGTGCCTAAAACCCCCCTAGCTGTTATAAAATCACTATAACACACGGCCTCGAGTGGTTTATTGCTTTTATACAATGGTTACTACAGCTATTAGTGTAAAATAAACACACAGCAATGTAAAATATTAACATTTATTCAAAACGAAGCATCATTCCTCAATTCCGCCGAGCAAAATAGTTCCCCTAACAAAAGGGTTGCCAAGCAACAACAACTACAATGCATTGAATCAAATGGGAGGCGCATCAATACTGAAAATGGAATGATATGGGGTCCCAGCTGTGTGTTACAAAGTATTTTAACATGGCTTCCAGCCAATCAGAATCAAGAACCAGAACTAACCGTTGTATAATACAGACATATCTGGCGCTACTAATGTCACATCATGTGTATCAATGATTGATCAAAGTAAGCTCTACAAACCATGGTAGAGTGAGTAAGAGTACAATAATATCTCCATCTAGTGGGCAAACAAGTCCATACTCCTGTATGGTCTAAAGCCCTATAATGAATGTAGAAAGTACATGGTTTCCCGAGTAAACTTGTCTGTGACTATGCTGAGACACCAAGCATAGTTTTTAATGTAAAAATCTAAATGTACTTGTCAATAGAAAAAATGCATTGGAAAAGCGCCTCTTTTGTGGTGGATTCTGGTACTACAGGGGGACTGACAGACTCACTCACTCACGACGTGACACCAGCAAGCCTAAAGCCCCCCCCCCCCTCCGGTTGTCGCCGAGTGGGGGACAGTGAATTTATTCACTTAGGTGTCCACACATCTGACAAAACGCTGATACAGTATGTACAGGCACCAGAATGGTACATTATCCCCCTGACAATGGGCTGATCTACCAGCCATTTGACCTGCTACCAGCCACACCCTAACCCCCACACTGTCCCACTCTGCTTTACCAAATATAAAAAACAAAAAACAAATAAGGCATTCGTTATTTCTGTAAATTTAATCTTCAAAAGCAATTCCTTTCAACCAACAGCATGCTCATCATCTGTGTGTCTGGCCCACCTCCAGAGAAGCAAAGGGCTCCATGGAGAAGAGCTTGGCGGTCCACAGCTCCAGGTTGAGGCCGAGGCAGCAGAGGAAGGCCCAGATGAACACCACCTGACTGGGGCCCAGCCACACCACCGTCACGCCGAAGGTACACAGCGACGCTACCAGCTCGTCCAACACGTCCTCATGCTTCCCTCCCAGGTAGTTGTACACATATCTGGAGAAAGATACACAGCTCTGGGGTCTGGAATGGTTACAGATACACAGCTCTGGGGTCTGGAATGGTTACAGATACACAGCTCTGGGGTCTGGAATGGTTACAGTAACATGCTGGTTTGACTGGATGAGCAGGAAGTCATGTGGAGCAAGGAGTATAGTTCAGTGATCATTAATTAAAAATGTCAGAGAATATATATTGTGTGCACTGCCTAACCCTAACCCTAACCAACCACGTCCCAGAGCAACGGTATAGAACATACAGTAATCACAAGTCAACAAAAATATGCATTCAAATATTAATAACAGAGTTTTCCCCTGACACCTACTTGCATAGCCAGTCATTGATTCCTCTGTCAAAGTGGCTGTAAGGGAGAGATGGTAAAGAATCAGTATCACAGTCATACATGTGAGTGAGTGTGTGTGTGAGTAGATGTGTACATGTGAGTGAATGTGTGTGTGAGTACATGTGTACATGTGAGTGAGCGTGTGTGAGTAGATGTGTACATGTGACTGAGTGTGTGTGTGAGTAGATGTGTACATGTGAGTGAGTGTGTGTGTGAGTAGATGTGTACAGTATGTGTGCTGTGTACTCACGTTTCTGCAAACACATAGAGCATGGTGATGCATTTGGGGGGCTGGGGGGGATTGAGGTGGTCCAGTCTGGAAACGGTGTTGACAACCCCAAACATGACCGCTGCTTTCACCCAGTCATACAACAGGCTAGAGTACGCCAAGCCCACTAACACACATGAGAGGCAGATTAAACATGGACAAAACCATAGATGTGTGTCTGTAGGAACAATAGTTTACTTTACAGTGCAACTAGCATACCTTTGAAAGTCAATCCATTTCCCACAAAACATTATCATCTTCATAGAATAAACCTTATTATACATACAGTATCGTACTGTTGGGTGAAAACTACTTATCTCCAAAATGGCAAGTTTTCAGAATGTTGAAAAGTTTTCAACGTAAAATCACATATGTATGATGAGCTGTTTAGAATATATTTTATTAACCCCAGGGCTGGGAGGTAAAGGTTGTAAATGTTTGCAAAGGGTAGTCCCAGCTTTTAATTGTTGTAAAAAAAAAAAGAAAAAAAAAGAAAGAAGTGGTTTTTACCCAACAGCAACGATAATGCATAATACAATAATAAATGAATGAATCCCATTGAATTCCACAGACCGACAGCCCAGTCGGAGAGGGACTTGATCAGCTTGGCATCCGTGGGGAGGGTCAGGATGTAGGTGAAGTGGAGGAGGATGTCCACCAGGAGCACGGCCCCCAGGAGGAGCAGGGCCTGCAGGCCGATGCTCCACAGCTCCCCCTCCCTCCTGCTCAGCTCAGCCCTGTTAGCCTGTAGAGGGCAGCACACACACACAACTCACACCAGAGATACAGCACTCTGTAGTGCTGTGTGTGCGTGTTTCACGTTTATTCATCACATGTAACGTACAGTTCGTTACTAGAACAGTGAAATGTTGCTCTGTGATGTGTTCATTACAGTTAATTACAAATACACAATTTACAAATAAAATAAAAAATAATGTTTTGTGTTGGTGGTTATCGTTTGTTATGTGTGTTGCGCCTCTTCAGGCTACCTGAACACAGTACTTGTCAAAGGTCATGATGGGTCCAAAGTAGAAGTAGGGGAGGTAGAAGTTGTACTTGAGCAGCTCCAGGAGGCTGTAGTTCCCCTCTCTCCTCTCACAGTTCTCCAGGGCGAAGCTCATACAGCGCATGATGGTGAAGCCGCAGCCTCCGTAGAACAAGACATGTCTCAGCTCAAACGAGCCCATCACAAAGCCAGCCTGGAGACCACAGATATGGTCTGATATGAGTTGGGAGTCCAGGACGTCAGACTAAAACACTGATTAGCTACAGTATGACTAGAGATGAAATTGCTTGACATGACAATTGACATACAGAAATTATATACAACGTGACGTGTGTGGTGTGATATGCCATTCTGTGATGTTGTGTATTACTGTAAAGTGTAAAGTCTATTTTTACGAAACTTTGCATAATGGTAGAGCATCATGCAAATATGCTCTAGAACGATTTTTACATTGATTGGCCAAAGGGGGGCGCAATAGCAACTGACTGAAATTACAAACTTTGAACAGGCATATCTCATGCCTCGTTTGACATAAATTACCATATTAAAATTTGATGCCGATATAAGCATTTTTGTGAAAAGCCTGCCATCATGCTTCCATAGGCATATGACCGGCATATCTCATGCCCCTATAGCGCAAAGACTATATAAACCCTCTTTGCCTAGAGTCATGAAACTTTTCAGAAATTTGCCTCTCCTCACCCCAAACAAATTTGCCTCAAGAACTCATGATGTTCAGTTATGGAGAATTTCTGCCATTTTGCAGTTTTTGAAAAACACTTAAAATCTAGCTCCTCCTAGAAAGTTTGACCAATCTGCATGCAACTCGGTAGACATAATCTAGGGACCAATATCTATGGTCCAATGAAGATCGCAGAGGGCGTGGCTTTTCACATGAAGGGGTATAATTTCTGAAGTGTTGTAGAGAACACCTCAAAACTTTGTAGGCATGTCCACACCTATAAACTGAGGCTAACCATGCATTATTGGCCCAATGTAGTTTTTGACCACTAGTATGCGCTCTAGAGAAAATTTGAGAAGGTGGTCCCCGAAAATCACATACTACGTCATTGCGTCAATACCCGGAGCACATAATAGTGACGTTTCACACATCTTTGTTGTTTTCAAAACATTAGCTAAATATCTTTTTGCGAAGAAATTACAAGGTAGGAAAGACATTCAAGTGATTCAACAATGAAGTCTCCGACGCAAATTCAGCCGAGGCACGTACGTCACGGCCGGGGGGGTCAGCAGAGGTTAATCAGTCACGCATGACGCAGCACCAGCTGACTGTAGCTGTCATAGCATTGGTCAGCTCACTAGAGCGCATGTATTTAAGCTGTCAAAACATGTCATTGTTCGCGCTTGCCTTTACTGCTGGTTGTGCATTGCATGCTCGCCCCACCTCCTCCCCTGCTCCTCCTGCGTATGTCGATGTCGTCTGTTGTCATCGTTGCTCTCTGTCCGGGGTAGTTTGCAGGTATTCCACCTGCGTCGGCCGGTGGATGCCAGAGTAGCCGCTAGCTGGTCTCTGTGGCTTTCCGTGGCGGGCGCCATGGACGCAGAGACACTAGGCTGTATCTCCCGCGGAACCCACGAAGCGTCGGCCCGTGGGGACCAGGGACTATAATGTACAGCAGTCCTCCTGTGGCACTCTTTGACGGTCTTAGTGGGCTGAGTTACCTCCGAGCGTCTTCCCGATCGCGGCCCACTCTGATCGTCATTGAGGCAGGGGGCTAGATGCCGTTCCCCCTTCCTGGCTCTCTGGGCCAAGGGCTTGGCCCAGAGGGGGGGAACACCTAGATTGCCTCCCCCTGCTAACGCGCTCCACGCCGGTGGAAGGCAGGGGGCTAGATGCCGTTCCCCCTTCCTGGCTCTCTGGGCCAAGGGCTTGGCCCAGAGGGGGGGAACACCTAGATTGCCTCCCCCTGCTAACGCGCTCCACGCCGGTGGAGCGCTTTCCACGCCGGTGGAAGGCAGGGGGCCCCCCGGACAGAGCACACCGCCAAAAATTCATATGCATGTATTATGCCGCTTGTATATAAATGTTCAAATTTGACAAAAGTGATCTCGACTGAATGTTTATTAGACTACAAGGAACCATATAATCGAGGAATTTCAAAAATAAACAAAGAATGGATTGTTTTGTGTCATTAGGATTTGTCATTTTAAAGACTTGTCGAACAGGGTTTTTTGCACGACTTATTTAATGCCGACTTAGAAAGAGAGTCCTCTAACCTGGACTCCGAGCTAGTTTTTAATCAGCTACATATTTAATTCTCTCTCTCTGAGAAACATGCCCCCTATAAGAATTATAGGATAAAAATCGCTTTGGTTGCACTTCAGACAACTGCGGAATAGGGGTCCATCTTGGGTCCACTTTTATTTACTATTTATATTAATAACATTTTGCCCTCCTTCCCACACTGTGCTGTCCATTATTATGCAGACGACACAATCCTATACAGTACAGGAACCACTCTTAGAACGGCCACTGCAAATCTGCAGTCTGCTTTTGATGCTTCCCAGCTGTCTCTTATTGGCCATAAGCTTGTCCTAAATTCCGACAAGACAAAATGTATGTTGTTTTCAAGGTCTCGTGGGGCTGATGCCAGTATTGTTATTCACACTCTACAGGGGACACAAATAGAAATTGTTGACTCCTATAAATACATGGGCATTAGGCTAGATAGCAGGCTATCATTCCATTTTAAATTGTAATCAGGGCGGCATTGAAAAAGAGAGCTTGCTCTCAATTGTCTTCCCTGAATGAATAAAGGTTTCAATTCAATTCAATGTGGTGTGGTGTTCTGTGCTGTGGTGTTCTGTGGTGTGTTACACTGCTACACGGATGGCGACACACCACCTCAAGCTCAACCTGGACAAGACTGAGCTGCTGTTCCTCCCGGGGAAGGGCTGCCTGCACTAGGACCTGGCCATCACTATTGAAGACACTGTGGTGATGCCAACTTGGACTGCAAGGAATCTGGGTGTGACACTGGACAACCAACTGTCATTCTCTGCACATATCACATCCGTCACACACGCTCTTCTCTTGGGAATCATTTTGACACATGGGACTCGTCCATTGGGGACTCTTTTGACATTTGGAAATCCCCATTGGGGACTCTTTTGACATTTGGGAATCCCCATTGGATTTCAATGGGGAACACTTGGGAATCATTTTGACACATGGGACTCGTCCATTTGGGACTCTTTTGACATTTGGGACTCGTCCATTGGGGACTCTTTTGACATTTGGGAATCCCCATTGGATTTGAATGGGGAACACTTGGGAATCATTTTGACACATGGGACTTGTCCATTTGGGACTCTTTTGACATTTGGGACTCGTCCATTGGGGACTCTTTTGACATTTGGGACTCGTCCATTGGGGACTCTTTTGACATTTGGGAATCCCCATTGCATTTGAATGGGGAACACTTGGGAATCATTTTGACACATGGGACTCATCCATTTGGGACTCTTCTGACATTTGGGACTCGTCCATTGGGGACTCTTTTGACATTTGGGAATCCCCATTGGATTTGAATGGGGAACACTTGGGAATCATTTTGACACATGGGACTTGTCCGTTTGGGACTCTTTTGACATTCGGGACTCGTCCATTGGGGACTCTTTTGACACATGGGACTCATCCATTTGGGACTCTTTTGACATTTGGGAATCTTCCCATGACATTTGGGACTCTTTTGACAATTGGGACTCGTCCATTTGGGACTCTTTTGACATTTGGGCATCGACATAAAAAGAGCCCCAAATGGCAGAAAGATTCCTATTTGGATGAATTCGAACCCAGAGACCCATGCCAGGACTCAACAGAACCATTTTGCATGAATAGAGCCCCAAATTGCAGAAAGATGCCCATTTGGATGGATTCAAACCCAGAGACCCATGCCAGGACTCAACAGAACCATTTTGCATGAAAAGAGCCCCAAATTGCAGAAAGATGCCCATTTGGATGGATTCAAACCCAGAGACCCATGCCAGGACTCAACAGAACCATTTTGTAAAAATCAAATGTCAGAGAGATTCCCATTTGGACGTTCAATAGGATCAATAATCATATCAGCAACCCTTTTGGCATAATGATTCCCAAATGGCAGAAGTTTGAATTGAATTGAAACGATCCCCGTTTGTAAATAGAAATTAAAGATTCCCAAATGGCAAAAGATTCCTATCTGGCAGCACCTTCGGAGCCCCAAATGGCAGAGAGATTCCGATTTGGACAATCAATAGGATCAATAATCATATCAGCAACCCTTTTGGCATAATGATTCCCAAATAGCAGAAGTTGGAATTTAATTTAATTGAAACGATCCCCGTTTGTACATAGAAATTAAGGATTCCCAAATGGCAAAAGATTCCTATCTGGCAGCACCTTTCGGAGCCCCAAATGGCAGAGAGATTCCCATTTGGACGATCAATAGGATCAATAATCATATCAGCAACCCTTTTGGCATAATGATTCCCAAATGACAGAAGTTGGAATTGAATTGAATTCAAATGCACCCCGTTTGTACATAGAAATTAAGGATTCCCAAATGGCAAAAGATTCCTATCTGGCAGGACCTTCGGAGCCCCAAATGGCAGAGAGATTCCCATTTGGATGATCATTTGGATCAATAATCGTATTGGCAAGCCTTTTGGCATAATGATTCCCAAATGGCAGAAGTTGGAATTGAATTGAATTGAAACGATCCCCATTTGTACATAGAAATTACAAGGAAAAGGTTAAAGGATTCCCAAATGGCAAAAGGATCCCATCTGTCAGCACCCTCCAACCAGGCCACTTCACCCCCAAGCCCCAAGCCCAAAGTCAGAAACGAGGTCTGGAGGCACCCCCCGGTGGTCTCGGAGTGAGGGCACACCCAGGATTCCCAAACGTCAAAATTTAAGTCCGAAGTGTCAGGGTTCCGAAGTGGTGAGTCCCAAATGTAGGCCCCATTGACATTGGGGACTCTTTCTGGCACGGCGGTATTCGCTCAATGTTAATTTTCGCCCATTTGGGAATCCTTAAGCCTCGGTTCCGTTACTCCCACACAACTTCCCTTCTCTGTTCTCCACTGTCTCCCTGTAGCAGCTCGCATCCAGTTTAAAACTCTGGCACTAGCCTACAGGACAATGAAAGAAACAGCTCTCTCCTACCTCCAGACCATGGTTAAACCCTAAACCCCCTCCTGACCGCTACGCTTTGCTACCTCGCGGCGACTGGTTGTTCCGTCACTCCGAGGCCCCTGCAGTCAATCGACACAGTCACGGCTCTTCTCTGTCCTGGCCCCGCAGTGGTGGAATGAACTGCCCACTAACGTCAGGACAGTAGACTCGCTGCCCATCTTTCGCCGTAGGCTCAAAAGTCTTCTCTTCAAGAAGTACTACCATGATCCTCCCTCTTAAGCACCTGTTGTATTTTAGATTGCTATTCTTACACTTTGGCTTCAGCACTACATTATGCTCTTAGACACTTTTAGAAAGGAGATGCAGTTCTGGCAAGTATTAGTACATTGGCGTTTCCTACGTTAAATGCAGTTATTGTAAGTTGCTTTGGATAAAAGCGTCAGCTAAATGACTGTAATGTAATGTAAAGATGGCGACGTGGAAGGCCACCTCGGTGCGTTTGTGTGCATTGTCTTGTTTTGTTTGTAAATCCAGTGTTTTGCGACAGTTCCATGGAGCTCCTTCACCAGAGAAGAGCTCATGACCATCAAGGAATTAACTCATGACTTTTCACTTCATTACTCTATTTTGTACTGCCCTGTTGCTGCACTTTGTTCATAATAATAATAATAATAAGAACTAGAAAGTACATTTCCTGGAGAAAATGTGAGGTGGGCTAGCTGCTGCAGCTGTATGTAACAGCTACTGCTAGAACTACTACGGACCAGGCAATCTCCATGCACCCACCGGCGAAGACCGTGCGTCTCTAGCCCAACCAGGGGCTGAGTTGTGGGGTCTGTGGTGTGGACAGTGGCATGGTGGTGAGACTCCGCCCCCTCAGGTCAGAGCTGGTCGAGGACAGTGTACCCCTCTCCGGACCACCTACCCCCCCGCACCGGTGAAGACCATGTGTCTCTAGCCCAATCAGGGGCTGAGTTGTGGGGCCCGTGGCGTAGATAGTGGCGTGGTGGTGAGACTCCGCCCCCCCAGGTCAGAGCTGGTCGAGGACAGTGTACCCCTCTCCGGGCCACCTACCCGCCCGCACCGCTGAAGACCATGTGTCTCTAGCCCACTCAGGGGCTGAGTTGTGGGGCCCGTGGTGTAGATTGTGGCGTGGTGGTGAGACTCCGCCCCCTCAGGTCAGAGCTGGTCGAGGACAGTGTACCCCTATCTGGGCCACCTACCCGCTCGCACCGGTGAAGACCATGTGTCTCTAGCCCACTCAGGGGCTGAGTTGTGGGGCCGTGGCGTGGATAGTGGCGTGGGGGTGAGACTCCGCCCCCTCAGGTCAGAGCCAGTCAGGGACAGTGTACCCCTCTCCGGGCCACCTACCTGACTCATCCGGTGAAGATCGTGTGTCTCTTGCCCACTCAGGGGCTGAGTTGTGGGGCCCGTGGCGTGGATAGTGGCGTGCTGGTTAGGCCCCGCCCCCTTGGGTCACAGCTAGTCGGGGACAGTACAGTGACCTCTGGGCAATTTCCATGCATCCACCAATGAAGACTGTGTCTCTAACCCACTCGGGGGTTGAGTTGTGGGGCCCGTGGCGTAGATAGTGGCGTGGTGGTGAGACTCCGCCCCCTCAGGTCAGAGCTGGTCGAGGACAGTGTACCCCTCTCCGTGCCACCTATCCACCCGCACCGGTGAAGACCATGTGTCTCTAGCCCACTCAGGGGCTGAGTTGTGGGGCCGTGGCGTGGATAGTGGCGTGGGGGTGAGACTCCACCCCCTTGGGTCAGAGCCGGTCGTGGACAGTGTAGGCCATGCCGGGCTACCCACCTGCCTTCACCAGTGAAGACTGTGTGTCTCTAGCCACCTCAGAGGCTGTGTTGTGAGGTCCGTGGCGTGGATAGTGGCGTGATGACGAGACTCCGCCCCCTCCAGTCAGAGCAGGTCGGGAGCAGTGCACTGACATCCGGGCAATCTCCATGCACCCACAGTGAAGACCGTGTGTCTGTAGCTCACTCAGGGGCTGAGATGTGGGGACAGTGGAGTGGATAATGGCGTTGTGACGAGACTCCGCCACCTCGGGTCAGAGCCGGTCTAGGACAGTGTACTGCTCCCCGGACCACCCACATGCACCCAACCGTGAAAACTGCGTCTTTAGCCAACTCAGGGGCTGAGATGTGGGGACGGTGGCGTGGATAGTGGCGTGGTGGCGAGACTCCGCCCCCTCAGGCCAGAGGTTGTGGGAGGCAGGTCAGTGATTGCCAGGCCATCCCCATGCACCCCTCATTGGAGACCATGTGTCTATAGCCCACTCCGGGGCAGAGCAGAAGCTGTGGAGGTGTTGTATGGAAGTTGAGGTTAGAAGCAGTAGCAGTGAAAAGCAGTAGGTGTTTGTTATAAGTACTGCTAGTACTACACTCAAAAATAGATTAGACCACTCATCATAACTCATAGTTTTATTCAGTTCAATAGCTGAAAGAGGAGAAAATATATTAATATGAGTTTGCAGCCTGAAAATATTCTGAATATTTCTAAGAAAGATGGATGGATGGATGGATGGATGGATGGATGGATGGATGCAAGAAAGAAAGAAAGAAAGAAAGAAAGAAAGAAAGAAAGAAAGAAAGAGGGTTGATGGATGGATGGATGAAGGAAAGAAAGAAGGATGAAAGATGAAAGAAAGAAAGAAGGAAGGAAAGTAGGAAGGATGGAAGGAAGGATGGAACGATGGAAGGAAGGAAGGAAGGAAAGAAAGAAAGAAAGAAGGAAGGATGGAAGGAAGGAAGGAAGGAAGGAAGGAAGGAAGGAAAGAAATAAAGAAAGAAATAAAGAAAGAAAGAAAGAAAGAGGGAAGGAAGGATGAAAGGGAAGGAAGGAAGGATGGACGTTAGGATGGAAGGAAGGAAGGGAAATGAATGAAGGATCGAAGGAAAGAAAGAAAGAAGGAAGGGAAGGAAGGATGGAAGGAAGGAAAGAAAGGAGGAAGGATGGAAGGAAGGAAAGAAAGGAGGAAGGAAGGATGGAAGGAAGGAAGGAAGGAAAGAAAGAAGGATGGAAGGATGGATGGAAGGAAGGAAGGAAGGATGGAAGGAAGGAAAGAAGTAAGGATGGAAGGAAGGATGGAAGGAAGGAAGGAAAGAAGGATGGAAGGAAGGGATGGAAGGAAGGAACAATGGAAGGAAGGAAGGAAGGGAAGGAAGGAAGGAAAGAAAGAACGAAGGAAGGGAAGGATGGAAGGAAGGAAAGCAAGGAAAGAAAGAAAGAAAGCAAGTAGGAAGGAAGGAAGGAAGGAATGGAAGGATGGAAGGATGGAAGGAAGGAAGGATGGAAGGATGGAAGGAAGGAAAGAAGGAAGGAAGGAAGGAAAGGAAGGATGGAAGGAAGGAAAGGAAGGAAAGATGGAAGGAAGGAAGGAAGTAAAGGAAGGGAAGGAAAGGAAGGAAGGAAGGATGGAAGGAAGGAAGGAAGGAAGGAAGGAAAGAAAGAAGGAAGGAAGGAAGGGAAGGATGGAAGGAAGGAAGGATGGAAGGAAGGATGGAAGGAAGGAAATGAAGGAAGGATGGAAGGAAGGAAGGAAAGAAAGAAGGAAGGAAGGATGGAAGTAAGGGAAGGAAGGAAGGAAGGAAGGAAGGAAGGAAGGATGGAAGGATGGAAGGAAGGAAGGATGGAAGGAAGGATGGAAGGAAGGGAAGGAAGGAAAGGAAGGAAAGATGGAAGGAAGGAAGGAAAGGAAGGATGGAAGGAAAGAAAGAAGGAAGGATGGAAGGATGGGAGGGAAGGAAGGATGGAAGGGAGGATGGAAGGAAGGAAGGAAAGAAGGATGGAAGGAAGGGATGGAAGGAAGGAACAATGGAAGGAAGGAAGGAAGGGAAGGAAGGAAAGAAAGAACGAAGGAAGGGGGGGATGGAAGGAAGGAAAGCAAGGAAAGAAAGAAAGAAAGAAAGAAAGAAAGCAAGAAGGAAGGAAGGAAGGAAGGAATGGAAGGAAGGATGGAAGGATGGAAGGATGGAAGGAAGGAAGGATGGAAGGATGGAAGGAAGGAAGGAAAGAAGGAAGGAAGGAAGGAAAGGAAGGATGGAAGGAAGGAAATGAAGGAAAGATGGAAGGAAGGAAGGAAGGAAAGGAAAGGAAAGGAAAGGAAGGAAGGATGGAAGGAAGGAAGGAAGGAAGGAAGGAAAGAAAGAAGGAAGGGAAGGATGGAAGGAAGGAAGGATGGAAGGAAGGAAATGAAGGAAGGATGGAAGGAAGGAAGGAAGGAAAGAAGGAAGGAAGGATGGAAGTAAGGGAAGGAAGGAAGGAAGGAAGGAAGGATGGAAGGAAGGATGGAAGGATGGAAGGAAGGGAAGGAAGGAAAGGAAGGAAAGATGGAAGGAAGGAAGGAAAGGAAGGAAGGATGGAAGGAAAGAAAGAAAGAAGGAAGGATGGAAGGATGGGAGGGAAGGAAGGATGGAAGGGAGGATGGAAGGAAGGAAGGAAGGAAGGAAGGATGGAAGGAAGGAAGAAAGGAAAGGAAGGATGGAAGGAAGAAATGAAAGGAAGGAAGGAAGGATGGAAGGATGGAAGGAAGGTAAGGAAGGAAAGGAAGGAAGGATGAAAGGAAGGAAAGAAAGAAGGAAGGAAGGATGGAAGGAAGGAAGGAAGGATGGAAGGATGGAAGAAAAGGAAATGAATGATGGATCGAAGGAAAGAAAGAAAGAAGGAAGGGAAGGAAGGATGGAAGGAAGGAAAGAAAGGAGGAAGGAAGGATGGAAGGAAGGAAAGAAAGAAAGGAAGGATGGAAGGAAGGAAAGAAAGAAGGATGGTTGGTAAGGGAAGGAAGGATGGATGGATGGATGGATGGATGGATGGAAGGAAGGAAGGATGGAAGGAAGGAAGGAAGGAAGGAAGGAAAGAAGGAAGGAAGGATGGAAGGAATGAAGGATGGAAGGAAGGATGGAAGAAAGCAGGATGGAAGGAAGGGATGGAAGGAAGGAGGGAAGGAAGGAAGGAAGGAAAGAAAGAAAGAAGGAATGGAAGGATGGAAGGATGGAAGGAAGGAAGGAAGGAAGGAAGGAAGGAAGGAAGGAAGGAAGGAAGGAAGGAAGGAAGGAAAGAAGGAAGGAAGGAAGGAAAGGAAGGATGGAAGGAAGGAAAGGAAGGAAAGATGGAAGTAAGGAAGGAAAGGAAGGAAGGATGGAAGGAAGGAAGGAAAGAAAGAAGGAAGGGAAGGAAGGATGGAAGGAAGGATGGAAGGAAAGGAAGGAAAGGAAGGAAGGAAGGATGGAAGGAAGGAAGGAAAGAAAGAAAGAAGGAAGGATGGAAGGAAGGGAAGGAAGGAAGGATGGAAGGAAGGAAGGAAAGGAAAGGAATGAAGGATCGAAGGAAAGGAAGAAAGAAGGAAGGGAAGGAAGGAAGGATGGATGGAAGGAAGGAAAGAAAGGAGGAAGGAAGGAAAGAAAGGAGGAAGGAAGGAAGGGAAGGAAGGATGGAAGGAAGGGAAGGATGGATGGATGGAAGGAAGGAAGGATGGATGGAAGGAAGGAAGGAAGAAAGAAGGAAGGAAGGAAGGAAGGATGGAAGGATGGAAGGAAGGAGATGGAAGGAAGGATGGAAGGAAGGAAGGAAGGAAGGAAGGAAAGAAGGAAGGATGGAAGGAAGGGAAGGAAGAAAGGAAGGATGGAAGGAAGGAAGGAAGGATGGAAGGAAGGAAGGAAGGAAGGAAGAAAGAAGGAAGGGAAGGAAGGAAGGATGGAAGGAAGGAAAGAAAGCAAGAAGGAAGGAAGGAAAGGAAGGATGTAAGGATGGAAGGAAGGAAGGATGGAAGGATGGAAGAAAGAAGGAAGGAAGTAAGGAAGGAAAGGAAGGAAGGATGGATGGATGGAAGGAAGGAAGGAAGGAAGGAAGGAATGAATATGAATGCTACCACAGTAGTCAATAAAGGGTGCCTGTACAGAGAGCATCCACGTGTCCCCAAATTCAAATCCCAACTGACACTGAGCATCCTCTCATTCACTTCAATGGAAAGGCATGTTGGCTTCAGACAGCTCTCTCTCAAAAAGTATAAAGGTGCCAGCCTAGATTTTGACACCGTATGAATCCTGAGAAAATGCTGAACATTTAAGGCTATTATATGTCCGTGTAGCTTAAAAACTGTAGGCATGGCGACGAGTTAGAAAAAGGGTAAAAATGCAAAATTAGCAGCTCAAAAGGTAGAGTGTGGGCCCATACGTTTCAATGGAGAGCGCAGTTGCCAAACAAATCGTCATACAGCGAAAATTATAAGTCACACGGCTTAGATACGTACATTGTACGAATCAGCACAGTTGTGTGAAAGTTTTTATGTATAATACGTGTGTGAGCTTTCAAAACTGTAGGAGTGCCAGCAGTTTACAAAATGTGTAAATATTTTAAAAGCAACAGCTGCCACCACTCTAAAAACATAATGATACTGAACATTCCACCAGCAGTTTCAATGGCACAAAAATGACTATTAAAAGTTAAATGACTAAAAAACTATAAAAAATATCAAAAATCTGAATGCATCCGTTAAAGAGCTAAACATCGTGAACATTTTAAAGTTTGAATGAAGTTTCTAGCACAAAGTATGAAGAGGTTATAAAGGAGACAAAAAAGGGGGAGAATAATAAAGAAAGAAAGAAATAGTGGGAATATCACAAGTTGGGCTAGCTTTTGCAAGCTAGCCCACCTAATAATAATAATAATAATAATTAGGTGGGCTAGCTTGTAGAAGCTAGCCCAACTTGTGATATTCCCACTATTTCTTTCTTTATTATTATTAGGTGGGCTAGCTTGCAGAAGCTAGCCCAACTTGTGATATTCCCACTATTTCTCTTTCTTTCTTTCTTTCTTTCTTTCTTTCTTTCTTTCTTTCTTTCTTTCTTTCTTTCTTTCTTTCTTTCTTTCTTTCTTTCTTTCTTTCTTTCTTTCTTTCTTTCTTATTATTCTCCCCACTTTTTTGAACCTTAACTTGTTCTTCATACTTTGTCCTAGAAACTTCATTCAAACTTTAAAATGTTCATAATGTTTAGCTCTTGAACGGATCCATTCAGATTTTTGATATTTGTTATAGTTTTAAAGAAATTTAACTTTTAAAACTATTTTTTGTCCCATTGAAACTGCTTGAAACTGCTTTTGGAATGTTCAGAAACGTTATGTTTTTAGAGTGGTGGCAGCAGTTGCTTTGAAAATATTCACACATTTTGTAAACTGCTGGCACTCCTACAGTTTTGAAAGCTCACACACATATTATACATCAAAATGTTCACACAACTGTGCTGATTCGTACAATGTAAATATCTAAGCAGTGTGACTTACAGTTTTCGCTGTATGACGATTTGTTCGGCAACTGCGCTCCTCATTGAAACGTATGGCAACGCACTCTAGCTTTTGAGCTGCTAATTTTGCATTTTTACTCTTTTTCTAACTTGTCGCTATACCTACAGTTTTAACATCTCATACACATATTATATATCGAAACATTCCCATAACTGTGCTGATTCGTACAATGTAAGTATCTAAGCCGTGTGACTTATAGTTTTCGCTGTATGACGATTTGTTCGGCAACTGCGCTCTCCATTGAAACGTATGGGCCCACGCTCTACCTTTTGAGCTGCTAATTTTGCATTTTTACCCTTTTTCTAACTCGTCGCCATGCCTACAGTTCTTAAGCTACACGGACATATCATAGCCTAAAATGTTCAGCATTTTCTCAGGATTCCTACGGTGTCAATATCTAGGCTGTGACCTTTATACTTTTTGAGAGAGAGCTGTCTGAAGCCAACATGCCTTTCCATTGAAGTGAATGAGAGGATGCTCACAGTGTCAGTTGGGATTTGAATTTGGGGACACGTGCAGGCTCTCTGTACAGGCACCCTTTTATGACTACTGTGGTAGCATTCATATTCATTCATTCATTCCTTCCTTCTTTCCTTCCTTCCTTCCTTCCATCCATCTTTCCTTCCTTCCTTCTTTCCTTCCATCCTTCCTTCCTTTCTTTCCTTCCTTCCATCCTTCCTTCCTTCATTCTTTCCTTCCATCCATCCATCCATCCTTCCTTTCTTTCCTTCCTTCCATCCTTCTTTCCTTCCTTCCTTCCTTTCTTTGTTTCCTTCCTTCCTTCCATCCTTCCATCCTTCCATCCTTCCTTCCTCCTTTCCTTCCTTCCTTCCTTCCTTCCTTCCTTCCTTCCTTCCTTCCTTCCTTCCTTCCTTCCTTCTTTACTTCCTTCCTTCCTTCCATTCTTCCTTCTTTCTTTCTTTCATCCATCCATCCTTTCTTTCTTTCTTTCTTTCTTTCTTTCTTTCTTTCTTTCTTTCTTTCTTTCTTTCTTTCATCCATCCATTCATCCATCCTTCTTTCTTTCTTTCCTTCTTTCATCCCTCCCTCCCTCCCTCCCTCCCTCCCTCCCTCCCTCCCTCCCTCCCTTCATCCATCCTTCTTTCTTTCTTTCTTTTTTCTTTCTTTCTTTCTTTCTTTCTTTCTTTCTTTCTTTCTTTCTTTCTTTCTTTCTGTCTTCCATCCATCCATCCATCCATCTTTCTTTCTTTCTTTCTTTCTTTCTTTCTTTCTTTCTTTCTTTCTTTCTTTCTTTCTTTCTTTCTTTCTTTCTTTCTTTCTTTCTTTCATCCATCCATCCATCCATCCATCCATCCATCTTGGTCTCCAATGAGGGGTGCATGGGGATGGCCTGGCAATCACTGACCTGCCCCCCACAACCTCTGACCTGAGGGGGGCGGAATCTCGCCACCACGCCACTATCCACACCACCATCCCCACATCTCAGACCCTGAGTTGGCTAATGACGCAGTTTTCACGGTTGGGTGCATGTGGGTGGTCCGGGGAGCAGTACACTGTCCTAGACCGGCTCTGACCCGAGGGAGCGGAGTCTCGTCACAACGCCACTATCCATGCCACTGTCCCCACATCTCAGCCCCTGAGTGAGCTACAGACACACGGTCTTCACTGTTGGGTGCATGGAGATTGCCTGGATGTCAGTACACTGCCCCCGACCTGCTCTGACCGGAGGGGGCGGAGTCTCGCCATCACGCCACTATCCACGCCACGGACCTCACAACACAGCCTCTGAGGTGGCTAGAGACACACAGTCTTCACTGGTGAAGGCAGGTGGGTAGCCCGGCATGGCCTACACTGTCCACGACCGGCTCTGACCCAAGGGGGTGGAGTCTCGCTACCACGCCACTGAACATGCTACGGACACCACAACTCAGCCCTTGAGGGGGCTGGAGACACACGGTCTTCACTGGTGAAGGCAGGTGGTTAGCCGGTGCGGCCTACACATTTCACCCCTGGCTCTGAACCAAGCGTGCAGAGTCTCGCCACCACGCCACAGACACCACAACTCAGCCCCTGATTGAGCTAGAGACACAGTCTTCACCAGTGGGTGCAAGGAGACTGCCCGGAGGTCTTCATGGTGGAGTCAGGTAGGTGGCCCGGAGAGGGGTACACTGTCCCCGACTGGCTCTGACCTGAGGGGGTGGAGTCTCACCACCACGCCACTATTCACGCCACGGGCCCCACAACTAAACCCCTGAGTGGGCTAGAGACACAGTCTTCATTGGTTAATGCATGGAAATTGCCCAGAGGTCACTGTACTGTCCCCGACTAGATGTGACCCAAGGGGGCGGGGCCTAACCAGCACGCCACTATCCATGCCACAAGCCCCACAACTCAGCCCCTGAGTGGGCTAGAGACACACGGTCTTCACCGGTTGAGTCAGGTAGGTGGCCCGGAGAGGGGTACACTGTCCCTGACTGGCTCTGACCTGAGGGGGCGGAGTCTCACCTCCACGCCACTATCCACGCCACAGCCCCACAACTCAGCCACTGAGTGGGATAGAGACACACGGTCTTCACCGGTGCGGGCGGGTAGGTGGCCCGGAGAGGGGTACACTGTCCTCGACCAGCTCTGACCTGAGGGGGCGGAGTCTCACCACCATGCCACTGTCCACGCCACAGACCCCAATCGCTGCGCAACGCGTGCAGTCTCCCACATAGGGTAGGACAAGTAGGCTACATCCTCTTCCCCTTTCTGTAAAGCGTATTGTGTTGCCTTTGTATATGAAATGAGCTATAATGATTTAAGTGATCTGACTAATAATCAGTTATTGCAGTGGTATTCCGCTCGATTCCTTTATATCACCACAACTGACATGTTGAACACAGAACAGTAACGTTACAGAGTTCAACTGGCTTTATTGGACACCTAAGATAAATAACGTTAGACTGAACAATGCCATTTATGTCGGTTTCACAGCGCATAAATGATCTGTCTTCTGGTAAGACCCACAGTTGCAATTATTTGACTAACTAGGTCTATAGCTACTGTTCGTAGCTGGCTGAAAGCTATAACGTTAGTCTAATAGCCTAATGTCTATTATGATCTAAAGTCTAATATGATCTTTAGAAACGTCTTTCGAAACGAAATGGCTTCCTCGCACAGCGCGCAATCGTTGCTCCAGCACGCTGTGCGCATGCGTGCTGGAGCAAGTGAGGAAGCCGGTGGGTAGTGTTCAGGAATTTACATCCAAACACCTTAAACCTTTGTCCTCTCACTTCTCTTGTAATTCATCACCTCCCCCAAATCTTCACATAGCTGTGCTAACATACAAAATGGCTTCCAGAGAAGGCCATCTGTCTACAATAGAATAACCATCCTTTGTCCCCAATTGCCGCCCTTTTTCTCATGTCACATGTCTGTACTCTTGGCCACGCCTGCCATTTCATATGACGTACAATGGAGTAGCCAATCACATCCTGGAAGCACCGTACCTTTGTTTTTGATTGCATATAAGGCACAGCAAAACCCATAGTCGGGACTTCGCTGACTAAACCACCCTTGTTGCGTTTTCAGGAAGTCCTTGCGCTCGTATGCTTTTCACAATAAACCAGACTTAACCTTTTGAACGAATCTTGGTAAATCCTTTTGACTAGATCAGTTATTTTACTATCACAGTTGGCGACTCGGGACGGGATCTACTGCCGTGGGGTTCGCCTGGAGTGGAACCAAAGGACGCAGACGTGCGGAGCGGTAGCCGCTCTGGAACTTCTCTCTTTGCGTCTATGCGCACTGGTTCGGAGAAGTCCGCCGTTGGTTCCACTCGGCTAAACTCACGGTACGTTGAAAAACGAATCCTTTTATGCTTGTTATTTGCCATGGTTTTGGTTCAGATTGTGTTGGTCTGGATTGTTGAAAACAGAAACCCCGGCGTGGGTATTTAGTACGTATTTAGTAAGTAACTATCTAAGGAAGTTGTGAACAGCAATAGATATATTTATATATTGTATTGTCCTTTGATTTCGTCCTTGTTTCGTTACGAGGGTATAAACAGTTCAGAAGAAGTGTGAGTTTTGGTCTTGTGAATTTGTTCCCCTGTAGTTGATGTACAATTCAGGTTGTTTATCGGTTGCAGCTTAGAACGGGTTTTTTGAGTTAATACGCCAAAGAGTTGGCACAGAACAGGTTTCCCTTTGGCCGGTCGCGGGTGGAATTAAAACTGCAGAGCCGTTGTTTTCTCAACGAAGGTAGCTACAGGGAGTGGTTTTGGTATGTTAGTCCGACCCGCGTTTCTGGTAGAAGCGTTTGTCCCTTTGATCCCGGGTGGTTTAGTAAACCTAAACTAAGCTTAGCTTTGACTAAGTGGCTGGTGCAGCCAGGCATGCTTGTCGTGTGTTAAGTCGTGTGTTGTTAAGTTGTGTGTTCGTCCTCTTTTCGTCATCTTTGGTCGTTCTTTGTTTTGCGTCCCCGTGTTAGTCTGCTGTTTTACTGTTGGAGTTTCGGCTCTGTCTTGTATGTGCACGGGGTTGTTAGTTTGTTGTTTACTGTTTGAGCCTCGGCTCTTGCCTTGTATTGTTTGTTAAGCGCGCCATGGATCCAGGTAAAGTATTGTAAGTATTTTGTACACTGTTTAGACTGTTAAATTCGTAACTGCTAGATTTCCAGTAGGCTAGCTGGTTGTCTGGGAGACGCAGGAAAACACCACTCCGCTCTCCCGGTGATCCGCCATCGAGCCAGAGAACAAAGGACCAGTTGACTGGGTGAGTTATTTAGCGGTTTAATGTGTCTTTGTTTCTTTCGAAATTGTATTCCTTTGTTTATTTCCCGCCTGTGTTTAACTATACTTTTCTTTTCACCGTTAGTTTTGAATTATAGGCTGTAGGGTATTGTGTTAATTATGAATACCAATACTAGTTCGCTGTCTGGGCCAGCTAAGATTGTTGCGCAAAGGTTTTGGGATGATGCTTGTGTACAGTATTTGATCTGGGCGAAGCATTCTGATTTCCCCCTGTCCGGTACACTCAATATTTGTGAGTTAGCGACTGTTAGGGCTCAGTTACAGGCGTTTGAGATGACTAGGTTAGGAAGGGAGCCTGGAAATGCGATAGATTGGAATGCATTCAGGAAGTGGGAAATACTCGCACACGAGTGTTTTTTCAAGTCAAAAAGAAGCGTAGCTGACGAAGTTAATCAGAGAGAGGAATATTCAGAGTCCCCCCCCCCTCCTAGTCATTCCGTTTTGAACTCTATCACGCCGACTCGGCACTCAGAGCTCACACATCCTTCCCAAACTATGACTGGTTCACCCGCAGCTGCTGCCCCGCCTCCCAACTCTGTTTTTCCGTCTGCTCCCAACCAACAACGACCACAGGGTCGTCACACGAACAAGAATCGTAGGTATAGAAACAGAATAGACTACAGAATGAAACCGAGGGAGGGAAACGAAAACGGAGACAGAACTGACGTGTGTTTTCACTGTGGTAAAACTGGTCACTGGATCAGGAACTGTCGCAGTTACCGCAGGCAAATTGAAAGGGAGAATCCTGCAACCTGGGATTCGGCGCCACCTGCTGGGGTTCCCTTGAACAACCCACAAGGTAGATTTTAACTAGCTAATATAGACTTATTTTTTTAAGGTAAATAAACAGGACAAGACATATGTAGCTGAGGACGTAAAGTTTGTGCATGATAGTGGGGGAAGTAGATAATGTTTGCCAGTGTCTTAATCTGAATACAGCATCTCCTAACCCAATTATATATTTTTAATGTTTATGTTAAATATCTCATGTTTATAGTTTGAGGCACATTCATCGGGCCTGAGTGTTTTTCCTGAGTGTTTTTACAGACAACTGTCGTTCCGGGAGTGATGGGTGAATGCCGAACCAGGAGACGGGCACAGGACCGGAGGTGGAGATGGGGGTTACCGGCCTGTTTCTCTACAGATGAGCGATCTGTGGTTCGTGGGATGCAGGCCAACGCCATGTCACCGACTCACTGGGAGCGACAGATAAGTATGACATAGGGAAGAGACCATTTTGTCCGAAGCGGTGCCCAATACTCTGTCCTCAAATGCAGAAGAGAGAAGTTTTAGATATACAATTTTTAGCTATACAAATGAAGCTTTGATGGATTTTTTGATTAATTGATAATTGATGTTTTCTTAATTGTAAATGAAGCCAGTTCATTTTAGTGTCATTCTATTTGAGTGATGCATTTTTTCCCCCACCTCTTTTTTATCCTGACTTCAGGAAATTTGTTTCTACCCTTAAGGGGTGTTATTTTGTTGAGACGAGAATGTGTTTATTTTATTTCATAAAATCGCGAGAGAAATTCTAGAGCCAAATCCAATTGCCTTGATCATGACTGGGGACTGAGCGTGTTAAAGTCATTCTAACACTGCCCCTGATGTCACTGTAGGCTACTGCAGAGCCTAGATACGAACTGACTGGCTCTAATGACACTTGAACAGACACCCTGTTAAGTTTTCCTGACTGAATAACAACATTTTTCCCCAAAGCAGGAGCTTGCACTTAACCATGTTTCTGAGTATCTCCCAACAGACTGCTGATAACCGTTCCTGACCAAAGAGGGAAACAGGGAGACCAGACCAGAGGACTCTCCTTTTTTCTCTTCTGTTTTGTCTCTGTTTGTCTCTCTCATCTGTGGATCCACTGACAGAGCACTTCATCAGCCTGTACTGGGGGAGCGGGAGCGCCGAGGTGGCCCTCCAGCAGCACGACCCGGGCCGGCCCTACGTGGAGCAGTACCGTGTGGACCGGGTTCAGTTCAAGAGCCTGTACATGCTGCTGGCGCCCTGGCTGCGCACCTTCACCCTGCTGAACCAGGACAGGGACTCCCTCCTCACCTTCCGAGAGCTCGCTGGCTGACCGCTCTATGCAGACCTGCCCAATGGGAAGACAGACTACCAGGAGCAGATGAGCAGCCTGAGAACAGGCCAGAAAACATGGAAGAGAAGTAGATGTTGCGAGATGAACCTACCCGTCAAAGATGGAACAATCAGCACCAGGACATTCTGGCCTGTGTGGAATAGCTGTAAAAAGTAGCTGAGAGGACGGTCCATGCAGCCGAACCAGAGATTTCAAGAACAATCGGAGAGTGACCTTGACAGTCACCGCCACACTGTCCTCTCCTCTGATGAGCAATCGGAGAGTGACCTTGACGGTCACCGCCACACTCTCCTCTCCTCTGATGAGCAATCGGAGACTGACCTTGCCGGTCACCTCCTTCTCGTGGTTGTGGTATGACAACGTGGACAATCTCAACAGCAATGACTGCACCTCTAACCGCACACAAAGATGGAACCTACATTAAACATTCAGAGACGCAAACATGGAAGCTATGATCCATAGGACATTACATGCGATTATTCACAACAAGAGTGAATGAACTTTGAAATTATCTTGAAAAAATATCACATTTGTTTACAAGAGTTACAATGGTTGAAACATGAGTTGATAAAAAAGTTTGGGTTTTTCCTCTAAATTGACCAAGAGGTTTTTTGCCCTTCTTAGACTGGTAACCATTTATCTTTTTTTTTCCTTGTTCAACATTTAAATCAAGGTTTTTTGGTGAATGGTTGTCCATTTTTAGACTATAAATAGTATATAATCATGTCATCTTTTTTACCTTGTTTCCTGTCAAATTTCTGAAACAAGGGGTTTTGGTGCGTGATTTTACACGTGGAAAGAAAATAATCTATTTTTATTTTTTATTTTTTTTGCTCCACCTAGTGGAGAGATTATTTCCTTTCCACATGTATAGCATAGCTGAATGTTTACATTTTGTGTTTGGACTTTATATTTTATTTTTGTGTACCTGTTCAGGCACAAATGGGGGATTGTTCAGGAATTTACATCCAAACACCTTAAACCTTTGTCCTCTCACTTCTCTTGTAATTCATCACCTCCCCCAAATCTTCACATAGCTGTGCTAACATACAAAATGGCTTCCAGAGAAGGCCATCTGTCTACAATAGAATAACCATCCTTTGTCCCCAATTGCCGCCCTTTTTCTCATGTCACATGTCTGTACTCTTGGCCACGCCTGCCATTTCATATGACGTACAATGGAGTAGCCAATCACATCCTGGAAGCACCGTACCTTTGTTTTTGATTGCATATAAGGCACAGCAAAACCCATAGTCGGGACTTCGCTGACTAAACCACCCTTGTTGCGTTTTCAGGAAGTCCTTGCGCTCGTATGCTTTTCACAATAAACCAGACTTAACCTTTTGAACGAATCTTGGTAAATCCTTTTGACTAGATCAGTTATTTTACTATCACAGTAGCCCGGCGAGGAGTACACCGTCCCTGACTGGCTATGACCAAAAGGGGCGGAGCCTCGCCACCACTCCACTATTCACGCCACAGAACCCACTTTTCAGCCCCTGAGTGGGCTAGAGACACACAGTCTTCAATGGTGGATGCATGGAAATTGCCCAGAGGTCACTGCCCCGACTAGCTGTGACCCAAGGGGCCGGAGCCTAACCAGCACGCCACTATCCACGCCACGGGCCCCACAACTCAGCCCCTGAGTGGGTTAGAGACACACAGTCTTCAACGGTGGAGTCAGGTAGGTGGACCGGAGAGGGGTACACTGTCCCCGACTGGCTTTGACCCAAGGGGGCGGAGCCTAACCACCACGCCACTATCCACGCCACGGGCCCCACAACTCAGCCCCTGAGTGGGCTAGACACATGGTCTTCACCGGTGTGGGCGGGTAGGTGGCCCAGAGAGGGGTACACTGTCCCTGACCAGCTCTGACCTGAGGGGGCGGAGTCTCATCACCACGCCACTGTCCACGCCACGGACCCCACAATTCAGCCCCTGAGTGGGCTAGAGACGCAGGGTCTTCGACGGTGGGTGCATGGAGATTGCCCGGTCCGTATTAGTTCTAGCAGTAGCTGTTAGATACAGCTGCAGCAGCTAGCCCACCTCACATTTTCTCCAGGAAATGTACTTTCTAGTTATTAGGTGGGCTAGCTTGCAGAAGCTAGCCCAACTTGTGATATTCCCACTATTTCTTTCTTTCTTTCTTTCTTTCTTTCTTTCTTTCTTTCTTTCTTTCTTTCTTTCTTTCTTTCTTTCTTTCTTTCTTTCTTTCTTTCTTTCTTTCTTTATTATTATTCTCAACACTTTTTCGAACCTTAACAAGTTCTTCATACTTTGTCCTAGAAACTTCATTCAAACTTTAAAATGTTCATAATGTTTAGCTCTTGAACGGATCCATTCAGATTTTTGATATTTGTTATAGTTTTTAAGAAATTTAACTTTTAAAACTATTTTTTGTCCCATTGAAACTTCTTGAAACTGCTTTTGGAATGTTCAGAAACTTTATGTTTTTAGAGTGGTGGCAGCAGTTGCTTTGAAAATATACACACATTTTGTAAACTGCTGGCACTCCTACAGTTTTGAAAGCTCACACACATATTATACATCAAAATGTTCACACAACTGTGCTGATTCGTACAATGTAAATATCTAAGCAGTGTGACTTATAGTTTTCGCTGTATGATGATTT
>NC_140235.1:14660207-14882707 GCF_949987555.1 Borostomias antarcticus
AATACTCTCACTTATAATTATTCAAAATAATTTCAGAATTCAGGGCACTGGTGTATGAAGTTCCCCTGCAGTAGACCCACCTGTGGAGCCAGCATGGAGCATATCTTGGCGAAGAGCACATGACCTGACAAGGCAAAGACAATATGGTCTCTGAACGTAGAGAACCACATCACCCACTCAGAGTCAGCTGTATCCTGCAGTGAGAACATACATTAGTAAACAAATATGTTTACACCAGGTAGATTCAGTCTGGTGTCTGTAAACACAACACATCGCTTGTCAGGCCACATGTCCTGTCCAGTTCAGTCAATCTTACCATTTTCCTTCCAATGTAGTACCATCCTGGCTTCACACTGGCTTTGAAGGACTTTCTGTTTGCATACACTGAAAAGAATGAAAAAACCCCAGTCCAACACTGAATTTGGACCCAGTTGTAACCATGAAAACAGAGATGTACAGTACCTGTGAATTTCTGGTGTATTTGTAGTGTTGATTTTGTTGTGCTTACTCCAAGGCTAGCACTGAGGCTACTGAACACTGATTTTTCTGAGCAGTGATAGTGTAGATGTGTGGAGACATATCATGACTAGACAGTACGCAATAAATTCCACAACGTAGGAGGTGTCAGAGCCAGACTGTTTATGAAGGTTACACATTGTATGACACATAGTCTTGCATAGCCAAACCTACGTATGTCCACACTTTGTTTACACTGTGCCAACGCTGGAGAAAGGTCTGGCTGGACTTACTACCGTTTGGAGACAGGATGAACAAAACGCTGTAAATAAAACAAATCACAATCGTCTTGAGCGGAACGGTTGCTGGGTTGTTGTTGTTTCGCATTGTCTGGATTGAATCTGATTGGGTGGACAACAGATTTCGCCGCCACTGATTGGGCAGTAATAAACAAATGACAAGGCTTACTGCATCCCCAAAACCTACATTTGTAGAGTCAGACATGACACATGACATACAGTACTGTGCTTTACACATGAACTACATGGTTCAACTCTCCTGTCTCTCCTTCTGTTTCTCTCCCTGTTGTCCTTGAGTGCAGACCTGCCAGCTCCTGTTCCTGGTGACAGACCCTCAGCGTCACAGCAGCCTATTTTCTTCCTGTGGTATTAATACAGACACCTGATCTGCCCTGTGTGGTCTGCATAGCTCCTGGACCATGCCCAGCTCTTGCCTCCTGCCATTACCCTCAGACATTGCCTTGTGGTGGGGTCAGGACTCCCACTAGGCAGGATGCCCTTTATGGAGACAGATGCCTGCCCATGTGTGGATGAATCCAAGAGATTATATTGTATTTTGTGCATATGTGACTCGACGACGTGCGGGGAGACCTAGTCAAGTCTTTGTGATGTATTTGATATCAGAAGAATCTTTGCCATTCAAACAGGCAAATACACAGATTATTATGAGACTGTATTGTTCTGTGACCACAGGCTTGTTGCGGCTACAGGCTACTGCTGGGAAAGCAAAGCAAACGTGCTTGATTCCCTCCTACTGCACATCCAGTGATAATTACACGGCTCTCTGAAATACTCATTCTGATTCGACAACCGCACATTCTACCGGTCAATTATTTATTAATTATTATTATTATATATATATAATTATTATTAATTTATGTCTCAATAACTGACTGACATATGTCTGTGGGTGACAGTTGATAGTTGCTGAACGTTCTAAACAGTTATTAACGGTTTTGGCTGTTGTATGTGGACCCGTTTTCATCAAGCCACTGGCCTTTCTCAGAAAATGCCCATTGCCCAAGCACACAGAACCATTTCGCTGGCGAAATAAAAAAATGTAGGCCTATTAGTAGTTATATCATTGGTTAGTAGCTGTGTAATAAACAGGATAACGTATGGCCAGTCGGTCATGATCGAAAAATAAGAGCCCAACAGTACGTTCGGAACCCCGAGGCCAAGCAGAGTTTGTAGATCAAATTGATCTACTAACACTTATAACTTGTGTGTTTGTAGATCGATTTTCAAGCTGAATATGATACTGACCAAACTATTGATGGTATATAAATATAGAGCGGATTGTCCTTCAAATAAACATTCTGTAGAAGGTCTGGGTTAAGTTGATCACATTGAGATAAATATCAGACAATACCAAAATCACAGAGCTGCTCTGAATTCAGCACGGACCTCAGAGGGTTAAGAATGAAGATGTCTGTGATGTGAATAGTGAGTTGAATGAGTTCAATCCCTGACCTGACTCCACCCCATTCTGTGTGTGTTCTGTCACCCCACTTGTATGAGAAGGTATAAGTGATTACTGATGTGTAGATGTGCACACATGAATTTGTGCGTGTGTGTTTGTGCATGTATGTGTGTGTGTGTGTGTGTGTGTACTCACAGCTGGACACTTCCCAGATCCAGCTAGCAGACCAGAGCGTGGACAGGGAGAGCACGATGGTGTAGAAGTAGATCTCATACTTAGGGAGAGCTGCCTTGACCCCCATGATGCAACAGACCTGGAGGAACTACACAACAAACTATACAGCGTCACACTATTCAGATAGACACCTGGAGGAACTACACAACACCACACTCTTCAGGACCTGGAGGAACTATGTTGTAGAAATTGAGAGAAGAGGGAGGTGAAAAACCCAGAGTCAACATGATAGCCATGATAGCCATGGTATCTTGACCAGAGAATAGAGACAGCTTTGAATTTCTCTAATACAACTACACATCACACTCTTCAGACATACACCTGGAGGAACTCCACAACACCACACTCCTCAGATAGACAGTGGAACTACACAAAATCACACTCTTCAGACAGACACCTGGAGAAACTACACATCACGCTCTTCAGACAGACACCTGGAGGAACTACACAACAGCACACTCTTCAGACAGACCCCTGGAGAAACTACACAACATCACACTCTTCAGACAGACACCTGGAGAAACTACACATCACGCTCTTCAGACAGACACCTGGAGGAACTACACAACAGCACACTCTTCAGACACCCCTGGAGAAACTACACAACAGCACACTCTTCAGACAGACACCTGGAGGAACTACACAACAGTACACAGGAACTACACAACGCCACACTCTTATTATTTGCTTATTTGGATCTTTAGTAATACAAGAGCCCAGTTTTTGTTGAAAATCGACATTTGGAGTGAAACCCTCAGACTTCAATCTACAACATATACAGTAGGCCTATATCTGCAACATCAACTTGTTCCAGTGCTGCTTCAAACATGGTAAACCACATGGTAAACTACTGAGACGCTTCAAACATGGTAAACCACATGGTAAACTACTGAGACACCTCCTCATCTGATCCTTTACACTAAAGAGTGACCTGGGCGGAGGTCACCCTGAGGTCACACCCATCACTGTATAACTATCTTAATAATACAAGTTATTGTTTCAATATCAGACACTTAAATAGTACTTCATCCAGTCATCCAGCTGTGAATTAGGTTATTGGTTCTGTATTGACAAGAACACATTCAGTTTGATTGATAAAACACTGTTTTTACAAAAACACACTCATTTAGATACAGTCATTTAGAGCATTAACAGCATTTAGATTAGACAGATTTTCTGTCTGAACAAAATCTGTCTATTGAAATGTTTATCTGGGAACAGTGGCAACTGTGCTTCTGTCATTTGCAAAGGACAGCTGCCTGCTATTTTTAACTTAGCAACTTTTCTCCATTAAGTTGGTGCCTTTCTTACAAGGCAGAATTGTCTCATCATAGTATCAAATAGAATATCACATTACCATCACTGTACAATAGATGACCTAACTGCAGTATCTGTAGGCTATGTAAATTAAAGAAAAAATAGACACTGCACATTGCTTGTCAGTTATATTTAAAATGAGTCCTTACAGACTTGTTTCCTTTGCTTTCTGAGTGTGTTCTTGGATATTGAACTGCTTTGCAAAATCTAAATGTTTTTAAAATAATTCTCTGTGATGTAAGCTGTCTGAATGTTATGCGGTCACACTTCAAACTGTCGCCTAATAGCCTGCAGCAGCACCTGTTGGTATACTGACCTTGAGCGCAGCAGGGTAGCTGTAAACCAGAAATAAAGTAAAATAAACACAAAACACGGTCAGTTCAGTCCCTCAAAATAAAAAATGAATAATAATAATAATAATAACAACTATGATCCACTGCCTCCCTCAGCGGGAGCTGCGAGCAGTTAAAGGTGAGCATAGGGTGTATTTATACAGACCGCTGTGACTGAGGGGGCCGGACTGACAGAAGAAGATCTTGTCCATAAAACAACAGAGTACCCCTAGACACGCTGTAGGCCAAGTAGACGACACAGGAGACAGGAGTAGTGGTGAAAAATGAAGGGTTTATTTATTATAGTTTGTTTGACCCAGCGACAGAGCCAGCCCAAATGAAAAATATCACATATAGGTGACCAGCACTACTAATATTTTAATGGGAGAGATTAGCATTTGGAGGGGATTTATCAATGTATTATAATATTTGAATACATATATTAAATAGTTAACATTTAATTATTATCTATATTTATTAAGGTTTTTGATGGAAAAAGTAATTAATTAATTGATTAATTTATTAAAGTGAACATAAATAATAGAAGATCAGCATGGACATCGTCCCCCATCTGGGTTTGAATCATGGTACACCCCAATCATCCCAATCACCGCTCGTTCCAGGAAATGGCAGGACGACCTGCATCCTTTTTGCAGCAGTAATGGTTTTGCCCATGCTGGAACCCAAACCTCCTAACACACAGACAGAACTAGAAGGGCCTGTGACGGTGAGCGCAGACCTCCGTCCGTGATGCATCGTCAGCATGTAACTACAGCTGTTGAAAGTGGAAGTGCAGTGGGCTTTTATAGTTTAGTGAAGGATGCCTCTTAATGTCAATGTTAAAGAAAGTGAAAAATAATTAGTGAATCCGCCAGATCTCAAAATCTCGCAATATCAAAAATAAACAACAGATGGCACGCCAGTGCATAACAAGGTCAATGCCCTATCTGGCAAAGTTAATGAAAGTGAAAAATAATTTGTAGATCCGGCCCGTGATTACATTTTGGAGTGAATCCAAATCAGTGGGCGGATCCACAAATTAAAACAAAACTTTGAGCGAAGCCAGCTACCCGTTTGGGGGCCCTAGAGACACTGGCTTTTGGAACTGTTAAAAGTTCAGTACCTAGAGTGGTCTGTTGGGCATGTACCTGACAAGCATGTCTGAAATGTATTCTGGTGCGTGCAGGGCTGAAAATTAACACCCGCCACCCGCCAATGGCGAGTAAAATTTCCATTTGGCGACAAAATTTCGGAGGCTATCCGCCACTCTGGCGGGTAAATATTTGTACCAATAGAGTCATGTAATAAATTATGCGTGCAATGTCGCCACATCCATGCCATAGACCGATGTCTGTTTGTTGTGTGTTGCACTTAAATAGCTCCCCCGCTGCACCAAATAAAGTTTTCAGTCACATGACTGTTGCGGAGCCTCACGCACTAGGAGAGACTGGTGACGCGAGGCTACTCGCGCACAGAAAATCGTTCCCATTTACCTCAGAGGACGCGCGCTACTACAGTCGACACCTGTGGAGAAGGCGAAGTCAAATGAAACTAATTTATTTAAAATGTTACTTTGGCCTCCTTCTTAAGCATGTATTCAACGTAATACTATTATCTGGATGAAAAGTACTGAAACAGATGTATAATGTGACAAAAAAGACAATTTATTATTTTGGCCGGTAAAAAATATACTTGGCCGGTGGATTTTTTCATCTACCAGTCCCCTTGGCAGGTGAGCCAAAAAGTTAATTTTCAGCCCTGGGTGCGTGACTGTGGAGAGATTTATAGACTAGTAATAGTATTTTAAAGTGTATTCTAGAGTTGACAGGTAACCAGTGTAGTGATTTTAAGGCTGGTGTGATGTGTGCCCTTTGTCTAGTCTTGGTGAGGACTCGTGCTGCAGCATTCTGTATCATTTGTAGCTTAGAGATTGCTTTCTTTGGTAGGCCTGCTAGTAGAGCATTGCAGTAGTCCAGCCTGCTTGTGATGAAAGCATGCATTAGTCTTTCGGTGTCAGCCTGAGAGAGAAAGGGTTGCACCTTGGCAATGTTCCTTAAGTGGTAAAAAGATGTCTTTGTAATATTTTTGATGTGGTTTTCGAAATTAAGATCTGAGTCAAGTATGACACCTAGGTTTTTAGCCTGGCATTTGGTGTCGATTTCCAGAGTTTTTAAATGTGCAGATAGTTTCTCTCTTTCAGCTTTTTCTCCAATGTTCAGTACTTCTGTTTTGTCCTGGTTTAATTGGAGGAAATTATGTGACATCCATACATTTATATCCGTAATACACTTGACAAGGCAGTCAATCAAGCTGTAGTTACTGGGTGTTACAGAAATATAGAGTTGGGTATCATCTGCGTAGCTATGGTAGCTACTGTTGTGCCTCCTGATGACACTGCCAAGGGGCCGCATGTACAGGCTGAAGAGTAGAGGTCCTAGGATCGATCCTTGGGGCACCCCACAGGTCATAGGGATCTTTCCTGAGCTATGGTCACCGAGGGCAACAAAGAAATCACGACCGGTTAGATAGGCTCTACTCCGAGTCTCTCCCGGAAGACTGAACTTCTCACCCGATCTCTCAGGGAGACCCCAGCCATCCTCTGGAGAAAACTCATTTCGGCCACTTGTATCCGTGATCTCGTTCTTTCAGTCATGACCCATCCTTCATGACCATAGGTGAGGGTGGGGACGAAGATAGACCGGTAGATCGAGAGCTTTGCCTTTTGGCTCAGCTCTCTTTTCGTCACAACAGTGCAGTAAAGCGACTGCAGAACCGCACCAGCTGCTCCGATTCTCCGGCTCTCTCTCCATGGTTCCCTCACTCGTGAACAAGATCCCCAGATACTTGAACTCCTTCACTTGGGGTAAGGACTCATTTCCTACTCGAAGTGGACAGACACCGGTTTCCTGCTGAGAACCTTGGCCTCAGATTTAGAAGTTCTAATTCTCATCCCAGCCGCTTCACACTCAGTTGCGAACCTATCCAGAGAGTGCTGGAGGTCGCAGGCAGATGATGCCATCAGGACCACATCATCTGCAAATAGCAGCAACGTGATCCCCAGCTCACCGAACTGCAAACCCATCTCCCCACGACTACGCCTCGATATCCTGTCCATGAAAATCACAAACAGGATTGGTGACAAAGCGCAGCCCTGGCGGAGGCCAACCCCCACCGGAAAGGAAGACGACTTACTGCCGAGGACAAAGACACAGCTCTTGCTCTGGGTGTACAGGGATTGGATGGCCCTAAGTAGGGATCCCCTCACCCCATACTCCTGCATAACCCTCCACAAGACCTCTCGAGGGACCCGGTCGTAAGCCTTCTCCAAATCCACAAAACACATGTAGACAGGTTGGGCAAACTCCCAAGCCCCCTCCAAGATCCTTGCGAGAGTGAAGAGCTGGTCGGTGGTTCCACAACCAGGACGAAATCCGCATTGTTCCTCTTCGATCTGAGGTTCAACTATCGGCCGGACCCTCCTTGGAGTACACTTTCCCTGGGAGGCTGAGTAATGTGATGCCTCTATAATTGGCACAAACACTCTTTTTTGAATATTGGGACCACCACCCCAGTCTGCCACTCCTTTGGCACTGACCCGGACTTCCACACAATATTAAAGATGCGTGTCAACCAAGACAGCCCCTCAACACCCAGCGCCTTCAGCATTTCTGGACGGATCTCATCATTCCCTTGGGCTTTGCCACTGTGGAGTTGTTTGATTACCTCAGTGACCTCCTCCAGGGAAATTGACGATGACCCCCCATAATCTTCCAGCTCTGCCTCGATCGTAGAGGGTGGATAAGTCGGGTTCAGGAGTTCCTCAAACTGCTCCTTCCAACGCTCAACAATCTCCTCAGTTGAGGTCAGCAGTGTCCCTTCCTTGCTGTATACAGATTGGATGGTCCCCCGCTTTCCCTTCCTGAGGTGTCTGATGGTCTTCCAGAAATACTTTGGTGCCGACCGAAAGTCCTTCTCCATGGTTTCTCTGAACTCCTCCCACACCCACTGCTTTGCCTTGGTTACCGCCGATGCCGCAGCCCTCCGGGCCAGTCGATACCCTGCAACTGCTTCTGGAGTCCCCCGGGCTAACATATCTCGCAAGGCCTCCTTCTTCAGTCGGACGGCTTCCCTGACCACCGCTGTCCACCACGGTGTCCGAGGGTTACCGCCCCTTGAGGTACCTATGGCCCTCAGGCCGCAGCTTCAGCAATGGAGGTTTTGAACACCGACCACTCATGCTTGATGTCCCCCATGGGCGTCGGAAGGGAAATTAAAGTGGGTGGGACACCAAAAGGGGGGGTCTGGGGGCACTCCCCCCAAACATTTTGAAGCGAACAGGGCTCTAAGGTGCGACCATTTTACTCGCATTTGCGACAAAAAATAGTTTTGTGCGATCAGAAAAAATCATTGTTTACACAAAGTTCTATTGATTCGATTAGATTCAACATTGCACCGTAGCCTAACTTACTGGATCCACATCAAAACGCAATGAAATGCCGTTGACATCGTAAAAAGCGTTTTTTTTTCCTGAAATGCGTGTCATAACGATCCAATGACATGTTCCTTTGCATCTACATTAAACTAAGCTTTTCCACAGATTTCAAATGATTATTTGCGAAGATATTGGGATTTCTTCCCACGTTTTTTCACGGCACCGGCAGCTATGTTTCATATCCCTGACTAAGTTCGCAAAACATTGTGTGTATTTTCATCTACCCCTCGGTTTCAAGTCAGCATCTGAAAACCCTCATTTTGGAAGGCTGTTTGAACGTCCACTAGCCCTCGACATGCTCCCTAGCCCTAGAAGCTTAAAGGAATGGGACACACTACCCTACGCGTGAACACGCAAAAGGTAGGGGTAGGGCCAAGGGCTAGGGCTAAGGAGGGTATTGGGATTGGGCCATAGTCTTCATTAGGACCAATGCACATGATGCAGTGTGTGGGAATAGTATAGTCTTCATTAAGACCAATGCACCTGATGAAGTGTGTGGGAATAGAAGGCTATAGTCTTCATTAGGACCAATGCACATGATGAAGTGTGTGGGAATAGTATAGTCTTCATTAGGACCAATGCACCTGATGAAGTGTGTGGGGATAGTAGGCTATAGTGTGTGGGGATAGTAGGCTATAGTCTTCATTAGGACCAAGGCACATGATGAAGTGTGTGGGAATAGCATTAGGACCGATGCACATCATGAAGTGTGTGGGAATAGTAGTCTTCATTAGGACCAATGCACCTGATGAAGTGTGTGGGAATAGTATAGTAGGAGAGGATGAGAGTGCCTATGGTGAGCAGGTTATTATTGTTTGTTGTTGGCAGTAGGCCTAATGTGTGTGTTGCTAATAAAAATGTGTTATTTCACATTTTTCGTTGCGCTCCGAAATTTCTTTCTGTGCTCCTATTTTTTTTCATTTAGGAGCACATGTGCTCCTAGTGAAAAATGTTAGCTTAGAGCCCTGGCGAAGAGATGCCAATTCCTGTATTCTAGAGCATTTTTACAGGTGGTTCGATACTTTTATCTGGCTATAACAAGAGGAGAAATATCAAATAATGTTGTATATATACATGATGGCTGGCTGGCTGGCTACGTGCACACACACAGTTTGCAGGTTAGTTATTCTCCAAGTAATGTTAACATTAGAGCCAGGCATTAGCATTTGTCACAGTTTACACAACTATATTCTTATACCAGCAACAGCTCGGCTACAAGCTGTGTACAACCTGCATTTACTTGACTGCAAACTGTGATCACTGAAACTTTAGGCTATGATCTGCAGTCATATGATTCTTTGTGCTTTAATTCATAGAAAAACGTCTTATAATGACGAGTCATCTTAGAGATTTACAAATGCAAACCAACAGATGGCGCCAAAGGAGTGAGCCATAATAGGCTATGGGGCATTCATTTGTTGGCACAACAAGTCTGATGACAAAAACGATCTCACTCAGAAAGAACAGCTGAAAATGTAGCTACATTACAGTGCTGCTCAAAGTAAGGGAAAGATCCAGCGTTAACTCGGACCATGGCAGAGCTAGGCTACTGGTCCAGTCACGTTATCCCATGGATGTATTAATAGAACTGGATACAGCCACTCCATTCACTGACCGCTATCACAAATGAAGCCCTATAGGGCTTCACTTTAGATTTCGAATCCTGGGGGCTTGCGTTATCCCTAGCCTACACAGCATTATCTGGCACTAACGTGAGCTAGCTAACAGTTAGCTATGAAGGTACGCTTCATCAATGCTTAATGCTGCAGTAAATGGCAGGGTAAAACCCCCAATGATGGCCTACAATGCGTTTTAAGGCTATTCTAACCGTTTCATGGCAAAACTAGCTATGAATCTACCTTTTCTCAGTTGGTCGACTCTCTGCTCGGGTCTAGACTCAGATGAAAACGCCCGAGCAGTATTGCAGGTGGAGCAAACCAAGTGTAGGCTACTACGGGGGGGGGGTCCAAGTGATATAGTGACAAAAAAAAGGTACATGCTGGTAAAAAATAAATAAAAGTGTCCTCACACACTCAATATTTCAGTACATAAAATGTATGTACTGAATTTGAGGAGATACGTGCAGAAAAAAATGGTAAAAGTGGGTGGGTCCAATATTATTGGACCTAAAAGGTGAGTGGGACTTGTCCATGATGTCTCCAACCTCCACAGGGACGGAGGTGGCAATTGAAATCTCTCCAGACAGGCTCTTCCTCCAGACGTTCCCAGTTCACCCTCACTACATGCTTAGGTTTTCCAGGTCTGTCTAGAGAGCAGAATACCAGCCTGTCAGTCTGCATCTCAATGGGAAGAGGGGAAGTGAGGCGCTTTCAGACAAATACATGATGACCTCTCTGAGCTTTGGCTTTTTTTGGGGGGGGGGGGGCTTCAGGGGCATTCGTTGCAGATAAGCTTCTTAATACACCTACTGTACCTCACCCATTCTTGAGATATAGGACAAAACAGGTTTGAAAGTTGAACTTTATAATCTTTGTTCTACCCTATTTTCAAATTGATATATTTGTAGAGAAGGGTCTAAGTTATCAATCCATGTAAAGGTGCAGGTAATTCATAAAAACACATTTTCTTAAAATACACATTATTCATATCACAACTTCATTTTTTACAACTCCGGCCGTAATACCAAAAAAAATGTTAATAGTATTTGTTCCACTCCAGCAAGGATTATAAGTTCTCAGACAGGTAATACTAATGTTCAGTTGCCTTAATGTGTAAGAACATTCAATATATACACTTCAATACAAATTTCACACTATTCTGAAAAACCCAACTCTGAAATCCCTTATTTTCTTACCTTTGATTTTAATATTAAGACAATAAAAAATGTTTTTTTTAAAATAAATCAATCAATCAGATGTATATCACTAATAACCTTAATAGATAAAGACTATAATTTGGACATTCAGTTAACAAAGCTTTTGAAAATGAAGAAAAACATACATCGGCCGGAGTTGTAAATTTGTGCCGGAGTTGTGAATCTCTCTGCCGGAGTTGTAAATCTCTAATGGAGTAAAAAAAAAACTCAGTTTAAGAATACTTTAACCCAATTCAATAAAAACAACATTTATATCCAACATGCTGTGTGCCATAGGCTATCTGCCTTTATTGAAAAAATACCAAGAACTTCTTTATATAAAGTAGATTGAATAAAAAACAACTATTTTCTTTAAAACCCCCCACATATTGGTCAAACATTCCTCAGCGCAGGGAGAGAACATCCCGGTGCCTGCCCTGCCTCACAAACACCAACAAAAACAGAAAACATAAAAATATAATCGCCATTCAGGCTGTAGATCCATAATAACAGGTCAAAATAAACAGGCACTCCTCGCCATCCAACTCAAAACAAATAAAAGTGCTGGAACTGCTCTGGGTCCCTCTGTGGAGGTAGAACTGGGTGATGACACCATCACGATTGCAGGGTTGGGGGGAAGGAGGTGGAACAGGGGTGGGGGCTAGTGGTTGACGAGGCATTGCATCATCATCATCAGGGGGGGGCGCGCTTGCTGAGGGGGCTATGGGGGTCCTGCTGCAGGAACTGGAATAGCTTCTGGTGCACCTGGGAGAGCACGGCTGACATGTGGTCCCTGGTGACTGGGTCGTCGTGGTCCAGGTTCATCACCGCTTCCTCCAGGTAAAGAAATAGGCGAAAGTCTATGGTCTGTGCCAGCCACCAGTGGCCATCATACACAACGGCAAGCCAGTCTCCCTTATTAAGGCTATTGCCAGTAGTTATTGCAACGATGCCCTCTGGATATTTCAGTTGTTCCTCCTCCATCTCTCCTTCCATCCTCTCTTCCTTCTGTCCTTCCATCCTCTCTTCCATCTCCTCTTCCTTCCCTCCTTCTGTCTGTTCTTCCATCTCTCCCTCCATGTCCCAGTCTGAATCTACCATATCTACCAATCCACCCATATCCTTTTCCATCTCCTCCATCAACAGGGATAAAGGGCGTGTCTTTTTTGCCTTTCCTGACTGTCCTCCTGTTTTGCCTCCCCTTCTTTCCTGCCTCTCTCTCCCCTGGCTTGTTCCCTCTCCTGTGTCCATCTCTGTCCTGCTTGTTTTGTCCAGCTTTGTCCTCGGTCCTGTCTTTCTCTTTGTCTTGCCTCTCCCCATTTCCTGACTGTCCTGCTGTCCTGTCCTCTTCCCTGTCCTGCCTTTCCGTCCGTGTTGATCAGGCTGTTGTTCTTCTGGGTGGCCATGAAGATAGAAAGTAGCTGGGCTAAAGCAAGAGCAAAGCAATGGCTCACTGCAAAAGCAGGACAGCTGTCGGTGGCTGACACAGTTTTGATGTGGGATGACCTGGTGTATTTTTCTCGTTGATGGAATTGGTTTGAGTGGTACTGTGAGTAGATTGTCAAATCTTTGCATGTATTCTTCCTCAATGTAGTACAGCTGGACACCCTTCAGACTGTTGGATACTTTTTCAAAGAATATGTGTCCATCCGTCACATCATTCCCTCTCAGAACCAGGTTGTCAGCCGTTCTCTTCACTGTTCCCCCAATGCCGTCTGGGGCACCCTTGCCATGGGATGTGGGGAAGAAGTTCCATGTCGCTCTTTGGTAACCCATTGTAGATGGTACCTCAGTCAGAAGGAAAAAGTTGGTCTTGTTCTTATATTGTTTGCTTGGACCATCAGACCAAAAGTGCACAGTGGTAACCAGTGGGAACTTTGTCTTGATGTGTTTCAAGATGGGATCCATGTGTGTCTAGATTGCTGAAGCATCTTGTCTCTTTGACTCTGAAACTGTGCAAAACCCTGCCTTTTCTCCCTTGGTGTAATACATTCCAGTATGTAGGGTAATCTGTGGCAGGTTTTGTCCAAAATGGCAGGATTGAACTTCAGATTGATACTTGCAGCTCCAGGATTCAGAAAAGTCTACATGTACAATGACTGTATTTTCATCACAGGTCTGGATTGTGTTTCTGTATTCCTTTGACTGATTCCGAACTGAACACACATGTGTTGTAGTTTCATCTCTCAGTTTTCCCTCGTACTGTTGGGTGAGTTCTGCGAGATTGCCACTGTGCTCGACGAGTTTTGTGTTCATGTGGGTTCCACTGGCTGTTTCTTCTGGGACTCGCTCCCACTGCTTCCACTGCACAGGGATTTGGTCTTGGTCTGGGGACAGAACTGTGTGTTTGTTTACACACCGTGTGCAGGTGCGAAGAAGGCAGGCCTCGCTTGCTGGAGAGCAACAGACTAACTGAAAACTGTCTTCCAGTTTAGCCGTCTTCACTATCCCTGACGATCTTAAGGCCTCGTGCATTGAGCATGCGTTTTCGTGATACTGGCACAAACATGTCTTCCGGTCCGATGCTTTTGGGGCTGTGACATGGAATGGCCGCAGAGCACAGAATGAGGAATAACTGAGCTTCACCGTTGGATTATCCACAAGGAAATCACAATGAAGGTTGGTCAGGTAGTCTGTCAGGATCATTCTCTGGCGCTTAACCTTATTCCTAGTGATGGTGTCAGTTTTGTCGGTGGTCATGCGTGAAGAACTGAGGTAGAACTCCTGAACGGTCTGGGTGATACCCTGAAGGTATGTCGACTTTCTCGCAGTTGTCGCTTTCCGCTCTGTCATTGACTTGTAAGTCAACCCAAATTCAAGGACTTTATTGAGAAGGCGGTACTTCTTTAGAACTCTGCCAGATAAACTCAATGTTGGTGTCTGTCTTCGTGACACAGGAGTTTATTTCTTCTTCTGAAGTTCTCTTCTCAGAACGTTGTGAAAGAGAAGCGATCTCTTGATGTTCGGATTTCTAAGTTGACTTCCTGACAGCATTTTCTCAGTTTCTGTCTGTGGGGAGTCTGGTGTTGTTTTATTTGGAGCATTTCTTTCTTCTTTTCTCTTTTTTATTCGCCATTTCTGTTTCCGAAGTTTGTTTCGCTGTTTTGTTAACTTCTGAACTTTCTCCTTTAAAGTATGTATTTCTCTTGAATGCCTTTTCCTGGTTTTACTTCTCTCCCTTTCACCTCTGTCTGGGGGCATGCCACCACGTGGCTCTGCATCACTGAGCTCTTGTGGACTCTCTGGAGGTGTGTCATTTTGTCACAGCACTGCCTTTCGTTTTGCCCTCCTTTGATTTGCAGCTCGCCAAGCCTTTCTCCGTTTCCTTTTCTCTGTCTCCCACCTCACTTATTAGTTTGACTTTCTTTTCTTCAACTCTCTTCTTCCCCCTCTGCCTTTCTTTCTCTTTTGCCACCTCTTTGCTCTCTGGGTTGCTGTTAACTTTCTCTTTTCTCTTCCTTTTATATTCCTTGTTACGTTGTCTTTGCTCCTCCACTGACAGTCTTTGTTTAGCCATGTTTTCCTAAAACACAAAGTATGAATAATTTTAACTAGACACTGGGATGTGCCTTTCTTTTAGACTACTTGACAAGATGTAGGTACTATGGTTTAAATGTAACATGTGTTTTATATTTGAACACTTATAAATGGTTTAAATGTAACACATACTGTAATATAATTAATTAATTTAAATTATGGGAAGTAAAAGCAGGATAAGAGTAGCCTACAGCTTGTCCATGCTCTACAAGTCAAAGATGTTGGGTAGGCTATAAAAGACTAAAATAATAAATCAGCATGTGTATATATTTATCCATAGGTAAAACAGTCAAATAACATTGGAATATGTAATCATGAGCATAAGTAATATTATATGTCCACAGTAGGATGTTATAGGAAGATTTTACAACTCCAGCCATTGACATTACAACTCCGGCCAATGGAAAATCGTCCGGAGTTGTAGTCTGCCGGAGTTGTAAAATGTGCCCTCTTCCCTACATCAAGTAAATATTGTACATGCTAGCTCTTTGTTGTTAGCACAGTTGCTAGCTGCTTCAAGAACAAAACTAACATATATAAATTCAATCCACAGCTCATACCTAATATTATCAATATTAAGGGGGCGGAGTTGTACTGCATTAGCTGTGACATCAGTGATATCAACATTGTTTGTCTAAAATATCAAAAAAAGTAAAACTTACCTGAGCACATCATGTACTGCTGCATCTTTCATGCACAGGTGGCGGGAAAGGGGTCCTCAGGCTTATAGCTGACCACTCTATTTCCTGATTAGAACTGTTTTTTTTTAATCGTCCGGAGTTGTAAGAAACTGAGGACACAACTTTGATAGGCAGATTTCTGAAAAAAATATTTTTTTAGAATTGTGTTATTTCTTGTTTAATGTGGTTTTAATTATTATTTTTCATTTGAATCATATATTTTCAAATTGGTGGTGTTTTTAATAGGTTTTTGGAACAGTGTGATATTGTGACCTCTTGCCGAGGACAGGGATATTAACATGTAATCTCTATGTATAGATCATGTATTCAAGTAAATTCAACAGAAACAGTAAATACATATATACAAATACTACTATGGATATACACAGATCCCATAGATTTAAATGTGTTTATATATTATTTATTATACATTTCATGATTTTTAACATAAAGATCACTTTTCTATGTAGGACGTGTTTTGTCCCAATTCTCAAGAATGGGTGACCTGTTAACAACTACAGTACATGTACTGTATAAAGGTGGTAGTCTGTGTTTACTGAAAACACCACCACGGTGGCCTAGCTTGTATATATTATAGAAAGTGCTCCTGTTCCGTTGATCACGTTGTTCTTCTCCCAGTGTAAATCAAACATTTATTTCAGAATATTGATTTAGTGATACAGATTAAGCTTGCTAGAGTGGTTTGCCAGCATCAAGGACTAGCTGGTGACCAGCCAAGACCCGCATACAACGCTATGACCAGCCAAGACCAGCATACAACGCTATGACCAGCCAAGACCAGCATACAATGCCATTACCAGCAGAGACCAGCATACAATGCTATTACCAGCCTAGACCAGCATACAACGCTATGACCAGCCTAGACCAGCATATAATGCTATGACTATCCAAGACCAGCATACAACGGTCACCGTCATCATCAGCTAATGCTGCATCTTTCAGAAGAGGCCAAAAACACACTATATAAAAATTATTTAAATGTAAACCCCAAACATAATATAGTCATAATCACAATTTGAATCATAGATTGTTTATACTGTGTATATATGTTGTTTATATATGGGTGGACGAGAGTTAAGGTAAACAGTTGCCCAGTAAATAGGTTCATGTTTCAGACAATTCACACAGATAGTGTTGGCCAGGTCCAGAAAGTGCTGGCTCAGTTTATTGAACCAATCTTTTCCATATTTAGTTTCAGTCTATTCATACACCGTAGACTGGAATGATGATCTGAATGCTTGACAACTTGAACACCTTTTGTCCCTTTTAAGTCAGATTTTCTTCCGGAGCCCTGTGGAGCCCCCTCCAAGGTGTGTGTGAACGTGTCTTAAGGGAACACGTCTTCCATTTACATCCCCTTTAAATTATCCTTTAGGTACAGTGATTACAGAAACATAATTTTGAAATGTGGTTGCGATTGTTTTTAACACAATGAGGACATCATCTGTGTGCAGCAATTGCTTCTCGAATTACAGTTGAGCTAAAGTTGTTCCTATGTGTGCATGTGTAAAAATGTCTGGATGTTGGTAGAAGTGACTGGAGCCAGAAATTCATTCCTCCACCGTGTCCTTCTTGCTGGTCTCCTGTCCCTCAAAGATGGGGTACTTGTTCTCCACCTCCGCCCAGGTCATTGTGCCGTTGGCCAGGTCACGGACAATCCCTGGCAACTCACTGACCTGGAGGCAGAGGAAACACAACCGGTTATACTTTGTTCAATTCTACATCTGTAGACTGACTCTAAATGTGTTTTTTTTCTCAACACCTGGATTCATTCCCTATCTTTTGTATCCTATTGTTTTGTGGTGAGAAAAGCAGAGGAAGCTCTTGTACCCATCAGTGTTAGTTGTTAATGTTAGTTACCTCTGCCCTGATCTGTCTCATGGAGTCTCTGTCCCTCAGGGTGGCTGTGTGAGGCGTCTTGTTTACAGTGTCAAAGTCGATGGTGATGCCGAATGCCACTCCGATCTCATCCGTGCGGGCATAGCGCCTCCCAATGGATCCTGAGGAGTCGTCCACCTTGTGGGACACTCCGTTTTTGGTCATGGCTTCAGCTGTGTGAGGCAGGGAGGACAGAGACTGATCATTAGAAGTTAGCCAAATATGTGTCCACTGTGTCGAGTCACTTATTTAGCGATGAATAAATAAAAGTCTGCCATGAACAGAATGTGTACAGTACTCACGACAGAAACGTATAAATTAACTTGAATGGGTGATGAATTAATGTGCTGAATTAATTCATGAATGCAGTTAGTTGCTAAATCGTAATTAATGAAAAACCAAAGTGAATATAGTCAGCCATGACAAAGATATATGTGCACCGACTACAAAACCATTACCTTTCAAACCTTATGAGTAGTAGTTTGTCTCTGGGCACTTGCTAGACCTTTCAAACCTAACGAGTAGCGTCTGTGGGCACTTACAGTACATAGCTCAACAGCTACCTTTCAAACCTTATGAGTGATGGTGTGTCTGTCGGCACTTACATAACTCGCGAACAAAAGGTATGAACTCCTGGTTTTGGCTCAAAGGAAGGACGGAGCATTTGTACGGAGCTATGGTGGCAGGGAAGCTGAAATACTGAGCAGAGAGACAAGATTAATACTAAATATTACAATACTACAATCAACTGAAACATGTATTGCGTTGCACAAACTTCCACCTACCGTTCTCTGTTCATCCCCCTCTCGGACCTGGAATGTGTGCTCAAAGATGGAGTACATGATTCTTCCGATGCCAAAGGAAGGCTCGATCACGTTGGGAACCACTTCTTCCACTGTTCATGAGAGAGACAGTTCATGCTATAAAACCATCTGACGATATCACAAGATGCAGTCCCTTCATTCAGGCCAGTAACTCTCGTACCGTGCAGGGTCTTCTGGAACCTCTTCACGCTGACCATGTCCTTGGTGAGTTTGAAAGACTTGCCCTCCGTCTCAATGGTGAACTCCCTGCGGAGAACAACGTTACGTTACCGAATGTGTGTGAATGGGTGAATGAGAGGCCATTGTAAAGCGCTTTGAGTGCCGCTAAGGTGGAAAAGCGCTATATAAGTGCAGTCCATTTACCATTTAATTTACCCAGCACAGCTCCAGTGCATGCCACAGAAACTGTTTATGATCCATGTTATCACCTGTACGACCATGTTATTATCTATATGACCATGTTATTACCTTTATGACCATGTTATCCCCTGTATAACCATGTTACCAACTATATGACCATGTTATCACCTATATGACCATGTTATCACCTATATGACCATGTTATTATCTATAAGACCACTATCGTCAGCACTCGCCCATTATCGTTGAGCAGCTGCTCCTGCTCTGTGATGTAGCACTCGTCGCAGACGGCCAGGTACTCCATCGCTAGCTTAGCATCCTTCTTGTAGGCCTTGCCGATGGCTCCTTTGTTGGCCTCAAACTGGACGACGTTTACCACTTTGTGCCGTGTGGTTAAGGAGGATGACAGGGGAAGTCGCGGAGAGACAATGTTAAGGTGAGCAAGGAAACCACAGGAGAATGTCTATTACTCCTGGTCTCCACTGAGGTCATAGAGTGTATGCCATAAGTCACCCTGGGTTTACTGAGATCATAAAGTGTATGCTATAAGTCACCCTGGGTTTACTGAGGTCATAAAGTGTATGCTACAGTATACGTCACCCTGGGTTAGAGTGCATGTCACACTGGGTTTACTGAGGTCATAAGAGTATGCTATATGTCACCCTGGGTTTACTGATGTCATGGAGTGTTTCCCCTACCATTAGAGGGGCAGCCCGACCCCCCCAACGGGACCTCCCGCCCCTCCTGAAAGACCCAAGAAGTCAAAAATAGCAGACTTTTAGATCGCTAGCATTTTTAGCATAAGTGGATGGGGTTTAACATCGAAAATTTGCATCACGGCTAGCAGACATTTTCTGAACGAGTGAGAAATGGTGAAATTAAAATATTTTCTGTTGCTATACAGTAGCTAGCTACATGAGTAGTGTAACCACAGTTTAGTGTATGTCTTCTGATGTTAGTAACTATGTAGGCTAACATTAGCTAGGCTATGTGTTGTGAAATAAATGGTGTTGCATTCAAGTTAGTTCACATCCCATTTAGGCTATGCATTTTCAGCAATGCTTTTGCGATTTCTCTCTTGGGCATTCACACATTTTCTGCAGGAAATTTATTTTTTTCTAGTAATATGTTTTTATGTGTCGTAAATAAATATTGTTAAAATGTATTTACCTAAGCACTCGTTTCATTTGAGCTCAGTGTAGAGAAATGCACCGATACTAACGTGGATATCTATGCTAACCTTACCTTATGCTAACCTTACTATGCACATCTATGATAACAGTCGACACTATGTATCCGTGACATGCCCGCCCCACGAAAATAGTAGTTTCGGGGGGCCTACCACCCCTCTGAAAAAAATCACTGCATAGCATCTATGCTGTATGTCCAGTCTGTGTGTAGGAAGGATATGGGTTCTTTGAGGGGCTTCTCTGCAGCCAGAGGGACCTTGGTGGCCCGAGCATGGCACTTCAGATCAAAGCACGAGCGGTCTGCACAGCCCACAATCTCAATCCAGCCCTGTGAGTTGAACACATGAGAACAGGTTACGTTCTCCACACAAGGTCAACACGATCTGGACAGCCTGGTTGAGAAAGTGACCTACGTAAGAGGTTTTGGTTTCGGCGTCCCAGCAGTCGCAGGCGTAGTGGGCCATCTCGTTGTCCATGTGCTGGCGGAAGCGAAGCTTGTCTTTGGCCACGCCCACTCTAGTCAGGTAGAGGTAGATCCTGCCAATGAAGTATCCCAGGACGGAGTTGTTGATCACACCCTGAACCAGACAGGCAAGAGGAAACACATTGTACTTTATAGAGACTGTACAGGGATGTATAGACTACTGATTTGTAGACTTGATTCAAAATCCTTTGAGTAATTGCTTGAGTCTAAGTTGAATGACAGGTGGGTTGGAATCAAAATATGTGTACAATGCAAGGATCAACTATGCATAGAACGTAAAAGTGTATTTCAAACCATGCCTACTGCTTTGGTTGACAGCTATGGAGGTGTGAGGTGTCTCCGGTCTCACCTGGCCTACAGCGTCACCCAGCTTCATGATGTGGGCAGACTGGCCGCTGGTTTGAGCCTTGGAAGAGTAGAGCTTGATCTCCAGGTCGGCCACGCTGGGGAACTTGGGATGGACCTTCTCAGTGGGGTCCACAAAATGCTCAATCTCAGCCATGGTGAACTCTCTGGGGGAGGGACAGAGTTCACATTATTACGTAGCTAGACACATCAAGCAGAGACTCGGGGTGTGTTCCGAGCGCATTTAGGAACACACCCTCAGACAACTTAAGAGGTCGACCTAAGCTCTAACCCACCTGACACGGATCAGTCCAGAGCGTGGAGAGATCTCGTTCCTGAAGGAATTCCCGATCTGAGCAGCAGCGAAGGGAAGCTTGCCCTGGTTAAACTCCAGGAGCCGCTTGAAATTGAGGAAGATTCCCTGAGCAGTTTCAGGCCTCAGATAGCTGTTAACAATAGACACACTCAGTGAGAAGCTGAAGGGTTTTGGCAGTGAGTCAGTATTGAGAGGCAGCGTCACGCTGGCTCCTCACCCTGTCATGTTTCCTCCCGGCCCGATGGACGTCTGGAACATTAGGTTGAAAGAGATGGGGGGGGTGAGATCATTTCCTGTGGTGGGGGACTTGACGCTGTACTTCACAAAGAGGTCAGTCAACTGCTGCTGGGTGTAGTTGTCCATCTGGAAAGATCAGGACCAGAGATCACTTCCTGGTTAATCATTTGGGCTGCGTTCCGAATCGCATACTTCTACTTCTTACTACCAGTACCTACTACAGCTGCCCTTAGAAAGTACGTACTTTGCAAGCAGTAGGCATCCAATTGGGACATACTACCTTGTCATAACATTGCGCCTTGAAATTTGCCTACATCCGTCGCTGTCCATAACGCGACATTCGTCTACAGCTGTCACGACTCGCACATGTGACGCACATTTCCGCTGCGCACAGGATTGTGGGTCAGAATAGCCAGAAAAGCCTGCTGGCTTGCATACTGTAAAATACGACCGGATGTAGTAGGACATCCTGGTATTTTTGCCATACGTAGTATGCGATTCGGAACGCAGCCTTAGACTTTCCTCACACTCTGTTAGCAGCAACATAGGCATGTCCATACTAGAGACCATGTCCAGACTACAGAACATATGTTTCTATCTCTACTACAGGACTGTTTAGAGGCTCAAACCTGAGTAATGACTTCCTCCATCTCGGCCTTCTTCTCAGCAGCACACTTCTTGTCAGACATCAGTTTCTGGAGATGGGCTAAAATTGAGACAGCAACAAAATTAGACTTGGTTGATTAAAGACAATTGGAATTGGTGCCATATATTGTACCATCGGCACCCTGACAAAGTCTAGCATGTCAAAAACATCTCCTGCGACCCTAACTACAACGTACCTTGACCTGATCAATAGGATGAGTGTTCTTTACAGTACATGTTAACACATCCGTTACCTCAAGTTCTCCTTGAAGGATAGACACTCAACAAAGACCAAGACATCACAAGAGGAGCAACTTGTCACAAAAAGCAAAGCTATTTTAGGTTTTAAGATGACCACATCACAATGCGAACTTATGGCTAGCTCCTGCTATAACATCTACGATAATAAACTACGAGCACTTGAAATAAGAACATACGAGTTTACAAGTAATAGGCCTACATTCATATAAAGTCATAGCCTATTATTTATCCCTCTACACATTTATTGTGGTTACACTGCAGGTGGGAGATTGAACAGCTGCTGACCTGGTGTGGCCGGAACAACCTGGAGCTTAAAGGCCGTTTCAGACGGGGAGCGATATTCCGCCTGCGTTCTCGCTCGGATCAGCGGGGGACACACGCGTCCTGCGTGCAGCGGGGAAAGCTGACTACAATTCAGCTCTTGTCGCGGACGGGCGTGTGCACGAAACGAGCACGCGCGCGACAATTTCACGGGTCGCGCCCGCTTGCCGCTCCGCCCCAGATTGTCCGTGGCTCCCAAATTGTCCGCTCGCCTCTCTCATTGAAAATGAATTACAATGCGCGGATATCGCTCCTCGTCTGAAACGGCCTTTACACTCTAAATACTGTAGAAATGGTGGTTGACTTCAGGAAGAACTCAGTGCATCATCCTTGCTGTTTATGAGCAACGAGGTTTGATACAGATGACCCAGCCCACTACCCAAGACCCAGCCCACTACCCAGGACCCAGCCCACTACCCAAGACCCAGCCCACTGCCCAGGACCCAGCCCACTGCCCAGGACCCAGCCCACTGCCCAGGACCCAGCCCACTACCCAGGACCCAGCCCACTACCCAGGACCCAGCCCACTACCCAGGACCCAGCCCACTACCCAAGACCCAGCCCACTACCCAAGACCCAGCCAACTACCCAGGACCCAGCCCACTACCCAGCCAACTACCCAGGACCCAGCCCACTACCCAGCCAACTACCCAGGACCCAGCCCAGTACACACCCACTGACTAAGGCTGGGCTGTGTACATCTCTCAAGACCCCAAGTTGGACTGAAGCAGGCCCATTATCAAATTGGGTCTTTCACCCATCATCAATATACTGATTTCATTAATGGATTCATATCAAATGTGCTAACCTTTTAGGAGGTGGTCAGCCCGGAAGCACTCTCCGTTCTTCACATCCTTCACCATATAGTCAGCAAACTTCTCCACATGCCCCGATGTCCTGGACCACACGTCAGCAACACATTCATATTCAAAACACATTTGATTCTCACACTTCACCGTTGTAGACACGGATACTTTAATGTCTTTCCAACTATGCTATGGGGACTACTTGGAATGGCAGCTCCCTTGCATTAAATCGAAGAGTTCAATGTGTGCCCAAATGCCCATCGATAAAAAACAGATCAGCACAGTACACTGTCTCCAGGAACCATGACTAGACACTTTCTCTCCATGATCACAACATTGTCACTTCCAACTTTTAAGTTGCACAAATCGTTTAAGAGCCTTATGTTTGCTGTATGGTGGGAGGTGTGTGCGTGTTTGTATCTGTATATATTTATGTGTGTGTATGCTGTATGGAGGGAGGCGTGCGTGTGTATGTGTGTGTGTGTGTATGCATTAGGCTTGTCACGGTACTCGGTACTAATTCGGTACTTACATTGCTGCGGTACTGACGGTACCCGTTTTTCCATGGTACCGAAGGTACCGTGTTTTATTTAATTTACCGCTTGTCTTCTTCTACGCTGCTGCGTGCTGCTGTCCAATCACAGCGCACCACCCATGACAGCAGCGTAGAAGAAGACAAGCATTTGTCGGTGATTCATTTTGTGAAAATATGAGCCGGTTTTCAGCGTAAGATTAAACATGTTTATTAGCAGCGCATTTCTTTAAAAACCATGCGTTTCTGAAGACGCAACCCTCCTGCTTCTGTGAGTAGCCTATCTTTGAAAGTTCTCTGCGATACTTTATCGAGTAGTTTTGATCCCAGAACCAGGCGGAGTGACCGTTGAACCCGATTTCGCTAATGGGGGGATAAGGGACTGCTAGTCCGTCAGGTTAGCAGTCGTGTGAGGGCCTACCTAGTTTAGGTGCTGCAAGACTTGGAATGGGAGTGGAATTATGACTGGACTTTTTCTGTCATCTAGGCTGCAACCCCCACGCCTTGCCGATCCCGCCCAAACACGACGCAACTGACCGCTAGTTCAACTGAATAACGTTACGTTACTCGTTGATTACTTAAGACTGTCACTACAAAACACTACGATGACGACCGAGTTCGGCTAGAAACAGGTAAGCACGCGAGTAGGAGAAGCCATCTATTAGCCATTTGGTAAGGATAATTCATGTAGCTAGATTATAATGTGAAAATATAAGTGATTGACATTGTGTAGGGCACTGTGTATTGACACTTGGGCTGTGGGAGTGACAGCGTGTAGTAGGGCTGTAACGATTATTACATAATCGTCAAACCGCGAAACTTTTTTTTTTATAAAATACAAATATGTTGCAGAGTTAATATGGTAGCAACCCAGTTCAATGGAATTCTTCAACTTGTTGGCACTTGTCCTATACGTTCATAGCAAATAATGACAAGAGACACTGTATTAAAGAAGTAAAGAAGCACTGATGCATTGTCCACTTCATGTGCTATTTGTATACTCCAAATTTTCTTAATTTTAATTTTTCAATGCTTTTTTTTATTGAGGAGGATATATGTTCTATGTAAATGTTAACATTCATGATATTAAAGAGGCGTGGTTTTAAACCACAGGTTTACTTCATAGGCTGAGTACTTGTGTTATTAGGCTAAAAATGAGTCAGAACCCGGAACCCACCCACATGAGCATCAGTGCCAGGGCCGGCCCGTGGCATAGGCGAAGTAGGCGGCTGCCTAGGGTGCCAGATCGGCAATGGGCCCTAGCGGTGTGATGCGAGCACCCCCCCCCCGGTCAACAACTCTGACAATTATTGTAATAATCGCGATTATTTTTCTGACAATTAATCGTTAAGCAAAATTCATAACCGTTACAGCCCTAGCGTGTAGCATGTTATGTTTTATGTTTCGGTGCTAGTAGACCCAAGTTTGGGGAGATGCCATTTGGGGAAGAACCGTGATGGGGATCTGTTCCTTTTTATGACCTGCACTAGCCTCTTGCTAGCAAGTTAGCGATAGCACTAGCGTGTAGCACTGTTGACACTTGGCACGTGGTTTGTCTAAATAAACGCGTCGTCATTCGGTCGAAGCTGTGTGATGAGTGAGCAAGAACGCTACACAGTTCAGTTGAATTGCTGCTTGCGGTACTTATGCACGTTGTACTTTACACGCGTGCATGTATTACGCACACGCACGCGTGTACGCTGTGGTACCGAAATTGGTACAGAATACCGTGGAAATTTACTGGTACCGGTACCGACTACTGAATTTCTGGTACCATGACAAGCCATGCATGTATGTATGTATGTGGGGAGGCGTGTGTGTGTGTATGCTGTATGGGGGAGGTGTGTGTGTGTGTATGCGTGCATGACTGTGCGTGCCACCCACTTGAGTACGGCTTCTGGGGTGAGCATGGTGCAGTCAACCTCTAGGATCTGCTCCTCCTGGATGAAGTGCTGTCTCCAGGCCTGCAGGATGTTGTTCTTCAGGGCACAGCCCACGGGGCCGAAGTCATACAGACCGCTCACACCTGGCGGGAAAAACTGGCACCTTACCAGAGTACTCAGCCATCATTATTTATACTGTATAGATCTGTACTTATATATTGTACAGATTTGGTACTTCTTGTGTAATTTGTAAATTGTGTTTTTGTAGCTATCTGTATCAGCATCTCTTGGAGCAGCAGCAACTACTACTACTCAGGTTCAACAGTTTCACTGTGACTGTACACGTATGTTACATGTGACGAAAATAATCTGAATCTGGTTAAAAAATCTAATTTCCCATTGACTGCTGTCTCTAACCTCCGTAAATGGCGAACGCCTGGTCATAAAAGAACCGCCTCTTCAGAGTGTCCTCCATCTTTGTTCGGTCGACTATGTCGTCTTTGGGCTGCAAGGCCAGCTCCTGTCAAAGGAAAGACAAGACAAATTTAGATAGAGCAAAGTATGCAGCAAAGATTCTTGAACTACTACTGCGCACAACTGTATACTTGTTAAATGTCAAGTAATTGCACTGCCTACATCATGGACACAGACACAGTCATCCCTGATGGGATAAGTAGACGATGATGATACCGATAGACTGCTGGACTGATAGTAAATTGCCAGTTTGGGAACCTTATAATGTCTAGCTGCGTACCTACTGTAGGACTGGAATGACAAGAATTCCAATGTACCTGCACTTGTTACACATGGCAAATAAACATTATATTCATTCAAGATGTACTTCATTGACTGATAGTATTGCTATCAGACAGGAACTCACCTTGGACTCCAGAGTTCTCTTTCTGGCCTTCAGCTCCGCCACAGCCTTGGCAACGTCCACATCAGGAGCGTTCTCCTGCTTCATCTGCCTCACAAGTTCACCCTAGAACACAGGTGTGAGTCGGCTATGGAACCAGCAAAGAAAGTTCAGCTCAGATGGAGACATACTGTATCTTGGAATACTTGTGGTTCTGTGGACGGACATTCTAGCGAATTTCCCTTGAGTTTTTGCAATCTACTACAATCCAGCTGCCTAGCCGCAGGGAGGCCAGAGCAGATCATCATCCCACCCAGCCACACACACCGGATGACAGATGACTCTGGAGCTGCAGGCTGAAACGTGGCAGGGTTTGAACCTGCTAGGGCGCAGCCTCGAATGTCTCCGCAAGATTTAAAACAGCCATTCATACATAGCCAAATCTAGCAATATGTTTGCAACTAACTAGCTAGCTAACTATGCTAGCGGTGACAAATACGTCGGTAATTGGGCTTTTTAAGGCCTGATCTCAGCATGAGTTGGAGCACACGGCTATGCTAAGGTGTAGAAACATGCGGATGTAGCTAGCTAGCAGTAACTAGGCGTTAGCTGTCAGATGTGGAGTGAGGGAATGAATGAACTGGGGAATCTTTGAGATTATTATCAAGCACTGGCCAGGCTAGGCTAGGCTAGCTAGTTCGTTAACTGCGACAAGCTAGCTAGGCACACACAATTACCTGTTCTTTCACTGCGAGCCTCAGCGGGGCGAGCAGCTCTTCAACCTTGCCGTCCATGTTCGGTCCCTCGGAGGAGAGCTCCAGCCAGAGAGGTCTCTTCTGCTTCTTCTTACCCCGGCGGGCCGACAGGCAGAACGAACTGTGTGGAGGCGGAGAGGGGAGCCTGGGCACCAAGGCTGGCAGGAGGAGGAGGAGGAGGGTGGTGGTCTGGGTGTTGGTGGTCCTCAGCAAAGCTGATGCTGCGCTGCGAAGCATGGACCGGGAAGAGACCGGAGAGACACCGGGCTGCTGGAGAAAGAATGATGAAATCTCAGGAAACAAGTAAATGCCATTTCCGCTTGCTAGCCGCACTTTCGCTATTCCGTCTCCAAATGAGTTCCGTGTCGGCAGATTCGTTGAATAATTGATTATTCTGAGTGATTTTAGTTATTTATATTATGGGGTGACACTGTTTTATGTTGGATCATCACATCGTAATTTGATGAAATATGCATTTTACTTTGACTGAATTGATCAATATTAACCTTCTTTTAATTCATCCTTAACGTTCAATTAATACATCCATGATATTAACACATATCACACAGTGAGGAACACAGCTGCAGTGAAGATTCATGCATTGTCATAGAGGTTGTGCCATTTTTTTTTTTACAAACTGCACTGCAGGCAGCTGCATACTGCATCATAACAACTAAGGCAAAATAATTATTTTCAACATTATAAGATTCACCACTCAACTTTGAGATGAACTAGCACACATATCTCACAAGGTGGCAACATCGATATACTAATGAGGGAGACTAAGGGAAGGGGAATTATGTTTGATTACTGTTCACTGACAGTTCAGCTTTCACCACCACCATATCCCCCGACCAGACTCATCACCAAACTCAGGTACCTGTAAATTAACCACCCCCCGTGTAGGTGGATCATGCCTCCATGAGGTGGATCCTCGACTTCCTGACAGGCAGACCCCAAGAGGTGAAAGTGGCAGCCACAGCTCCTCCTCCCTCACCCTCAGCACAGGAGCCCCCCAGCGCTGTGTCCTGTCTCCACTGCTGTACTCCCTGTGCACACATGACTGCGTAGCCACCTATGATCCCCACTCGCCAAGTTTGCTGATGATACAGCTGTGGTAGGCTTTATCTTCAACAATGATGAGAAGGCATACCTGGAGGAGGTGGAGAACCTGGCGTCAGGACAACCGCCTCCACCTAAATGTCAGCAACATGAAGGAGATGCTAGTGGACTATGAGAGGAAGCAGGAGAGGACCTGCTGCCCTGTAAACATTAGTGAAACCCCAGTGGAGTGGAGAGGGTGGACAACTTAATTCATTAAAGGAGTAGTAAAGGGAAAAATCATGTTTAGCCCTGTTTTAAGGTTACTTATGATCATATACAATGGTTCAGATCAAAAAGTTGACAAAACTAGCACGTTTGAGAAAGTCTGATAATTGCTCTACCACCATTTTGGTCATACAATGGATGTGGGTGGGCACCGTGAAAAATCATTCAAAAAACATGTTAAACTCTCAATTTCAAAGACAAGAAACTCACCGAGGTGTTAGTTGGTGTTCTGACATATAATTCACCATAAAGTAAGATTCTAGTTAATCTGGAAAGGCTTTTTTAAATATTTAGCATAGAACTATTTAGTCGCAGCACATACTTCCGCAAACTAGGTAGCCTAGCAACATAAACAATAACAATACCTACCGTAAGTAGTTCCGCTTCCTGAATCCCCTCTGCGGATTTATCTCATGGATTTATTATTTATCTACACATCTACAACGGTTGCGTCAATACAAGTGAATGGATTTCATAAAATGATCAATAAAACCCTACAGGATTCATACTTTGCGAATTTGATGTCAGAACACCAACGGACACCAATTACCCCCTCGGTGAGCTTCTTGTCTTTGAAATCGAGAGTTTAACTTGTTTTTGAATGATTTTTCACGGTGCCCACCCACATCCATTGTATGACCTAAACGGTGGTAGAGCAATAATCAACTTTCTCAAAAGTGCTAGTTTTGTCAACTTTTTGATCTGAACCATATGATCATAAGTAACCTTAAAACAGGGCTAAACATGATTTTCCCCTTTACTACTCCTTTAAAAGACAATGCTAGTTTTTGACAACCTGGACCTTATTTACGGCATATTATAAGACGTTTCACTCACCGAGATAACTTTGGTGTAATTCGGAGGCCTGTAGAAGAAATTTAATATCCAGCGCGAGCCTAGTATATCCATGTAATGGCGGCGGACGGGGCACTGAGAATGCAGCTTCTAAAAAATCTATTTTCTGCCGCGAAACCGTTGTTTTCATCAATCTGTCTTTATGAATCGCTAGTTGTGCTTACATAGAGCGTAGCCCTGTTGTGGTTTTTCACATGCCTCTGTAATATGATCTTTAGAAACTCTTTAGAGATTTCTAAAATTTCCCCCCTTTGATCCATAATATGGATCACTCTACTGTTAACATTACTGGTGAATGATGCTAAGCTAAGCTATCAGAATGGGGAATAACAGAGTACTTGAAAACACATCTAAATAGCCCAGTGACTTTAAAACAGAGTATAAAACATAATAGAACATAGTTACTGTACTGTAACTAGTACAATCATAAAACAACAGTTTAAAATGTCAGGAATGGCATGAGTCTTTAATAGTGAAATTTACAACAGTATTATTGCTTTTGGGTTGACCCTATTGGTCAGTTACTCAGCTTCTTGGTGGTTTGGTCTTCAGGACTCCAAGAGTCCTCTCCGGTGCTCAACCTTTAGGTGACTGCCAGCTGGTCGGTCACTGTAGGGAGGTGTTTGTAGCTCGACTAGCAGGGGCCACGGCTCTCGTGTCTACCCGAGTTAGGAGGTCCCAGTGTGGGGTGTATGTTGGTTATCAGTGTCTGGAAATGTGTGTATGTGCTCAGATCTTGCCTGTCTACTGGTGGATCACTCCAGGGTTAGTCTCATGGTATTTCTGGAGGTCCCAAGCCTTCTGCTGGGCTGGGGAAAGGGAGGCTTCTTCATCCTGCAGCAGGACCATCTCGGTGGCGTCTGCTCCCAGGGTGGCTCGGGTTGCTTTGGTGATGAGACACTTGCAGATAGGGATGCCACAGAACACTAGTATTCCAATTAGAACCAGGACACTCACGATCATGGAGACTGCTTTCCCCGCCCATCCAGAGAAGAACTCGGTCAGCCAATGCACATCTCCTCCGGTGGGGGCGGTCTGGCTCAATACTTGTTCAATCATGGTGGCGCTATGTTTGAGATAGTTAGTGACATTGTCTTTGGCGTCTGGGATAAAGAAACAACAACTTATGCCTAACATTTTGCATACTCCACCTTCCTTGGCGGTGATTAGGTCGAGGGCTTCACGGTTCTCCAGGACAGAACGTTTGTCTGGCCTCGGCACCGGTGCTGAGGAATGACAGAGCGGTAAATAGTATGACGGCCGCAACGATGAGCTTACTTCCATTCATATTGGGCTAGGTGGGCGGGTGGCCTTCGCTCTCTCTGGGGTCTCCTAAGTGGTGGGGTCGGTTGGGGTGGTTCCTCCTCCTCTTCTGGGTCCGCGGGCTCTGGGACTGGTTGTTCTTCTGATCATTTGGTCAATTGAGAGAACACTTAGAATGTCAAATGGTGTGGTGCAATTACCAGTGTTGTTGAAGTTCACATTTTTGCTGCTGATGCCCTCGAAGGAGTCCTTCCTGACTCCCTCATGGCACACCCAGCAGGGTCCGTTGTGGACTTGACTGGTGAGGACAGCTCGGGCGCAGGCCATGTTTCCTCCGCAGCGGCGAAGGGCGTTCCTGGCCTCCTGGGTGGGTCCATGGTGGTCTGTACCTACTAGGGGATCGTGATTATTGGAGAGAAATTCGGCCTCCTCTTCTTCGTTTGTCACCTGTATGTTTACGCTGTTTTCCCCTGCTTGCGCGGCCTGATTGATCTTCTCGAGGGCAGTGGTGGGTCGGGGGTTGACAATTTTTTTCTGCTGTTTGTGTGATGCCTGGGCAGTACCAGGATCGGGTAAGGATCTGACTAATCCCCCCCTTTGCTCACGTGACCACGTCCGTGAGCAACATGACAGTAATATGTGTAATGTTACAAATATGTGTAATTGCCTTTGCTGCAATTGTAAGGCAATGTCTCTAACGCACACAACACAACAGTCACTTCAATCACAACTTCTTGAATAGTAGTAGTAATAGTAATAGTAATAGTAGTAGAACAGTAGTAGTAGAATAGTAGTAGAACAGAATGGTACCTTTAGTCAGAATGTGGAACGTACTTTATGTGGAACAGCAACACTGTTTAATATCGGAGTCGTTATGGTTCTATTTCGCACCGCTCGGATAAAACACTTCACACAGTCAATGAAATTGAAAACCCAACCAAAAGAATAATTCTTCAACAACTATAATGTTAACACGGGCACAGCACTTCTCTGTGAGCCTATAACCAAGTGTCTAGGTGTGGGAATTCTCAGTCTATGGACGGACTATGTAGTTATAATGTAGCAAGCATTAAACCTCACCGTGGCAACCAATGTGTATGTGTGGACCTTAATAATCTCTCTATATCCTATGCCGTACGTCTCAAGCGTAGCCCTAGGTATATACTCTCATTAAAAAGGAATTTTCTCTGTGAACAATCGATGTACGTTTGGAACTTACTATAATGTCAGAAAAGCAAATCCTCCAGTTGGTGTGTTGGTTGTCCTTTTTAGGGAGGGATTCCAGGCCTCCCTGCCCCTCTGAGCGGCCCTGCGTCCGCCCTCAACCTCATCCGTCGACGGCTTGGCTAGGAAGTTGATACGTGGGAGGGTGATGAGTCCAACGTAGGTTCACTCAGGAGGGCAGATCAGCTGGAATCCCACTTCTGAACACCAGTGAAATGTGGTGGCTGGACTCAGTTGACCTATGACCTTTCGGACACTCACAAAGTACTATTATAACACTTCAGATTGAATTCACCAGTACCACAGGGTTCTCCTCCCAAAGGACCAACACAATCACACAACCTTGTCAAATGAGGACACGAAATATAACAGAGTAGAGTAAAAGAAACTTACTTTATTACCTTACAATTGCAGCAAAGGGACGGTTACACAGAGACACAAGTGTATCTGGGCAAGCGCGCCGACGAATGTCGGGACGTTCTGTATATACTATTCCACACAATACATTGGCGCGTGACTACATGTGTTAGTACCTGATTGGTTGAAACTTTTATCTAATGCTAGTCCTATGAGCTCACTAGTTTCGTTTTCCATTCAGCCGATGTGATTAAGGTGTTCCCTGTTAGTTACATTTTCTGCAACTTCGACAGGCTTTTCATTGTGAGGTTGTGTGTCCTTGGCAGTCAACTTATCTGCTACTGGAACACAGATAATAACAACTTTTCATGCGTACTATGTGTTCTGGAAAAGTACAAAGAGTACAGCAGTATTGAAGCATAACTAGGCCTAAATAGACAGGCCTTGTATTAAACAACTATAATAGCACTTTATCAAAAATACCTTTCACAGGGTCTGTGAATGTACAGGTGCAAGAGGGCACTTATAGTTAATGCTAATTATTCTGGGCCATTCAGACCAGGAGAGAGACTCCTACAGCAACAACAACAACAATAAGCATGAGGCTCAATCAAAACCTTGAGCCCATGATCATCCCCCCACAAAGCAAAGTTACTATTCTAAACAGCTTAAAGGGCAATGCTCGTTTTTGACAACCTGGACCTTATTTATGACATATTATAAGAAGTTTGACTCACCGAGATCACTTTTGTGTTGTTCGGAGGCCTGTAGAAGAAATTTAAAATCCAGCGCGAGCCAGTATATCCATGTAATGGCGGCGGACGGGGCAACGGGAATGCAGTTTCTCAAAATCCATTTTCGGCCGCTAAACGGTTGTTTTCATCAATCAGATTGGATGAATCGACAGTTGAGATTCCTCAACGCGATACATTGTTGTGGTTTCCAAATACGGGGTCTTTAGCCTCTGTAATATGATCTTTACACGCCTCTCCCCCACTTGCTCCAGCACGCATGCGCACAGGCCAGTGCGCAGACTGGCTATTCTCCGTCTGTAGGCTACACTCGCGCTCACATTCTCTGCGCTACGATCGGATTGTTGGTGCCTAGAATATTGTCGTCGTCATTCGTCAGCAATGGTTCGTTTTTGCGTGTACCCAAATTGTCCAAACAAAATGACTACCTGGACAAATCTCAGCTTCCACAGGCTTCCTTTGCTCTCCACGGACGTCCTAAAGCTCTGGCTAGTAGCGCTGAAAAAGGACCCCAATACGCCAGTGGATACATTGAGGCTAGCCGATCATCGGGTATGCAGTATGCACTTTGCTGCCGATGATTTTTTTCCAGGCAGGCAAAAAACACATGGGACACAGAAAGTGCAGCGTCTCCGCCTCAGGAAGAATGCCATCCCAAAGGTTGCAGAAGGCACAACAGACACAATGGAGGTAAAGCATTTCTCTTGAAGCTTAGTGGAATTATGTTATTAGGCTATAATGTGTGCTCATCGATTGGTGTAATATGTCAACAAAGTAGCTAGCAATATAACGTTACAAACTAAGTTGAAGATTTATCTACAGTAATTATCACTGATAGCAATATAAATAGACTATAAAACACTCTCAGACTGAATTGAAAAGTCTGTAAAACTAAGAAGCATGTTTGTTGAATACCCCAAGCTCAACACAGGTGAGCTGGGGGAAGGGCACCTCTTTTCTTCACTAGCCTACCCTCTGCAGACAATTGTGTGAATTGGCTCCTGTACCTGCATTTCCATATAGCAACTTTACCAAGGGTGTTGGGGGAAGGGCAAATTTCTTTGTTCAATAGCCTACCCTATGCAGACAACAATGTGTGAATTGGGATCCTGTAGGCTACCTACATGTACAAATAGAAACCTTAGAAACTGTTGTTTTTGTCATGAGGCTTTGTAACACACTTCTTCGCCACTATCTTTTAGGAGAGTGCCAGTGGTGCGGGGTCTCCTCCGGAGGCATACTTTGAAATACGCCCACAATCCACTCCAATCAAAAGCCAACACAGAGCAGATGAGGAGCCATCTGGATCATCTAGGCCTGATTTATCCTCTTTGTTGACTATACTTCTCACCAGTCCACCTCAGACAACAACACGCACAAGACCATCCCGATCTGGAAAATACCTTGCTTTGCCTCCTATATGGTCCCAATCAGTGGTAAGCACAGCAGTGAAATGGTTTTGCATGGGTATTATCCGAGTATCTATTCAGCCCATCCATTCCTGTACTGTACATATACAATGTGTATTTTATTTGTCTGCACCAGGAGCGGATCCCATCCACATCAACCTCCACTTTGATTCCTGCACACCCGTCTGCCTCAACACCATCGGCAGTATTGAGAGTGAGTTGAGAGCCTTGTCTTTTATTCATAGCAAAACGATAAACATGTATGCATAAAAAGTTATCATGTAAATATTACTATGATAGAGTGAAAATTTCTTACTTGAACATCAGTGCAGTTAGAGATAAATTCTGCAACTGTTTTGTGTCTTCAGAGTGAACATGAAGAAGAGATGGAACCGGTGTCTGATCTCAGCACGAGTTTTGGGGAATTGGGTCTGGATCCCGCAGACGTCAGTTTTGGACCACCAAGTTCTGACCCGCCTTCCAGCACAGGGACTACGTCTGGGTCTGCAAGCTCTTGTGGAGACACCACAACAGGATGGGCCGAAAAGAAGTGGCTGGTGAACGAGTCACACCTCCTTCAACTTTTTCAAACCTGTCCCAAGTGTACCAGTCTAATAACCGAGACTAAAATCAACACCAAAGGCAGCCAAATCAAGATCCACTGGACCTGTGGGAAACACTTTGGTGACTGGCAGTCATGTCCTGACCGAAGAGGCATGCCAGAAAATAATCTGCAAGTATGTGCATCAACAGTTTTCACCGGAGCCACGTACACAGACATAGCAGATTGGGCTTCTCTTCTCAACGTCCCCATTCCACATCAAACACAGTTCCAAAACATTCAGAAGACCTACCTCCTACCTGTCATACAGTCCACCTACAAAGATAAACATGACCAGATCAAATCCCGGCTCATTGATGCATCACAGTCTGGAAATAGTACTGAACTCTGTGGTGATGCCAGGTGTGATAGTCCTGGTAAATATTACATCATTACTAATATTGTACAATCATCTCAATCGCTATCATTTTATATAATCAACATTCCCCACCCCACCCCCACAGGAAATTGAACCATCTGTGTTTCTATTCTCAGGTTACAGTGCAAAGTATTTAACATACACTTTCCAGAATGATGCCACCAAAGAACTAGTCCATTTTGAATTGGTCCAGGTAATTCATCTATGCAAAACTAAAATGCACTGTGTGATGAGGTTGCTTTCATCAAGAAAAAAAACATGTGGATGTTAAACTTTTTAATATTCATTATGCTTTAGGTGACAGAGGCAACAAGCTCTGTCGCCATGGAGACCATGGGATTCCAGAGGGGCCTGAACCAGTTGCTGGAGTGTGGGGTGGATGTTGCTGTGATGACCACCGACAGATCGCCTTCAATCCGGAAACTCATGAGAGAGGAATACCCCCAAATCCGGCATGAGTTTGACCCCTGGCATGTCGTCAAGGGTAAGCTAAAACCACAGGCGGACTGGCAATCTGGCCGCGCTGGCAAATGCCAGAAAGGCCTTGGGACTCAGGCCCGCCTGAGGGGAGGGGAGGGGAATTTGATTGGAAAAAGGGCCGCTGTGTCTGAGGGGGATTTGATTGGAATAAGGGCCGCTGTGTGTGAGGGGGGGGTGTGCATTGGAATAAGGGCCGCTGTGATGCAAACGGCAGCCAGGGTCGTCTTTTGATCCCAGTCTGCCACTGGCTAAAGCCATCACATTTTACTATCTAACCCACAGCTTAGAAGTGCTTACTCATTTATAGAAATGCAAAGTATTTGACAATGCAATTCCTTGCATGTGTTTGTATTGTTTAATTTACTGATAGGGATTTTGTTGTGTGTGTGTTTTCAGGTGTAAAGAAGAAACTTGTTGCTGCATCGAATAAGAAGGACAGCAAAGACCTCCTTCTGTGGGTGAAAGCTATAACCAACCACCTGTATTGGTCCTGTGAATCCTCAAAGGGAGATCAGGAGGTAAGAATCCAAAGAATATGAATTTAGAAAACAGAAAAAATAATTCACTAAAAACCATACTCTAATTTATAAAGTCCTCGATACTATTCAGGATCAGAATGGGATTATGATTTTTTCCACTTTGTAATGACCTAAAATATAAACAAAATGATCTCCCCTGATCTGCTACATACATACTGTAAACATAGCTTTACAGTCCTGTAATTTCAATATTTTTTTTAAGAGAAGTGTTTCGCTGAGGGTCCATTGTCATCTTTTCAGGTTGCAGTCCGTCGATGGGTTTCGGTGCTGCATCACATCAGTGGCGTGCATCGATGGGAGGTTGACGGTGTTGAGTACACCTGCTGTCATCCTCCTTTGACAGACGAGCAGCAACAGAGAAAGAGGTGGATAGAACCTGGTTCACCAGCTTTCAACGCCCTCAAAGACATCGTGACAGACAAAAACCTCCTTCGGGATTTGAAGCAGATGTCACTTTTCAAACATACAGGTGTGTCACTTTTATATAGTTGAAGTATTTCTGAATCATAATTTGTAATTGTTCTTCTAAATGTGTTGTTGAACCGCAATCCGCTGCTGTAGGCTGGGAATGAATCCTGTTTTTTTTTTATTTTGATCCATTTCCTGTTTTGGCAAAAGGTGGCGCTCAAACACAGAAAAAGCTACAAAGTTATACTACCTTTATAGTCCACAAGGGACTAAATAATATACTAGTCCAAAAAACGCGCACACACACACACACACAATTTATCCGATGTGGATGTATAATTGTCTATGGTTGTCTGTCTTTCACCCACACAGGATCTCTGGAGGTGTTTCACTCCGTGGTGCTGAAATACGCCCCGAAAAGAATACATTTCGGATATGACTCCATGCGGGCACGCACACAGCTGGCAATCATGGATCACAACGAAAATGTAGACAGACCACAGGATACAAGCAAAAAAGGTAACGTGAGATTAGCAAAAAATATTTATAGTTATCAAAAGATTTACATAAATGTTACCTAGTTCTCTAAAAACAAGAATAGATAATGCAACTACTCAAGGTTGTTACAGGAAGCAAAACTGATGCCGGAGACACACCCAGACAATCACATGGGATGAATAGATGGGGAGACACACCCAGTCAATCACATGGGATGAATAGATGGGGAGACACACCCAGTCAATCACATGGGATGAATAGATGGGGAGACACACCCAGTCAATCACATGGGATGAATAGATGGGGAGACACACCCAGTCAATCACATGGGATGAATAGATGGATGATAGATGGTTGATGGGCTTCAACTTTTTATAGGCCAGCTTTGTGCTCTAATGTCTTTCGTGGGAGTAATTGACAATCTTTACCTATTTTTTTATAACACAGTTCTGTGCTGTAATATATGTCCTGCCATAACAACCGCATTCACATAAAATTATTATTATTATTTATATGGTGAACTATAACTAGAAACTGCTTTCATTTTTTTCCAGGAGAACTCCGCTACAGTTTTAAATTCTCCAGACAGAGTCACGAATGGGTGACAAAGCCCATATACGTTCGCACAGCACAGACATTCCGGAGAGACCTCATGGAGCGCGTACTGCAGATGAGGGATGATCCAAATGTGCTTTACACAGTACCTCGCAAGGAGAAGAGACCACCTCACAAAAGACTGCTTCAGAACATTGCTCCAGTCCCTAGACCAGATAGAAATGTTTTAGTGGCTAGACGGACCAGTCGTTTCGGGCGTTTATTCAGAGCTACACCGTATTAGCTTGACAGAATTCGAATCATGTTTTCTGACTGCTGGATTGTCATGTCATGGGAATTTATCTCACTGTGCCTTGTACCATTTATATGAGAATTTTGTTGTTGATTTCTGGTCTGTGCTGTAGGTCTGTGTGTTTGTATGCTGTCTGTACAGCATACTGACTCGAAATAAAAACATAAATAACTTTGTGTTTGTTTCATTTAATTTTTTGATTCAATAATTATGAAACGTTATATTTCTCTATATAAAATGTACAAATGTAGGCTGGTAAAAAAAAAAGTACATCAGTGATACACTGCAGTGGGTAATATGCATCCAGCATAGTTATGGGATCTGGTCTGGGATAAGATTTTAGTGATTGCAAATGGCAATGCTAGGGAAAACATTGCATGTTATCCTAGATAGAATGAGACATGATAATGATGACAGTATTTTTCAAAGAAGCAGAAAATAATCGAATAATGTAGTCTGTTTGGGAATGTGTAGGCTATTGATTGTCAAATGATATTGAAAATGTCCTCTGCCTCGGTGAACCCAACATAGCTGTCTGTGGGGAGGGGTATTTCGTTCTGATGGCTGTGACAATGCAACTCGGGATGACTCTTCTGTTGCCAGGTCCAAGGTGTTCCCCTCGAAGTGCCCACTCCAGCACAATGCGATAGGCTACGAGTCTGTACTGCCTGTAGGAGAGGAGGGTTGATTAGAAGAAAGAAATGTAAATTCTAAGATATTTACTTATCAGGCGTACAAATTCAAGGCAAAAAATATTTTATGCATATGTTATTTGTAGTCTACTTACTCAATTGAAAGTTGGCCATTTGGTCCTAAAGGCTTTGGCTGGGTCTTCCAGTTCACTTTTGGCACACGAAAGAAAGTTTCTACCACTGCCCGGTTGATCAGAGATGGAAAATCCTCAAGAGTTGTGAGACACTGTTGTGTGGGGTCCGATGTGTCGTTATTTCTCGAGACTTCCAGACGTGCATCGTCTGGCCTCAAGTCCCACTCAGAGCAACAAATACATTCCTCCTCTGTTGGCATAGGGTGACAATGTAGGCAAGAACACCACCAGTTACCATCTCTTCGGGAGCGTGCAGCGGTTTGTTGTTCTCGGGCCAGCTGTTCCTCTCTCTGTCTCCTCACCCTCCTTTCAAGGAGCTCTTCGTCCGTATACTCTGGCTCAAAACGATATGGACGTCCGTCATATTCTAATTCATTTTCTAGATCCTCTAAATCTGACAAATATTCAGCCATATTGCACACAATATTCTAGGCACCAACAATCCGATCGTAGCGCAGAGAATGTGAGCGCGAGTGTAGCCTACAGACGGAGAATAGCCAGTCTGCGCGCTGGCCTGTGCGCATGCGTGCTGGAGCAAGTGGGGGAGAGGCGTGTAAAGATCATATTACAGAGGCTAAAGACCCCGTATTTGGAAACCACAACAATGTATCGCGTTGAGGAATCTCAACTGTCGATTCATCCAATCTGATTGATGAAAACAACCGTTTAGCGGCCAAAAATGGATTTTGAGAAACTGCATTCCCGTTGCCCCGTCCGCCGCCATTACATGGATATACTGGCTCGCGCTGGATTTTAAATTTCTTCTACAGGCCTCCGAACTACACAAAAGTGATCTCGGTGAGTCAAACTTCTTATATGTCGTAAATAAGGTCCAGGTTGTCAAAAACGAGCATTGCCCTTTAAAGGGAGCGTGCCTGCGTCATTAGTTCAGAGTGATCGCTAGAGTGAGCGCCGTAGCGCAGAGAATGTGAGCCGGAGAATAGCCAGTCTGCGCGCTGGCCTGTGCGCATGCGTGCTGGAGCAAGTGGGGAGAGGCGTGTAAAGATCATATTACAGAGGCTAAAGACCCCGTATTTCAAAACCACTACAATGCCTCGCGTTGAGGAATCTCAACTGTCGATTCATCCAATCTGATTGATGAAAACAACCGTTTGGCGGCCGAAAATAGATTTTGAGAAACTGCATTCTCGGTGCCCCGATCACCGTCATTACATGGATATACTGGCTCGCGCTGGATTTTACATTTCTTCTACATGCCTCCGAACTACACCAAAGTGATCTCGGTGAGTCAAACTTCTTATAATATGTCGTAAATAAGGTCCAGGTTGTCAAAAGCGAGCATTGCCCTTTAACCCCCCTCCCTCACCAACACAAGCCCTGAGCATCAAGAACAAAAACGTATTCATCCCATACAACCTGGCTGCACGCATCATTCTGTCCACTCACAAGTAGAGCAAGCATAAGATAGCCTACTGATCAATAGAAACGCGCAGGTAGGCTAATAATGCCTTAGGTTTAAATTTGATTTGCATTCAATGCATTCTTACCTTTAAAAAGGCTTCTTCTTGGCTTTACGCCTGGCAAAGTTCTTAATTAGAGCGGTAAAGTGCTCTAAGAATGTCATTTTCCAAAGACATCAATGTCAAGTGGTTGAGTCTTTCTTGTCCCATTGTAGAGCGCAGTCTGTTTTTGAGGTCTGAGTTTTGAAAAGGAGCGCTCTCGAGAGGCATTGGATACAGGCAGAGTTAAGTAAATCCTTAAGGCTATATCCATGTTTGGACATACTGAAGACAGGTCCATCTTTCTTATTAATCTGAATGGTATTTCTTATGAAGCATTGCAGCAGCTGAATTTAGCTAAAGCTTTCGCTACATTTTCAAAAATGAGTAAAGCTATGCTAGCTATAGAGCATAGCCCTGTTGCACAGCCAGACAGGTAGCTAGCTACTTTGCATCGGTGTAATTAATAGCTTTGATTACGGCCCTGTTACAATGGAGTAGAACGTTAATCAACCTTATTAATTAAACTTGTCATTCTCGTTTACAAGCTCAAAATATCTGGTGTGCAAAAGGCCTAGCCTGCTTGTGGCTGATGTTGCCCGTCTCCTCAGCTCTAACTGCCGGCGACTCATCGGCCAATGTTGACGCAGGGTCTCGTCCTCAGGCCCAGCACTTGCAGCTACTTTGAAATACCCCGTTAACTTTGGGATTTTTGTCAGTAAATGTGTTTCCATTTCTAATTTATCTCTTTGTTTTTTTACGTTTAGTCGACCCACTTTCACTTTTCTTTGAGTTTCCATTGACATCTTTGGCTATATTATGTTGTCTCTCAAGTCGAAGTCGCTCACAAAACTTCACTCAAGCAGCCAGTCAAATCACTAGCTAATCAAATCACGGTATGTAAATACTCCAGTCACAGAGCCAATCAAATCACGGTATGTAAATACTCCAGTCACAAAGCCAATCAAATCGGCAATCGAATCGCGCTTATATTAGCGGAGCTTTGAACTTGAGCCACTTCGAGTCCGCTCCAAGGAACGCAGGACGCCCCTAGCGGGCTGTGGGGCCCTTTACGCCGTCGGGCCCCGGGGCTCAAGCCCCGGTAAGCCCGTGCATTAAATCGGGCTTGCCGGTCCTCTGTTCAGGGGTGCCCCCCTTCCCTGTGGCATAACAATGCCATGATTAATATGTGGTTGAATTGTTAAAATAAAGCTACAAAACATCAAAGCAATGTTTAGATTATTTAGTTATGTAGGCTACCCTACATGTATATGTGTGTGGAACTACCGGTACAAAGATAGGCTACCATAAAGACTGCGAATGTCAGAAAACATTTCAAAGCCAAATTTATTCAACCAAAGTTTGACAAAAAACACACAAAGAATAATGTAAAAACACGTTGTAAAAACAACAGAAAAATAGGCCTAGCCTACTATGCAAAAAAGCAAACAAAAAAAAAGCAAACAAATGACACATTTGTGCTCATTAGGCCTGTAAGCTTTATGGGCAAAAAAGAAAAATGCTGACCACTATAGCCTACACAATTTCATAATCCCATTGTGTATACTTTTTTAGTAGGAAAGTAAGGAAGACACCATTATTGTACATTTTCATAGGCTATTTATATGACATTTCAGTTCAAGTTATACAGTAGTTATAAAGTGGGCATGCCCATTTCATCTGAAAGATCCTCCCCAAGGAGGCCTATTAACATTTAGCTATTTACAAACAAGATTGCTATCTGCTGACTCAATCAAGTGTCCAGATAAGCCATATCTGGTCTACATTACATTGAAGTCATTTAGCAGATGCTTTTATCCAAAGTGACTAACAACAATTGCCTAATTGGTCTAATTACTTCACCATCTAAAGGGATAGGGCAGGTAAAGTCTTGAGTCTAGAAACAGAAGTTGAACCAACAGCAGCAAAATAGCTAACGTTTCAGGAATCATCAGTGTAACTGCTTTAACCAACGACAGCTACCGTCAATGATATGGAAGCTACTGCTAGTTGTGAGCTCATGAGCTAACTGGCTATCACAGTCTTACTGTGCTGGATTAGCATTGGAAGCACTGGAACTAATGTGTCCAGGTGATAAGACCTATCTTAATTTATCAGACATTATTTCATGTCAGCTATTTTGGTGGCATGGCTAGCAGATTCCCTCCTACTAACCAGTCCTTAAGAGAAACAAGTCAGCCCTGCCCAAAGCCAGGCTGGACCTGGATTCTTTGGGAGGAAACCCTTGCGAACACAGGGAGAACATGCAAACTCCGCAGAGAAAGGCCCAAGACATTCTTGCTGTGGGGCGACAGTGCTACAGTAAGTACTGTGCCACCATACCACACATGAGCGATTTTGGGGTTCAGTGTCTTGCTGAAGGACACTTCGACACACTGCTGGGAGCTGGGATCGAACTGGGGACCTTGAGATCTCCAGCCAGATGCTCTACCTCCCGAACTACCTCCCGGATTCCCACACTGTAAATATCTAAGCTGTGACATATACTTTTTGGGCGGGGCTCGCAACGCCCCTAGATGGTGTAGTGGTTTATGATGTGGGCAGAACTTCACCAATTTCAGTAACCTCTGTTAACCCTTGCCTTAGGCTACAGTGATTCTGATAAACAGTCTGAGGGTCATAGAAGGTCAGAGAAGGTTCTCGGAGCACCAACAGCTGTTAAGTTGCTTAACCAGACATTGGAATGTCCAGTCCCCTAGCAGGTCTAATCTTGAGCTGGCACAATATTCATGCACCATATTCATTGCCAGATCACTGCAGCATAATATGATTAATGTCACTAGGCCTAACTTTCCCAAGATGGGAGCAACCTAGAATGGCCAATCACAAGTTGTAACTGATAAGACTGACCAATGAGAAATACAGGCCTGCTGGCCGAACCTTTTTGTGACTGATGGAATGTGATGTCCCACGTCTTATAAAGTGTAGAAACGAATGTGAATTGTAGCTTTTTGCTTTAGCTTTAACTTTTGCTGTTGCTAGCTGCTGTCTTGTGTTAAGAAGCAATAAACCTGGATTAACGTTCTCTCGTCTGACATCCTCTTTATTTAAGGACCATAAACTACAGTAAGAATCTCTCTTTTGAATAATTATTAATCAGTAATATGTGTAAGCTAAGTTTCTACATCAATGGTTTGTCCGGTTATCACTCCCTCTGTCCCTCCCTCCATCCGGTAAATGTTGGCCTGCATCTCTCTGTTGGCACCACAAGAGGCAGTAGTCCGTCCACAACACAGGTCTTTGCAGGGTTGTGGCTGGATGGTGTCCATTGCTTGATGAGACATGATGAGAATGTCCTGTTATATTGCCTTCATAGCGTTAGCTTCAGGAAGTTGCGGGAAGCATGGCGTCCGCTTCAGTCTTGTTCATTCTTGGCTGAAGAGATACCTGGATTTTCACTCCTGATAACAGACTTTGGCTTTGTACCTGATCACAAACAGTGATACAATGTTGTGTTGAAGTAGAAAATACAATCTAATATAAGAGCCAGCAAATACTAATTTATAATCTTAGTCGAATTTACTTTTAGCTAGTTCTCCCAAGCTAACGAGCAAACTGCAACAAGCTATCTGTGACTAGCAATGTCTCGCCTGCTACCTAAGAACACGTCGATGTCTGAAAAGAGAGGAAGAGAACAATGAAAGGATAAAACAAGCAAGGCAGCTAAAAATCTTTTTTTCAGTCTTAAGCAGCAAAGTTCTTGTTGGTTCTGAGATGGAAGTCACTGCAGAGATGCATTCTTATGCACACCCCAAAAGTCCTGATGTTACCGAACTCTGTAATAGATAAATTCAAATGAGTGTATTCTATACAAATGAGTGTATTCTGTACTCAAGACATTGTATAAAGTGAGCAGCGGTCCTCTGTTTATTGCCCTGACCCCTTATCTCCAGGCCTTCTGATTGACTTTATGGCAGGAGACCTCACTAGGGGTCCCCTCTATCTTTGAGCTCTGTAAATGTTTACTTCAGCTGTTGACCCTCAGACCTAGCCTACTCACTGATAATTGGCTAGTGAAGTATTTGCATATGCATGTTACAACCATAGTGTTTATAATGCTCTGTTTTGATGAGAATCACTGCTCTTGGTGGATGTTTCTTTCTCTTTAAGCCCGACTTTGCAAACTCTTAAACTATTTGGAATAAAAGTAACCAGCTTGGACTTGCAAAGATGAACCTTGGCATTCTCGACAACTCTTTTCTTAATTATTAGAATAAATCTATAACAACTCAGACTCCATTTCCAGTACCCCTGTTCCGAAGAAAGGGAAAATCGAACCGTCCCTCGCTGAAGTGCAAGAGAATATTGTGAGGCTGCTGGTGGAAAAAATAATCGAGAGGGCTGAGGGTCGGGAAAAGAAGGCTGATGATTTGGAGAAGCTGATCAAACAAAATGCAGAAAGTATCAATGCCTTGAAGGAAAACTCAGAATTTCTATTCAAAGAGATACAAGATATGAAAGCAGATGTCACTTCGGTAAAGATGGCAACCATAGATCAGGAGAAAATAATCTCTGAGCTTGAAAACAAGGTGAACTAGAGGGGCTTGCACTCAGAGTGCAGACCTCCGCCCCCCCCACACACACTTCAACTGCTCTCCCCCTTCCACGCCCCCCCTCCTCTACCTTTCCTCTACATTTCCTCCCACCACCACCTCTCATGTGCTGTGCTCTCCTACTGGCTTTTTGAATTGGTTACTGTAGCACCACCTGTAGTTTCCTCTTTCTGCTTGACATCTTTCCTCTCCAATTTCCAAAACATTGCCAGTTTTGTAAAGACTTCCCATTCACATTTATTAACAGCCAAGCAGAGCAGTAGTGGAGGGAGGAGTGGGCTGGGTCAGAGTCTGAAGACAGTAGTTTACAAGATGTACATTTGAGATGGGAGTTATACAGCCAATGACATATTAAATCTCTAGTCTATAGGCGAGATATAGTTTTCTATGAAGTCAATCATTTTAATGTGCAGACATTTTATTTTCATCCACCTGAAAGTGTCTGCAGTTTACTTTGAATGCTTGAAGTTTACATTATCGTTTAAAAGCAAGTTGAGACACTAGTCTATATAACAGTTGTCACTGTGTTGCTTGGCAGTATTGCCTTTACGCTCACTTGCCCATGCTGGGTTTGATCTTGGCTGTACAGAAATCATCACACTTCACACTAACACATAGTATACATAAAGCATTAAACATGGTAATTTAGCGGACCAGGGCTCTAAGCTAACATTTTTCACTAGGAGCACATGTGCTCCTAAATGAAAAAAAATAGGAGCACAGAAAGAAATTTAGGAGCTCAACGAAACATGTGAAATAACACATTTTTTATTAGCAACACACACATTAGGCCTACTGCCAACAACAATAAACCATAATAACTTGCTCACCATAGGAGCTCTCATCCTCTCCTACTATACTATTCCCACACACTTCATCAGGTGCATTGGTCCTAATGCTATTCCCACACACTTCATCATGTGCCTTGGTCCTAATGAAGACTATACTATTCCCACACACTTCATGATGTGCATCAGTCCTAATGCTATTCCCACACACTTCATCAGGTGCATTGGTCCTAATGCTATTCCCACACACTGCATCATGTGCATTGGTCCTAATGAAGACTATGGCCCAATCCCAATACCCTCCTTAGCCCTAGCCCTTGGCCCTACCCCTACATTTTGTGTGTTCACGCATAGGGTAGTGTGTCCCATTCCTTTTAGCTTCTAGGGCTAGGGAGCATATCGAGGGCTAGTGGACGTTCAAACAGCCCTCCAAAACGAGGATTTTCAGATGCTGACTTGAAACCGAGGGGTAGATGAAAATACACAGAATGTTTTGCAAACTTAGGCAGGGATATGAAACATAGCTGCCGGTGCTGTGAAAAAACGTGGGAAGAAATCCCAATATCTTCACAAATAATCATTAAAAAATTGTAAAATCTGTGGAAAAGCTTAGTTTAATGTAGATGCAAAGGAACATGTCATTGGATCGTTATGACACGCATTTCAGTAAAAAAACGCTTTTTACAATGTCAACGGCATTTCATTGTGTTTTGATGTGGATCCAGTAAGTTAGGCTACGGTGCAATGTTGAATCTAATCGAATCAATAGAACTTTGTGTACTGTAAACAACGATTTTTGAGTGACAGTTGATTCGACTCCCCCCGGGCCTCACCGAATTCCTCTCTCTCCTTGGTTCCACTTTGCCGGATTGAATGGGCTTCATTTTCTTCATTTTGTTAAGGTTACTGGCAGGGGCATTCGGCGTCTGCACAGTCGTTTTTGAGTGAGGGCAGCTGAGCTGTCATTGCGCGTCATCACGAGAGTTCTGCGCGTTGCAGGTTGCAGTCGTGGGACTTATAATAAAAAAATTTATTAAAAAGTTGTGGGACTTGTAGTTTTGTATACGGGTGCGCAAAGCTTTGACTCTAGTTTGATCCAATTTGCATGGATTTATTTTCATTCAAAAAATGTGAGTGAAATAGTTGAAAACAGTACTCGCACAGTGTGCTCCTAAATTATTTTTTCTGATCGCACAAAATTATTTTTTGTCGCAAATGCGAGTAAAATGGTCGCACATTAGAGCCCTGCGGACTCTATTGAGGTAGCCTACAGAATGCATCGCTTCAACTATCCACATGAATGAGAAATATTATAAACATTATGGTGCATTCCATTTGTCTCGGGAGTAGTGTTGCACGGTGTATCGATACTAGGAAAGTACCGCGATACTGTCGTCAAAAACGGTACAATACCCAAATTTAAGTATCGATACTTTAAGAAAGACAGTGTTTTAATAAGAGCCGTATATATTGAGTCGCATTCATGCGACAGTGAAGCAGTGTTTGTTTGTAGGCTATAGTACGGTGGCCGACGCGTGCAAATCACAACGGCAAATCCGGAACACAACGGCAAGTTCAAAAAACACAACCACAAAGTTCAAACACAACACCAACGTTGAAAAACACAACATCAAGTCAGAAAACACAACCGCAAGTCGGAATCACAACTGCAAGACAGAATACACAACAGCAAGAGAGAAAACACAATCGCAAATTGGAAACCACGATTGCAACTCCCCAAAACACAACGACAATAGCCAGAAATCACATTAGAAATGTGTCAACCGGAAAGGGATTTACTACTTGTTGAATCTGATTGGGCAGCTATAGTGTCAATAGCAGTGGGAAATGTGCGGGTATCTCGGGGAATCTACGCTGACGGTAAATCCCAACAGAAGAAGAAGAATTGGGAATTGGCCGCGTCTTGCGTTCGGTGGTCGTTCGACCGAGATCCCAAAATTGGTGAGAAAATACATTTTTCTATATATAATATTGCGAATGGTTGAAATGGTAACATGGTCAGTAACATTTTACGTTACTGAATACCCTATGAACGACGTGAAATGTAGCTGAACTCCTGTAGCTAGATAACTAGCTAGCTAATTAGCTAACGTTAGCTCATGGCAGAGTTAACGTTACTATTAAACTGAATATAAGCCACGAATATAATCCCAAATAAAGTGATTGATCTGTTTGTTTCTGATAAGGTTGAGTAATTATAACCTGCTAGGGTTAGGCAGAGGGGCAATAGAGACAGTAGTCCTAGAGGGTTAGGGCTAGAGACAGTGGTCCTAGAGGGTTAGGGCTAGTAGAGACAGTGGTCCTAGAGGGTTAGGGCTAGTAGAGACAGTGGTCCTAGAGGGTTAGGGCTAGAGACAGTAGTCCTAGAGGGTTAGGGCTAGTAGAGACAGTGGTCCTAGAGGGTTAGGGCTAGTAGAGACAGTGGTCCTAGAGGGTTAGGGCTAGTAGAGACAGTGGTCCTAGAGGGTTAGGGCTAGTAGAGACAGTGGTCCTAGAGGGTTAGGGCTAGAGACAGTAGTCCTAGAGAGTTAGGGCTAGTAGAGACAGTGGTCCTAGAGGGTTAGGGCTAGTAGAGACAGTGGTCCTAGAAGGTTAGGGCTAGAGACAGTGGTCCTAGAGGGTTAGGGCTAGTAGAGACAGTGGTCCTAGAAGGTTGGGGCTAGAGACAGTGGTCCTAGAGGGTTAGGGCTAGTAGAGACAGTGGTCCTAGAGGGTTAGGGCTAGAGACAGTAGTCCTAGAGGGTTAGGGCTAGTAGAGACAGTGGTCCTAGAGGGTTAGGGCTAGAGACAGTGGTCCTAGAGGGTTAGGGCTAGTAGAGACAGTAGTCCTAGAGGGTTAGGGCTAGTAGAGACAGTAGTCCTAGAGGGTTAGGGCTAGAGACAGTAGTCCTAGAGGGTTAGGGCTAGTAGAGACAGTGGTCCTAGAAGGTTAGGGATAGTAGAGACAGTGGTCCTAGAGGGTTAGGGCTAGAGACAGTGGTCCTAGAGGGTTAGGGCTAGTAGAGACAGTGGTCCTGGAAGGTTAGGGCTAGTAGAGACAGTGGTCCTAGAAGGTTAGGGCTAGAGACAGTGGTCCTAGAAGGTTAGGGCTAGAGACAGTGGTCCTAGAGGGTTAGGGCTAGTAGAGACAGTGGTCCTAGAGGGTTAGGGCTAGAGACAGTGGTCCTAGAGGGTTAGGGCTAGGGCTCAGTGATGCTGAGTTTTTTTATTGCTCTGCATTTTACACAAGCAGGGGTCAGGGAAGATGAGTACTACTTGGCAGGGAAGATGATTGCTGTGTCTGTAGTGCATGGAGGACCTGGTCCACAGTTCCTGTCAAGGGATCTTGTCAGCCACATCGTAGGGCAGTCCACTTTGAATGCAACCGTGAAAGACATTACTGATGAAGAATTAGGGAAAGTTCTTCATGAGGTAGGAAGGTCATTAGAAGAAAGGATATTGTTCAGAAGATAAATTCAAATAAGGCAGCTATTTAATGTGTAATAGATATCAGTTAATTAAAGGTGCAGGGTTAGGCACAGGTGGGGACAGGTAGGTAGGGGGAGGGGTTAGGGTAAAAAAAAAAAGAAAAAACTTGAAGTGTTAACAAAAATTCTTTAAATGTTTGTCAAGTAGTGAAGGCACAGTATGTTGTTTTGACTTAAAGCTTTCCACATTTTTAGATTCAGAATGCAGATTCTTTGGAGTCTCTGCAAAACCTCCTTGTGCAGAACAGCACCATGTTGGAAACTGCTGGGTTTCTCCGTCATGTGAAGTCAGTTGAAGAGAAGCATTCAGTAGTGCAAGAGTACCTGAGGTGGTACATCATCCACAGAAACCATGGTGCCATTGATAGGTAATGTTTTGTTAATAAAAACATATTTCTCCCATTACTACAGACGGAACCATGTGTACATGTAGCTCTTTTCACAGTGCAGTTTCAATTATGTTAACATTTACTCAGTTTGCCGACACATTTTTGTTTTTCAGATTCAAAGCTGGACTTGCCAGCCTGCATTTCTTGACGGCACTACAGCAGCATCCCAGTGTGCTGACCTCCGTCCTTTGCCACACAGACAAGAAGCTTTCTGGTGAAGAACTGGAAAATCTGTTCATACCAGATCGTAGTCCGAAGGGAAGCAACAGGAGGCTCCAGGAGGACAAAACCCTGAGCTTCTGGGGTGACTATCTTCAGGACTGTGAAGGTTAGTTAACCCCCCCCCCCATCTCTAATCTTTTCTACATATGTACAGGGCCCTCCACGGTTATTGGCACCCCTGGTAAAGATAAGCAAAAAACCCTGCGAGGGTGCCAATAATTGTGGAGGGTACTGTAGCATTATGGAAAGCCACAGTATTGTTATGGATGCCCTTTGTGAGATCAGTACACCCCAAACAATGCAATACATTTTTATCTTATTGCTCCTTGTAGGACATGAGACTGCTGTGACCCTAGAGGAGGTGTTGATGTTCGCTACAGGACTGTCGTCGTTACCACCTGCCGGAATTGCACCATGCCCATGTATTCAGTTCCTAGACTCTCCATATCCGATGGCGAACACTTGCGCCAATACAATGAAGCTGCCACGTTTGGATACATACACTGATTTTAAGAACAATATGGACTTTGGAATTCAGAATTCCCCTGGCTTTGGGTGCCATTAACCATAGACAGCTTTCTTTCTTTCCTTTAGACTAGGGCTGTCTACTTTTCATTTTTTGATTCATAACCTATCCAGGTTATGAATGAGTTATGACTGTTTCATGCCACAGCTATAGATGTTATGAATGCGTTATGAACAAACAGTTAATGTAAAGCGTTAGCCTTTTTATTTTATTTTTTAACAAGGACAGCAGAAGTACATGTAGGAAAAGCAAACTATGGCCATTACTATAATCTTGTTGCAGTCCAGCACTATATTTACACTATTACTCCATTGGGGCCATCACAGTTGGGAATGTTTTTTCTTACTCTCTTTAAGGTTTAAACATCAGGAAGTAAAAAAAACAAGTGATCTCATTCTCGTTTTGTCTTGTGTTTTATTTATCCTTTGAATTGTTTATGCTTTTATGTTTACGGGCACTATGTTTATAGGCACTCCTGAGGCCTTTGTTTTTTGTTAGTCACTGTTTGGCCCCTGCAGCACAGCCACCGTTCAAGGAGGAACACAGGTCGGAACTTGGGGACTGTGGGTTCCTGAGACTTCTGGTCCTGAGTTTCCTGGGCGGCAGAGGACTTCCCTTTGCCTTTACCCTGAGGGGACACGCACAACACCCAGTACATTTACACCTATGTGACGCCCACAGAGAAATGGGATTCAAAACAAAGACAGACATGTCATTATTATTATTTCTTACTGTATAAGGAAACTCACCCAAAATTAAATGCGTCCGGGGGCAGGTAGACGCTGTCTCCCACCCTGAACTGCACTCCCTTCAGGCAGGCCAGGGCGTAGAGGGCCTTAGAGTCATGGTCCTCATTCTCCAAGGGCTCAAACACACAAGGCCTCTTCCGCTCCTCCTTCTCCTGAGTTCTACTGCAGCTGGCACAGAACCTGAACACACCATACAAAACTTCTCTTTAATCATCTTAATGTACTTTCAGAAGACAGAAGGCTGATTAACACACAAAAAGACAGCCACTTGAACTTATAGTTGTCTGAGGGCGTGAAGGTGGGAGGGGTTTCAAAGTGGGCAAATTCTCCCTTGTACCACAGCTGGTAGAAGAAGCTCTTCCCATCATCCTCAATCACCTTGATGTCATGATCCATCCTGTCCTGAATCAATGTCTTGACTGACAACCAGGAAGATTCTTATCCATCATCAGGTTGAGTGTAACCGTTTTGTATTCTTACCTCCATGAACCTGTTGTTAGACGGGGCCTTGTACATCACATTACCCTTGCCCTCTGCTGCATGTCCTCGCACTCGTCCCCCAGGAGGAGCTCCAGAGGGTCCGACGACACTCCCAGACTCTCCCAGGACTGTCGGTGACGCACAGGAACCATGCATTGTTTGCATCTTTCTGTTCAGACAAAATGAAACAGTAAATATAAACGTAAAATAAGATGTATAGAATGATTGGTACTTGCAGTTCTTCTGTTTCTAACCTTTGATTAAACCTGATATGGACCACTGTCTCTATCCATCTCCCTCACCCTAACCCTCTAGGACCACTGTCTCTATCCATCTCCCTCACCCTAACTCTCTCTCCACTGTCTCTAGCCCTAACCCTCTAGGACCACTGTCTCTAGCCCTAACCCTCTAGGACTACTGTCTCTACTAGCCCTAACCCTCTAGGACCACTGTCTCTACTAGCCCTAACCCTCTAGGACCACTGTCTCTACTAGCCCTAACCCTCTAGGACCACTGTCTCCCTCACCCTAACCCTCTAGGACCACTGTCTCTACTAGCCCTAACCCTCTAGGACCACTGTCTCTACTATCCCTAACCCTCTAGGACTACTGTCTCTACTAGCCCTAACCCTCTAGGACTACTGTCTCTAGCCCTAACCCTCTAGGACCACTGTCTCTACTAGCCCTAACCCTCTAGGACCACTGTCTCTACTAGCCCTAACCCTCTAGGACCACTGTCTCTACTATCCCTAACCCTCTAGGACCACTGTCTCTACTAGCCCTAACCCTCTAGGACCACTGTCTCTAGCCCTAACCCTCTAGGACCACTGTCTCTACTAGCCCTAACCCTCTAGGACCACTGTCTCTACTAGCCCTAACCCTCTAGGACTACTGTCTCTAGCCCTAACCCTCTAGGACCACTGTCTCTACTATTCCTAACCTTCTAGGACTACTGTCTCTACTAGCCCTAACCCTCTAGGACTACTGTCTCTACTAGCCCTAACCCTCTAGGACTACTGTCTCTAGCCCTAACCCTCTAGGACCACTGTCTCTACTAGCCCTAACCCTCTAGGACTACTGTCTCTAGCCCTAACCCTCTAGGACCACTGTCTCTAGCCCTAACCCTCTAGGACCACTGTCTCTACTATCCCTAACCTTCTAGGACCACTGTCTCTAGCCCTAACCCTCTAGGACTACTGTCTCTAGCCCTAACCCTCTAGGACCACTGTCTCTAGCCCTAACCCTCTAGGACTACTGTCTCTATTGCCCCTCTGCCTAACCCTAGCAGGTTATAATTACTCAACCTTATCAGAAACAAACAGATCAATCACTTTATTTGGGATTATATTCGTGGCTTATATTCAGTTTAATAGTAACGTTAACTCTGCCATGAGCTAACGTTAGCTAATTAGCTAGCTAGTTATCTAGCTACAGGAGTTCAGCTACATTTCACGTCGTTCATAGGGTATTCAGTAACGTAAAATGTTACTGACCATGTTACCATTTCAACCATTCGCAATATTATATATAGAAAAATGTATTTTCTCAACAATTTTGGGATCTCGGTCGAACGACCACCGAACGCAAGACGCGGCCAATTCCCAATTCTTCTTCTTCTGTTGGGATTTACCGTCAGCGTAGATTCCCCGAGATACCCGCACATTTCCCACTGCTATTGACACTATAGCTGCCCAATCAGATTCAACAAGTAGTAAATCCCTTTCCGGTTGACACATTTCTAATGTGATTTCTGGCTATTGTCGTTGTGTTTTGGGGAGTTGCAATCGTGGTTTCCAATTTGCGATTGTGTTTTCTCTCTTGCTGTTGTGTATTCTGTCTTGCAGTTGTGATTCCGACTTGCGGTTGTGTTTTCTGACTTGATGTTGTGTTTTTCAACGTTGGTGTTGTGTTTGAACTTTGTGGTTGTGTTTTTTGAACTTGCCGTTGTGTTCCGGATTTGCCGTTGTGATTTGCACGCGTCGGCCACCGTACTATAGCGCTCTACTTCTCTCTCCCAAGATCCTCGAGTCACTGGGCAGTATGTGGCTGTGTTCGGAATCGCTCCCTATTCACTATATAGTGCACTATATAGGGCGTCAGCCATTTTGTTTGTAGTGTCCGAATTCTCCACGGAATTTTCGTTCCCTATATAGTCCACTATTTATTACCCACAAGTCACCTTGATTTCCAGGGTACAGTGCATGTACCCTACATTTTCTCCGGTATACCACAATGCAATGCAGTTGAGTTGTCTCGCAAAGAGGGCTGTGAACGGAGGATGGCGGCGGCAACTTTCGTGTATAAACTGAAGGAACTCTAGCTTGCGGAGCTAAATCGTAAACATGTAATGTTTGTAAACATGTTACTTGATCGTGCGCTTCATAGCTAGCTAGGTAGCGCGGCTATAGCCAACGTTACATCTTGCAATTAACAGACAGGACCAAAGTAGAAAAACCACACATGCACATGATTAGAATTTAAATTTCAACACTTTATTTGGGATTTAACATTCAAAATGAACACACAAAAGCAAATCCGATACTACCTGATTGAGTACATCTCAACCTGCAGCGTGAATGCTCCCTGTTAGACTTGTTTGTTTACACGAGGGCGCATCCGCCTGCATCACACGAATGACCGACGCATTTTTGTGACGTTCAGTGTAGTGTCCGAATACTCCTTAAACCATTCCCTAGGTAGTTCACTACATAGTGAACCCTATATAGGGAATAGGGAGTGAGGGAACGAGGGAGCGATTCCGAACACAGCCTGGGTGTGTGTGGGTGTGCGCGCGCTCTCTCTCTCTGACTCTGCAGCGAGCAGCGCAACAGTTTTCCCCCCTATATGCATGCAGCATGTTCGAGAGGACGTTAGCTACAAGTACAAATGTCGACTGTCCACAGCTTGTCGATAAAGCTGATGCGCGCAGCGAAATCTGGCATATTTTGCTTACAGAGTCGACAGTGAGGGCAAGCCCACGGACATTACAAAGCCCATCTGTAAACGATGCTACAAATCTATACAAACCAACGGAGCCAATACGACCAACCTGGCAAAGCATCTTGCAGACAGACATTGGCGATTTTATAGGGGGGACAGGAGGGATTGTTAAAAAAAAATAAAAAAAAACTTTTTTTTTTTTCTTTACTAATTAACACAATTAATAAATACATAGTTGTGGTTTGTACCAGTTTGTGTTAGGTCATCATTCATTTTAAAAGTGTATTTATTACTTAAACTAGGCTACCTTTAAAAAAATATATATTCATAATCCACCAATGGCACAACTCGTCCGTCGACCTCAACTATTTCCGGTTTGATCTGTTACCGCAAAAAAATGAGATCTGACTGTACTGCTCAGTGCTCAACAAGCTACAACTAGCCAACCTGCTCACAATGGCGAAAAGAGCTATAAAATTAATTATCCACTTAAAACTGGCAATGCTAATGAAGAAGCTACCACGCGAAATGACAACGCAGCAGGTGCAATCGAATGCAGAAGTGCTCCAGAGGCTATCGAAGCTAGCACACTAGCAACATCACCATCGGCGAGGAAGCTAGCACCAGCAGGCAGTTGCAGTTTGATGTTCTGATGTTGGGTATGGCCTAGTGCTCGGTCATAAATTCATATTGACATGCTTGTGGTGTCTAGATGAAGTTTGATGCGTTGTGCATATTGAATTGTCATACGGATTTCTTATTAGCATACTGTTCACAACTGGCAATCTTTGTAAATAGATGGGATGGGACGAGACGGCAGAACTGTTTTTTTTTCTCACGTCAAAATGTTGCCCCCCCTACTCTCAGAGGGTAAAATCGCCTATGCAGACAGACATGGGGAGACCACCTACCTAGATAGGAAAAAAACAAAAACAATGTGAAGGTCATCAGGATAGATGTTTATATTAATAATAGGTAAAAATCTAACCCAAAAAAAAGAAAGATTTTTTTAAAATATTTTTAGGGGGCGTGGCCTAGGGGAGTGACCTATTAAAAATGTGCACTATTAGACCCCGCAATTGTGCCTTTTTTGCAAAGTTGGATGATATCTAGATGTTTTGTTATGGTTTTTCTTGTTACTACATCAAATAGTTACGGTGCTATGTAAGCTTTTGTTGATATGTTGCCCGGACAAGGCTTTATGACCTTTTTTGCCCCCCTAGTGGTAAAAAATGGAATTTTCGCCATGATTTTGGTATAAAATGCACTATAAACCCGACTATGAATGATATATCAAAAAATCCTTTCATAGCACCATGCGGACTGTGGATAGGAAGAAATGTGGAAAGTTTGGTGTCACTTCTGCCGCTGCCGGCTGTGTTTCCCTGCCTAGTCGGCCATGCCTGCCCCATAGGTCTGCCCTTCCTCCCTCTCCTGCTGCTGCCTCTCAACCTTCTTCGCACTGCCCTGAGACTTGCGCCTTGCTTTATAAGTAGCGTCTGCCTTAGCCTCTGCCTTCTCAAAACGTAGGAGGTCTACCTGCTGCATCCTGCTGATGCTGACTTCTGTGGACTCAAGCCAGTGTTTTGTCATGACATCCTGCAGGCTCATGGCACCCTGATTAAAAATTGAAACGGCCCTCCCCACTGCTGCCTCAATCCTCCCCTTCCCCACAAACACGTTTTTTGGGCATCGCACCCATATAACCGAATTGAGGCACTCATTACTATTTTGAGTGCCTCCGTGCTGCATCCTCTTGAGGAGCGCCTCACTTGCCATGTGGTGGTACACTTTCATGAGTCTTTGACCCACATCCTGTCTGAGGAAGTTATTTAGGTGGTCATCGTGGCTATCTGGCTCCTGATCCCTCTCCATGGCCTGCTCTTACCAGCACTACTGTACACTGCACCTATCGTGCTGTGGATTCTCATCTGAGGACATGCAGTGTAACAGCGATGCCCAAACCTCCCTCTGCATGGTCTCAACTGATCCCAGATTGGTGACTATAGCCCCCCTGTAGTAGTTTTGTAACGAGTCACATTTTTTTGCAGTGAGTGCCCCTGGCCTCGACCCACCCAACTTCTCCTCCTCGGCCACCTTCCTGAGTGCCGTCCCCATTCTCTTGTGCGCGTGATTAAGGCACTCTAACTTTTCGACCTGAACCCCTGGGTACGGCCCCTGACGTATGCCATTGTCATCTACATTCATCGACTGCAGTGCACTGAATGAGGCGCTATCACCGTCACTCAGCATGTGGGTGTAGCGTAGCTGGTGGCGCTGCAGCGACCTACCCCACATGCGCCTGGCTGCCTCTGCCTCCATTGCCTTGCTAGAACCGGCCCAGTTTTTTCCACAGTCAGTGTGAGTCTGCTTCCATTTGGTGAAGTCCTCCTGGGTGATGGCCTTTCGAGCAAGGGCTGACTCTTTCAGGGAGCAGGCGTGACAGTAAGATGACAAGACCTCGTAGTCTATTACTAGACCTGTTTGGACATCAATGCATACTCCAACTCCATAATGGGAGGAAAACCCCCGCTTCTGCCACGTCCCATCAAAACTGACAGCGATATCCAGCGGTGCGTCTGGATCCTCCTCCAATGTCGCTGCCGTTTCAGCGTCCTGCCCACTTTGAATCTCTGCCGCTGAAATAGAGTGAAATACAATGCAAGACAAAAAGTCAGATTCTACTTACAGTAGCATAGGCTACAACATACTTCTTTCTGTGAAGTACATTTTATTGACATTTTATATGAGAGAAAGAGTGAGAGTGAAAGAGAGAGGGGAGAGAGAATCACAGTGTGGGAGAGAGAAAGAGAGAGATAGAGAATGGTCCCAGAGAGAGGAGACATGCATACGCACACAGGCCCCATTACATCTGACACCATCCTCTCGCCCTAGGTAGCCTACTTAGGAATGGAATCGAATGCTGAAGGGACAGTTTCAGATAGGGCCACACACACACACACAGAGGAGTGGGTGAGAGGCAGAGAAACAGCCCACAGCGAGACACACACACACACACACACACACACACACACAAACACAAACAGGGAGAGAGCGAGACAGAGAGAGACAGGCAGGCATGAATAATAAAATAAATAATATGCAGGCAATGCTTACCAGAAACTCGTTTCTGGTGTCTCCTGTAAGTCGTCTCCCCCACTCCTGGAATACCCAAAACGGTACTGAACTTCCCCAGAGCCGCAAAGCCCAGACCCATCTCGTGTGCGGCCAGCGTCATTCGTGTTGTGATCTCAAAGGCTGGTTCCTTCTCCTCTGGGACAGTCTGAACGCGCGGCGATAAATACTGGAGGTCCTTGTAGTGACAACGCTGGCAGGAGACGGCCAATTCCGCTGCGTACCCCTGATTCCCCTCTATAGACATTTTCAACGACGTCTGGCTACAGACGGGACACAATACCTTACCAAACAGTTGGTTCAGTTGGTCTATGTGAGCCAGTATCCATTCCTGCTTCCGCTTCTCTGCCTCGGGCTGCTTGTTGGTGCTGGCTTGCTCAGCCTGTCATGGAATTTTACACATAGTCTCAAGACTATTCAGATTCATATCTTTTCTTTCAATACCTGTTCATCCAGTCCCCTGCCTTTTGTAATTGTAAACACCTCCTCTACCTCGCTCTTCCTCCTCTCTTTGTTTAAGTCAGAAGGGCCACACCTTCTGTCCTTTCCGTCCTGGCTCAGACCTCTCTTTTGTAATTGTAAACACCTCCTCTACCTCGCTCTTCCTCCTCTCTTTGTTTAAGTCAGAAGGGCCACACCTTCTGTCCTTTCCGTCCTGGCTCAGACCTTTTGTTTTCTTTGTCCATATTCAAAGTGAGTTTTCATCCCCGGACCACTGTGTGATATCCGTCACCTTACGATGACGTATAGACAACTCAGCCAATCAAATCCACATCCTTGCTTTGGGCAGATATAAGGAGGATCCGGCGAGCTCATGTTTACTTCTTCTGTTGGAACCACTCTGTGTTTTACTTTGAGGTCCGTTTGCAATCGTATTGTTTTCTTAATAAATCTGACTGAACCTATTTTTGAGCGAACCTGGGCTTTGGCAAATACTTTCATTTTTATCAACAACAAGCCTCAGATTGCAATAATTTGAGCTTTCTTCCTGAAGCGCTAACGTCACACGCTTCATTCTGACTCTTTCGCTGTCCTAATCGCATTCAAATGAGCCTTCCTCGCTTTGCTAGATACTTTAGAGACTTTATTCATTGTGTTCTGTGTGTTCCTTTCCTATCCATTATTCAAGTTGTTGTCTCTAGTCTAATAGGCTGTGTCCGAAATGCATACTACCTGCTATATACTAGGCGAGATGCAGCATGCTACATCAAAACTGTGCATACTGTATTTCGCCTACTATATAGTAGGTAATATATAGCAGGCGAAATCAGCGAAAAAATGGGCGAAAATGTAGCATAGTCCAGAGCATACTGTTCCGGAAGTCGAGACGTGATACGTCACTGGGCAGTGATAAAAAATAAAAAAAGATGGTGGATCTACAAGTCACCGGGACCGCAGCGGGAACTTTCAAATGTAAGTATTGACTTAATTTGTCGATGAAAAAATATTTTTTTCTGACAGATATCTTAGTTATAACGACACAGAGCTACAAATGCAGTTTTGTGTATATAGGTGGGGTAGAAATGACATTTCGAAAAATAACGTCATGATAGCTAGCTGCTTGCATTGATCTCTGTGGTGGACGTTACGTTAGCTAGCTAGCCCAACTAACGTTAATAGGCTACTAACGTTACAGGTGTTCAGACGGCTCTTGCTCAAAACGTATTAATGTCATAGCTTAAATGTTATTATAGCTAGAATCAAGACAAACAGAGTAACATTTCCATGTAATATGACCATGATTGCTTAAGAATTGTATAAGAAATGTCGAAATTGTGATAAGTTGTTAAATGGCTAACCTAAGCCACCAACGTTACTTGAAGTTGTTTAAACAATTGTCTGTTCATTCCGTGATTTAAACGAGTTCAACTGTTCATATATCATATATTAATATATTAGTATTCATTGTCCCATAATACTTCTGGATGTATTACAGGGACCAACGACCACACCAGGGACGATGATCCTCTGGAGGACGGCCAACTCCTCCCTGTTTATGGTGTAACCGCATGGGTGGCCCCCATCGCCTCTTCCAAGACCCCGTACCACTTCCACGAAGCGGCTGTGGCCTCCCCTCCCTCTGTGCTGACCCCAGTTCTGGGGCTCTTTAGGTCCTATGAGGTTAGATAACAGTTTTCTAGTGTCATACAAACTGAGTCCCTATCAATATATTTGCTATCATGTAGCCTGTAGATCAAAATCACCTTGTACATGGCTACAAGGTTCTCTGTGTGCTTTATCCAGGCTGCCTCTGTCTTCCCCTGCAGCCCAGCTTCTAAAATGTAGGTCCTACATAAATCAATATCCAAAGTAAACAGACCGCTGGATTGCTTCTGAACAACAATGCATACATTAGTTAACTTACTCCAAGCCTTTCAGCGTGGTGTTTCTCTTCCCCGTAAACGGGGAAGAGTTGGCCGTCCTCCAGAGGGAGGACCGGCTGATGTTGAATGAGGGAGAGAGAAGGCAGAGATGAAGGCTGAGTGGAGGGAGGAAAGGGGGTTGTTTAAGGAGAGGGAGGACCGGCTGATGTTGCTTCTAGAAGCCTCAGTCAAAAAAAACTGTTTTATCTTGTTCCATTGTTTTTATTTTTTATTAAATGTATTTTCTTGAATTAAATTGGTGTTTGTGTGTCATTCCTTGTAATGTATACCCAGTCAAAGAACAAATGTCACTATACCTAAAACCAGTCATTAGAGTAAAAGAACATTTCTAATGCACATTGTAGTTTGCAATTAGGCATAAAAGACGGCACACACATGTTGGTTCACAATGCTTCATTGGAATTATTCAGAGACGGTTATGAAAGCATCACTGTTTAATGTGTCTGACTAACGACTACTTGATAAGGGAGTTACATGTCCAAAGCGCTCTGCGTGTTGTTGTGGGCCCAGCTCGGCCTCTGGGTCCAGTCCGGGAGTCGAGTCGTAGGGGCAGTGAGGCACACGCTTCGAGGACGCGGACTCCACCCCTTGCCGGAGAGGCCGGCTCCGCCCGGCAGCAGCAGCAATCACCTACCAACTCGTTGCAGCTGTTGCCTGTTAGCGGAGCCACTACAAGAGGACGCTGGAACCACTGCTCGGGGCTCAGACGTTTTTAGCCCTCATAGGGTAAATCAGACGAGCCGGCTATCGCCCTGATCATTTTCGAAGTTTGCTTACGGACTAACCATTTGTTTTCCCCTGTGTTGTGTTCCCTCTTTTGTTCCCCCCGGAAGGTCCAGCGTCCTCGCGCCTCTCCGGCCCCCGCGTCCTCCCGGCCTCCGCGCCGCGGTTTCCCATCGCCTCCTGCCCGCGACTCTCCCCTCCCGGACTCCGCTCCCCGCACGCCTCCTGGACCTCCCTCGCTCCGCGGGCCTGCCGCCGCTCCGCCTCCTCTCACCACCAGAGACCGCCAGAGTTCCCGGACCCTTTCCCTCCACCTCTCGTAGGGCCTCGCAGCACATACACAAACACATTCCGGCTGATACCCATACCACACACACCGCACCCACACACCCCTCATAGTTCCCCCATCTCATGTACATACCACACACACGCATCCATACATACCCCCCATTGGTTTGCACCTCCCCCATTTTGTTGTGGCACCAGTTCTCCCCATTTTATTATTTATTAAACGGCCAAGTGCCAACCACTCCCCTCTGTCTGCCTGTTCTGTCCGGGGGTCTCACTACACGGGTCCAGGGTCCGCGTTCCGGCCCCTGACAGAACGTCTGAGCCATGTCGGACCCAAGTGAGACTCCTGGGCAGGCAGGCGGATCCCCGCCCCCTCCCCACATACCGCCGCTGATCCACTCAGTAGTTTCCGCCCACACTACCCAGCTGGCTTCCCTTAATGCGGAGCTAACCAGGGCGTTCAGCCAGGTTACCGGGGAGATTGGGTCCCTCCGTGGGTCCTCCAGGGCTACCACGGAGGCCCTAGCCTCCCTCGCCGGCCAGGTGGCCGCCCTCGCCCGGTCGGTCAACCAGCCGCTCGCCTCCCTCACGCCTCCAGCGGCTGACGGTTCCCCTCCCGTGGCTGACCGCCCCGAGCCCCGTCCCGCGGCTCCCCCTCACGCTCAGGCCACTCCCCCGGATCCCCGCTGCGAACCCAACCTTCCCTGCCCCAGGCCGTTCGGAGGGGAGTTCGAGCTGTGTCGGGGGTTCCTCGGCCAGTGCGAGCTCCTGTTCCGCCACCAGCCCTCCCGCTACGGTTCTGGGGAGGCCAGGATTGCCCTCGTAATGTCTCTGCTCACCGACCGGGCCCTCCGCTGGGCCATTGCGGCGGCTGGCGGTGGCTCCCGGCTCTCGGTGGACTACCAGGCGTTTATCACGGAGTTCCGCCTGGTGTTCGACCACCCCGCTGATGGGCCGGATGCCGCCAGCCGCCTCCACACCATCGCCCAGGGGACTCGGTCGGTGGCAGATTACACTCTGGAGTTCCGCATCCTGGCAGCGGACAGCGGATGGGACGACACCGCGCTCCGGAGCACGTATAGGCGGGGCCTGAGCGAGGCCATCAAGGACCTCATCATCCGGGACCGCCCCATCTCTTTCGCTGCACTGGTCTCCCTTGCGCTGCTTATGGATGAGCGGCTCCGGGAACGCCGCGTGGAGCGCGCCCAGCGCTCAGGGGGGACCCCCAGACCCCCTCCCGGAGGCTCACCCAGTAGCAGCAGCAGCAGTCGTCGGGAGACCGCCTCCCCTCCTCTCGCCGCGTCCCCAGGCCATTTCTCCTCCACCTCGCGTGAGGAGGAGGAGCCCATGCAGCTGGGCCGGTCCCGGCTGTCCCAGGAGGAGCGGGAGCAGAGGATGCGGGACCGCCTGTGCCTCTACTGCGGGAGACCAGGACATCAGATCCGAGCATGTCCCACGCGGCCAAAAGACCAGGCTCACTAGGTAAGGGAGTACTAGTGAGCCTTATCAACCTCCCACGGGGTGCACAAGAGCCTAGTCATCTGTTTCCGGTTACACTCACTTGGGGTAAGGACTCTCTCTCTGTTGGTGCGTTACTCGACTCGGGGGCGGACGAGAGCCTGATTGATGCCACCTTGGCTCGCCAAGCAGGCATCCCTCTCGTCCCCCTCGAGCGCCCTCTCACGGCTCAGGCACTAGACGGGCACTCCCTGGGGCGCATTACACACACCACGACCTCCCTCACCCTCACCATATCCGGTAATCACAGTGAACAGATTAGGTTTATGGTTACGCACGCTCCCACTTCACCCCTGGTGTTGGGCCGACCCTGGTTTGCCAGGCACGAACCACATGTATCCTGGGCCTCTGGGCGGATCTTGGGGTGGGGCGTGGCCTGCCACGCCAACTGCCTTCGCTCTGCCCCCTCTCCGCCCAGCGGTTCCGGTTCTGTGCCTGCGGCCCCGGTTCTCACGGGCGTGCCCTCCTGCTATCACGATTTGGCAGCCGTGTTTAGCAAGGAGAGCGCGCTTTCACTTCCCCCTCACCGGCCATATGACTGCGCCATAGACCTCCTCCCGGGGGCCCCCCTCCCTGTCGGCAGGTTATATAACCTGTCCGTCCCTGAGAAGGAGGCTATGCGCAGCTATATCGCTGAGTCCCTAGCCTCAGGCATCGTAAGACCATCGTCTTCCCCGGTCGCGGCGGGCTTCTTTTTTGTGAAAAAGAAGGATGGCAGCCTGAGGCCCTGTATTGATTTCCGCGCCCTAAATGACATCACCATCAAGAACAAGTATCCACTCCCCTTACTTAACTCCACATTCGAGCCACTCTCGCACGCCACTGTGTTCACCAAGCTCGACCTTAGGAATGCTTACCACCTGGTGCGGGTTAGGGAAGGGGATGAGTGGAAGACGGCCTTTAACACCCACCTAGGGCATTTCGAGTACCTCGTCATGCCCTTTGGCCTCACCAACGCCCCGGCCGTCTTCCAGGCTCTGGTCAATGATGTGCTCAGGGACATGCTCAATACCTTTGTGGTGGTATATCTTGATGACATCCTTGTGTTCTCCCGTTCCGAGGTGGAGCACCGCCAGCATGTCCGCCTGGTCCTGCAACGGCTGCTGGAGAACCGGCTCTTCGTGAAGGCCGAGAAGTGCGTGTTCCACGCTGCCTCCGTGGAGTACCTGGGTCACATCGTGGAGAAGGGGCAGGTGCGCGCTGACCCCAAAAAGGTGCGTGCGGTCGAGGAGTGGGCGCGACCCGCTGACCGCACTCAGCTCCGGCGGTTTCTCGGTTTTGCCAACTTTTACCGCCGGTTCATCCGAGGCTTCAGCCGGGTCGCTGCCCCCCTCACGGCACTGACCTCCACTCTCCGCCCCTTCTCCTGGTCTCCGGAGGCGGAGACCGCCTTCTCGGCCCTGAAAGAGCGGTTCACGACGGCTCCGGTGCTCTCTCTGCCCGACCCCGACCGACAGTTCCTCGTGGAGGTCGACGCGTCGGACGGGGGCATTGGGGCCGTCCTCTCCCAGCGGTCGGCGGAGGACCAGCGCGTACACCCCTGTGCCTTCTTCTCCCGGCGGTTCACCCCCGCGGAGAGGAACTATGACATCGGCAACAGGGAGCTGCTGGCGGTGCACGCCGCCTTGGAGGAGTGGAGGCACTGGCTGGAGGGGGCCAAGCAGCCGTTCGTGGTGTGGTCAGATCACAAGAATCTGACCTACATCCGGACGGCTAAGAGGCTTGGTCCCCGTCAGGCGCGCTGGGCCTTGTTTTTCAACAGGTTCGACTTCACCCTCACCTACCGCCCGGGTTCGGCCAACGTTAAGGCGGACGCCCTCTCCCGTTGCTTCCCCGAGGGCTCCCCTGACGCGCCGGGGGTCCCCGACACCATCCTACCCCCCACCCGGGTGGTGGGTGTTGTCACCTGGGGGGTCGAATCGGCGGTTAGACAGGCCCAGCGCACCCAGCCTGACCCCGGCGGCGGTCCCCGCAACCGCCTCTTTGTTCCCTCCACGGTCCGAAGCCGGGTGCTGGAGTGGGGGCACTCCAGCCGGTTTGCCTGTCACCCCGGCGCCACGCGGACTGTGGAGTTCATCCGTCGGCGGTTCTGGTGGTCCTTGGAGGCGGATGTCAGGGAGTTTGTGGCAGCGTGTGAGACCTGCGCACGAAGCAAGGCCACCCATCATCCCCCTGCGGGCCTCCTCCACCCGCTGCCTATCCCCGGTCGACCATGGTCTCACATTGCCCTGGACTTCGTCACCGGCCTTCCCAACTCCCAGGGCAATGACACCATCCTGACCGTGGTCGACCGGTTCTCCAAGGCCGTCCACTTCGTGCCGCTGCCCAAACTCCCCTCGGCGGCTGAGACTGCGGAGCTATTGGTCCTCCACGTAGTGCGGCTCCATGGGATCCCCCAGGACATTGTGTCTGACCGTGGTCCCCAGTTCGTCTCCCAGGTGTGGCGATCCTTCTGCCGTGGGATTGGGGCCACGGTCAGTCTCTCCTCCGGGTACCACCCCCAGTCCAACGGGCAGGCGGAGCGGGCCAACCAGGCCCTGGAGGCGGCCCTACGTTGCGTCACCACCAGCAACCCCGCCTCCTGGGCCAAATACCTCCCCTGGGTGGAATACTCCCTGAACTCCATGGTGAGCGCGGCTACCGGTCTATCCCCCTTTCTTGTGTCCCTGGGCTACCAACCCCCCCTGTTCCCTAGTCAGGAGGCAGAGATCTCGGTGCCCTCCACCCGGGCCCACCTACGCCGGTGCCACCGCGTCTGGAGAACCGCCCGGGCCGCTCTGCTGCGGGCCACCGAGCGGTCAGAGCGCTACGCCAACCGACGGAGGTCACCAGCGCCCACCTACCGGCCGGGGCAGAGGGTCTGGCTCCTCGCCCGGGATCTCCCTCTCCCCCTCACGTCCCGCAAGTTGGCCCCCCGCTACGTCGGTCCCTACACCATCGACCGCATCGTTAACCCTGCCGCGGTTCGCCTCATCCTCCCTCCATCCCTCAGAGTCCACCCCGTCTTCCACGTGTCCCTGCTGAAACCGGTAGCCGCCAGTGCCCTGTCTCCGCCTGCCCAGGTGCCCCCTCCGCCTCGGGTCCTCGACGGGGGCGACATGGTGTGGGAGGTCAATCGCCTCCTTGCCGTCCGCCGTCGGGGCCGGGGGTACCAATACCTAGTGGACTGGGTGGGGTACGGGCCCGAGGACCGGAGCTGGGTCCCACGCTCCTACCTGGTGGACCCTGCCCTCCTTAGGGAGTTCTACCGGGCCCACCCTGACGCCATCGGGTCGCCCGGTGCCTCCCGTCGGGGGGGGGGTCCTGTTGTGGGCCCAGCTCGGCCTCTGGGTCCAGTCCGGGAGTCGAGTCGTAGGGGCAGTGAGGCACACGCTTCGAGGACGCGGACTCCACCCCTTGCCGGAGAGGCCGGCTCCGCCCGGCAGCAGCAGCAATCACCTACCAACTCGTTGCAGCTGTTGCCTGTTAGTGGAGCCACTACAAGAGGACGCTGGAACCACCGCTCGGGGCTCAGACGTTTTTAGCCCTCATAGGGTAAATCAGACGAGCCGGCTATCGCCCTGATCATTTTCGAAGTTTGCTTACGGACTAACCATTTGTTTTCCCCTGTGTTGTGTTCCCTCTTTTGTTCCCCCCGGAAGGTCCAGCGTCCTCGCGCCTCTCCGGCCCCCGCGTCCTCCCGGCCTCCGCGCCGCGGTTTCCCATCGCCTCCTGCCCGCGACTCTCCCCTCCCGGACTCCGCTCCCCGCACGCCTCCTGGACCTCCCTCGCTCCGCGGGCCTGCCGCCGCTCTGCCTCCTCTCACCACCAGAGACCGCCAGAGTTCCCGGACCCTTTCCCTCCACCTCTCGTAGGGCCTCGCAGCACATACACAAACACATTCCGGCTGATACCCGTACCACACACACCGCACCCACACACCCCTCTTTGTTCCCCCATCTCATGTACATACCACACACACGCATCCATACATACCCCCCATTGGTTTGCACCTCCCCCATTTTGTTGTGGCACCAGTTCTCCCCATTTTATTATTTATTAAACGGCCAAGTGCCAACCACTCCCCTCTGTCTGCCTGTTCTGTCCGGGGGTCTCACTACACGGGTCCAGGGTCCGCGTTCCGGCCCCTGACACGTGTTGTGTTAAGACCTTCCAAGTTACTGTACATGACATGAAGACATATCAAGACAATGTGTCTGATGTGTAGATATTACACTTTGTTGAAATGTTAATACATCAAGAAGTAACCTTTACATGTATAATGGAGGAAACACAACCATAAACATTTCTTGGATATTTTTATTACACAATGGTCTTCAAATATACTTTTGACTTGTTTATATTTGGTCAGATCATTAGCTTTCCTTGCAAAAGGTACTGACAGGAGATGCGATGAGAACGCTGATCTGTTGTCTCCCCCCAAAAAACTTCAAGAACTGATTACTATGTACAGTGTTACACATACATTTAAATACATTTAAACAAATGCCTCAAGGCTGCCTATAACCAACTGATCGGTGTTTAAAGCCTCAAGGCTGTCTATAAGGAACAAGGCAAAGCACACTCATGAACTGATAAGACTGACTACTTATGACAGGATGGGGGTAATCGTGCTCACCAAGAGCTGGGATCCACTCAGCTTGTGCTGGTGCTGCCGCTGTGAGACACTCATTTCTGAGGCCATCTCCAGGGTTGGGATGCTCTGCAGCAGCAGGACCATGGCCACCATCAAGGTCTTCAACCTTTAAATGGTTAAATGCAATTAGGCCTACTGTAAGTCGCTTAGCAGACACACAAAAGTGTCTGCTAAATAAATTACTAAGGTAATGTTGGACAAAAGTGTCTGCTAAATGACTGATGTAATGTTACCTCCAAAGACTAGCACCTGTGTGTGAATGACAAGACCATTGTAAAGGGTGAGTACTGAGAAAAGCTCTAAATGCAATGAATTATTATTATTATTGTTATTGCTATTATTAGCACCTCCATGGTCTTGCCCCATCCTCCCTGACCATCACCAAGGTTCCTCTGTGTCGATTTTGACAATCTGAAGTCCCTCCTTGTGTCCGCGCAGTCAAAATAGGTCCTCAGCAGGGACGTGGAGGTTGACTTGGTGAGGACCTCTGTCTTCCATGTGAGTCTACAGGGGGAATATTATTAGGGCAAACTTTAACTCATTTGTGCGTATGGCATATACTTGTCTTTACAATATGATAATAGATAGATGTCATTATCTGTAGAGCTAAAATGTAACATTACAAAGCAGGCGTGTAGTGATGAGTAAACCCAGGTAAACTCAGTTTACCCACCTCTTTAAAATGAGTTGAGTTTTATTGTTTTGCTTACTTGCCTCTCAGAATCTATTTAATATAACATCCCTGGTACAAATGTAACAGTATAGCTAGCCCCAAGCGAGCACGTGAGGGCTATCAACTAACCTAGCTAACTAGCGTAACTAGCAAGCTAACGTTCAATATTTACCTCAACTACAAGCTTGTCGAGAAGATCTCATGACGGCTCTTCTCCTTGCAGCGTTAACACGACTTCTCCTGGCGGCAGCAGCAGCCGCACATCCCATGCCAGGAAAAGGCAACATTTTTGTGGATAATACACAAAATGATCACAGAAAACACCGGATAATTGTACCACAGTTTTGCGGGAGTAAACAGTATCGTACCCTGTCACTTCCGCTGGATGACTCGAGTAGCATGCTGTATTTTCTCGCATACTACACGCGTTTTGTGGAACAGTAGGTACTATATAGTATGTAGTATGCCTACTATATAGTGCCTACTATATAGCAAGTAGCAGGTAGTATGCATTTCGGACACGGCCAGAGACCTCTCTCTTTCTCTTCCGCTTCGCTCTCGCATCACGTGAACTAGTGGCGCGAGCTAGTAGGGTGAACTCCGGCTGAAATAAGTTACTGATTGGAGGAGAAATGAATGGGGTTGGTCAAAGACCATTGAGTTAGGTGCATTCACCGGGACCTGAGCTAAAGCTACATACCAAGGTTGTTAGGCGTTCACGGTAGGAAACGTTTTGAAATGTGTCCGATAAAGTCCAAACGTTTGGGCAAATTTATGACAAATTACGTAATGAAGTGAAATAAGCAACTAAATATTTTTTATTGACGTTCTTGTCACTAGTTCAAAAGAATACATGTCAAAGGGCAAAATATAAAAAAATCTCAGAATTGGCAAAAAAAAAAATCAATGCTATTTTGCTAGGTGGTCTCCCCTTACACAAACAATTCAAAGAGCGACAGGTTAGTGAATGTGATAGAAGATAAGATACACACAGCAGCAACACCAGTACTGTTACTGAATACAACCGAAGGATATTTAGCCTACCTTATGTTTGAATGTATGAATGCACAATATATTTATTGCACCAGATGATAGCTAGAGAAGCTAATTTCCATCCGTAGCATGAGACTTTTAGCTAGCATAGCTGCAGCCTGTTAACTGTTAACCGTGAAACCATTATCTCTTCTAATAATTTGGAATAGCAAAAATGCTTCAATAGGCCTGGGTTAATTAATAATAATAATACTAATAATAAGCTTTTCAAGTTCTTCTAATTATCTCACAGTTTGCAACAACATAGGGATAATTTATTGATTTCTCCCCACACAGACAAACAGATGCCAGCACAATCACAAAACACCCAGTCGAGGCAGCTTTCCCTTCCAGCTGTGTTTGAAAGCTACAGGAAATATGATAAAGACTCAAAAGATGCAAAAAGACTGAACAGAGCACTAAAGAAGGCCAACAATTTAAAGTTCCATGTTCTGTCATCTATTATTCCTTTACTTTTCCTTATGTTTTAGATTTTCACCGTGGTATCGTTTCGGTATCGAGATATTTTGGGCAGGTATCGTATCGAAGTCATAATTTTGGTATCGTGACAACACTACTCGGGAGGTGCGAGTGGGAACTGGTAATGGTCACTCCCGAGGTGAGCGTTCCAGTTGCAACAGTGGGTGCGTTCAAATTCAGCGAACATAGCAAACGTTTGCGAACGTTTGTGAACGTTAGCAAACTATTTTCCGTTAGCTTTGTGTTCACCGCAAACGTTTGCTAACAGAAGCTAACAGTCTGGAGAGGTAGTTTGCCAGTAACAGAACGAGGATCACAATGGACCCAGGCTTACTGGAGATGTGCTCCCAGATGGGGATTGTTGCGTTTATGCGAACTATTTGGGACGTTCATTAAAAGCCATTCAAATGTGACCGTTTGGAGAAAACATGTTTGCGACGAACGTTCGCCTCTGTTAGCTGAATTTGAACGCACCCCAGATCTCGTTATCAACAGCTAACTAGTAGCTCTAGCCTTTGTTAGCAAACAAGTTGATAACAACGCACTAAGTGGTATTGTGCACACAAAACACCATATTCAACAATAGCTTTAGCAGCTTGTCACTCTACACTGCAGCCAGTAGTCTCGTCAGGCGCAAGGTGAAATTTAAATATTGCTGATTTAAATAATAACACTGCTGCATACGGAAGAGCATTAGGGCCAACAACAGTTTTTTTTTTAAGCTTCTGAGTTTAAAATCAGAAATTCTGACTTTTTTCTCTGAAATTCAGAGGTTTTTTTCGCAGAAATTCTGACTTTAATCTCAGAAATTCTGACTTTAATCTCAGAAGTTGTTTCTGACTTTTTTCTCTGAAATTCTGACTTTAAAGTCAGAAATTCTGACTTTAAAGTTAAAAATTCTGACTTTAAACTAAAGCTTAAAAAAGCCCTCAGTTGTTGGCCCTAATGCTCTTCCGTAGCTGCAGCATCATCTTCCATCTGCCGGACGGAAAAATGATGGTAGGCGGGCTCTAGCGTTATACCTTCCGGATCGAGCTGAAAAAGTAAATAGACACCAGCCTGTTGATGCGAGCATAACTCATCATGGCTGGATCATGGATGTTGCTCAGTGGCGCATGAAGCAAGCCCCCATGGCCAGGAACAGACAGTTTTTGGCGTAGTGGCCAAGCTCAGTATTGCAAGTGGCGCCAAGAACCTGAAACCTATGAGGAAACTGAAACCTAAATCCCCCACTACACTGAAGTTACAGTAATATGGATACTGTAGAGCCACCTATGAATGAATCATGGTCAAAATTGAACGGTGAGTTCCTTGGCCCATGCTGCACCCCTCCACCGAGTTTCATACATATCGGGACAGTAGTTTTTGTTTAATCCTGTCCGCATGCAGACAGACACACACACAGACAGACAGACAGACAGGGGCGAAAACATTACCTTAGGTAATGATGCTGAGCGATACCAACGAAGATGGAATCTTAGGCTCTATGGTCTAGAGCAGGGGTGTCAAACTCAAATACACAGTGGGCCAAAATTTAAAACTTGAACAAAGTTGCGGGCCAACATTGAACAAATGAAAATTTTAATATGGACCCAAACAAGTTTTGCTTTAACATTGAATATGCACTTATCACTTTCGCTTTTGGTGCGCATCAATGGTGTGCACTAACATATGTAAATACGCCCTCAGACACAAGTGTTGGTGCTCCATCTGCTCAGTAGAGAAGCTTGTAAAACCCTGACTGTCCTACAGCCAGGCAGACAGACAGACAGCCGGCATGCAGACAGGCCGGCAAGAAGGCAGACAGGATTGAATGAACAGGAACAGAGCAAACACAGCGGCCGGCTAGGTCAACACAGGTGTCTCTATCACAGTGAGACGTTACATAACGTAACGTTCTGTTTTCTGCTTTTCTTTTCACCATTTCAAGAAGGGGTAACACGGTTACAGTTGTAGTATGAGATTGCTATGACTACTGTCACAGAAGAGAGGGCGTTTCTGGGTCCTGTCTTGATTGACGCGCCAAAACAACAGCAGAGCATTATGGGATTTGTAGTATTAGCGGTGACTGCGGTGTATAATACTGGCGGGCCAGCTCTAGTAGTCATTTGGTATTGCCTCGCGGGCCAAATATAATTACACTGCGGGCCAAATTTGGCCCGCGGGCCAGAGTTCGACACCCCTGGTCTAGAGGAACAAGAAGGAGAGGATGTCAAACATCGTATGATCGACATCTGCTGTGCCATCATTCCAGAGGCTGGAGATAGCCTTCGCTTCCACATTGATGTCAGCCACAGAGTTGGAAGGAGGAATGGAGACAAGGTTTGTCCAGTGATCACAAGATTCACATCCAGATCAACCAGAGATCTGGTGTGGAGGAAGGCAAAGGGATCTGAGTACATAATGTCCAGGAAGCTAAGGTTTGGAGAAGATCTGACGACAAAGGACAAGGAAACTCGCAACAGGTTGTGGCCCCAACTAGAGGCAGCGTGCATAGAAGGAAAAAAAGCTTTCTTTGTTGGAGCCAAGGTGATAATTGATGGGAAAGAGCTATGGTCCTAAAGATGACAACATGGCACCATCTACTGGAGTTGATCTTTGAACACTAAGCCAATGCTTAGGAGCAGTTTCAATATAGTCAGGTATAAGTTTGATTATTTTTCATTTTGTTAACAGGAATTTATCATCTTTTCACTACTCTAATTTTTATTGAAAGTAAGTTGTATTTATCAATATGTTAAGTTAATGGTAGGGGTATCAGAGATCTTTTGAAAAGTAAGGCTGTTTTTTTTATTTTGTAAGACGGGTTAATACGGCTGATTTTTATTTTATACAAGAGACGCGACAATATCTGATTATAATTTCTGGAAGAACCAATGGGGAGACAATATTTGGATGTCTTATTGTAGTAATATGTCTGCAGGTGTTGCCATTATTAGAGGAAAGTTTAACGGTAGAGTTTTGAAAAGTTAAGCTCAGAGTTCTGGTAGATTGCTAATTTAAGTTGTAGAGTTAAATGACACATTTTTCATTATGGGAAATATTTATGCTACAAGTATTGGTTCAAGAAATAGAGATATTTTCTAAGAGTTTGAGGAGGAGATCTCATTCTTCCTTAGAACTTTTGTTAATGCAAATGTAACTAGGTCCAGCCTGGCTTATGTGCATGGCTGTCTTGTTTCTGTTCAGGATTGGTGGACGGAAGCTAGTCATGCCACTGAAATAGCTGTGAATTGAAATTACATGAAATAATGTCTGATACATTGAAGCAATACATCGTGATATTTTGACCTTTACAAACATGTCTGGTGCTAATTATCCAATTAGATTTACTAAAAGTAAGCTGAATCATCCAAACAGTCTACTCAGAAAGATAATACATTGACATTTATTACCTTTATAGCGGCTATCCAGTGCATGCGTAGACTAGATCTTGACGGGTACCGCAGGCTAAAATGAATTTATGTTGAAGCGTTAACTTTGCGTTTTGTCCATTTAATTACACTGGTGAAAGGGTACATCCGTTCACATCAGTTCCAATGCTTCCAATGCTAATCCAGCACAATAAGAGTGGGATAGCCAGTTAGCTCATGAGCTCAAAACAACTAGCAGCAGCTTCCATAACATTAATGGTAGCGGTCAGTGGCTAAAGCAGTTACACTAGCTGTGTTCGAAACCGTTCCCTATTCCCTATATAGTGCACTATATAGTGCGTCCACCATTTTTTTGTAGTGTTCGAATTCTCAACAGTTAATTTTATTCACTATATTCCACTACAAAATACCCACAATTCACATTGATTTCTAGTGAACAGACGATGTACCCTACAATTTTTCCTGTATACCACAATCATGGATGTATTAATAGAACTGGATACAGCCACTCCATTCACTGACCGCTATCAACAATGAAGCCCTATTGAACCGCGCCATCTTGGCAAATAAATAGTCATTTGACTATTTCCGGTGACTTTTGTACTTGCGCAGTTGTGCTTTTCTGGCCTTCCGGTGACTTTTGTACTTGCGCAGTTGAGCTTTTCTGTCCGACGCGCGTCCACGAAAAAGTTCACGTTTATGTGAAATGTAGACGCACGTTCCCGGCTCTCTTGGCTCTCCCCGCTTTGATTTAGCAATGAAAACCGGCTTGCATATTAACCTGTTTTGTCAAATATATCCATTGGAGAAATTATTTTTTCATCCAGGCATCTTAGTTTTAACAGGTTAAATATAACTGAACATGTTTTGTTTGCTGGTAGATGGTATTCATTCCATTCGCGATAACGTTATTGCAGCCAGGCTAAATTCCTCCAGGGAGCCAGTGACCGGCGAGTTGAAGAGCTTCACTCCCCGCCGGAGATCGGCAGTGCTGCATGCATGTTACAACATCATTGTTAGCTTTATTAACATAACCATAGCCTACATTTATCTTTCTAACGTTAGGCTATCCATCTTACACCAGTCGGCCATTCGATAGCTAGAAGCGGTCAACGCCAACGTTGACTGAAAACACCCAAACTCAGTGTATCGTTTCATCTTCATGCCTACACATCAACTCCTTTCCATTGTATGTGAATAAATTCCTGTTATTCTAAAAATATCCCATTTCTGTCCATTCCTGGAAAAGGCTAATAATTGCTGTCAAATGATCACTCCAGTTTATCACCGTATCCCACTACCATTTCAACTATGCACAGGAGGTTGTCTTGTGGTCATTTTCATTAAAAAATGATTAGCCTGATCAGTTTGTGTATTAAGCCCTAACAAAAAAAAGAGCAACAGCAGTTTGTTCATCATCACATAAAAATAACACACTGATTTATTTGAGCTGTTCTTATTAAAAAATAATGCTTTGTCAGTTGAAGTTGCAATCCAGAGGAGGTGTAGGCCAAAGCAACTTCAGCCACTCCGGATTGTTGCTTCAAGGGACCGCAAGATGTTTCTTAAAAAAAGGTCATTTCCCAAAGTGGATGAATAACATCCATCAGTCTCAAATAAATCGGAGTTGTCATGTTTTATTTGATGATGCCCAACACTGTTGCCGCCTAGTTCCCTAATAAATGTGACCATCACATTGTTCACAAATTTCCGAGCTTTGTTGAGTCTCGCCGGCTTGACAGGAATCCTCCACTTGCGTCTCTCGTTGATGAGGGAGATGGAGATCTTCATAAACGGAAACCGCTCGTGGAGGTCCTGCATGTCCCGCTTCATCACACCGACGAGGTCCACACTCCGGTTGTAGCCAAGGTCGTTTCCCCCGCAGTGGATGAGCAGGACGTCCGGAACTGTTCTTCCTCTGAGGGACTCCTCGAATTTGGTTTGGAAATGCTCCCTATTTCTGAGGTCCCAAGGTTGGTGAGTATGGCAAGCTATAAGCTATTAATACATCTATGATGGCAAGCCAGCAACGCAGACACAAGTTCAAGTACCACAAATAAAGGTAGCCTATTAATTCTAACAACAACGGGGTCCCGGCTAAAGTCTTTTAATACCATCCATCGTCATCCGCTTATCCGGGGTCGGGTCGCGGAGGCAGCAGTTCCAGCAGGGAGCCCCAGACATCCCTTTCCCTAGCAGCATCAACCAGTTCTGCCTGGGGAATCTTTAGCCGTTCATAGGCCAGTGCGGATATAGTCTTTTAATACCATTGACTGTTTAATCAAATGTGTTAATGAAAATGACCACAAAAAAGGAGAGTAGTCAAAGCACACCGCTCAAAAAGGGCTTAAAGGACAATGCTCGTTTTTGACAACCTGGACCTTATTTTTAATATTATATATTATATACATATTATAAGACGTTTGACTCACCGAGATCACTTTGGTGTAGTTCGGAGGCCTGTAGAAGAAATGTAAAATCCAGCGCGAGCCAGTATATTCATGTAATGGCGGTGGTCGGGGCAACGAGAATGCAGCTTCTTCTTCTGCCACGAAACGGTTGTTTTCATCAATCTGTCTTGATGAATCGCTAGTTGTGCTTACATAGAGCATAACTGTTGTGGTTTTCACATGCCATGATCTTTAGAAACGTCTTTCGAAACGAAATAGCTTCCTCACTTGCTCCAGCACTAATCGCACGCTGTGCGCATGCGTGCTGGAGCAAGTGAGGAAGCTATTTCGTGTCTAACGACGTTTGTAAAGATCATATTACAGAGGCATGTGAAATACCACAACAGGCCTATGCTCTCTATGTAAGCACAAATAGCGATTCATCAAGACAGATTGATGAAAACAACCAATTCGCGGCACAAAATAGATTTTTAGAAACTGCATTCTAAGTGCCCTGTCCGCCGCCATTACATGGATATACTGGCTCGCGCTGGATTTTAAATTTCTTCTACATGCCTCCGAACTACACCAAAGGGATCTCGGTGAGTCAAACGTCTTATAATATGTCGTAAATAAGGTCCAGGTTGTCAAAAACGAGCATTGTCCTATAATACATACAACAAACTGATCAGGCTAATCATTTTTTTATGAAAATGACCACAAGACAACCTCCTGTGCATAGTTGAAATGGTAGTGGGATACGGTGATAAACTGGAGTGATCATTTGACAGCAAATATTAGCCTTTTCCAGGAATGGACAGAGATGGGATATTTTTAGAATAACAGGAATTTATTCACATACAATGGAAAGGAGTTGATGTGTAGGCATGAAGATTAAACGATACACTGAGTTTGGGTGTTTTCAGTCAACGTTGGCATTGACCGCTTCTAGCTATCGAATGGCCGACTGGTGTAAGATGGATAGCCTAACGTTAGAAAGATAAATGTAGGCTATGGTTATGTTAATAAAGCTAACAATGATGTTGTAACATGCATGCAGCACTGCCGATCTCCGGCGGGGAGTGAAGCTCTTCAACTCGCCGGTCACTGGCTCCCTGGAGGAATTTAGCCTGGCTGCAATAACGTTATCGCGAACGGAATGAATACCATCTACTAGCAAACAAAACATGTTCAGTTATATTTAACCTGTTAAAACTAAGATGCCTGGATGAAAAAATAATTTCTCCAATGGATATATTTGACAAAAACAGGTTAATATGCAAGCCGGTTTTCATTGCTAAATCAAAGCGGGGAGAGCCAAGAGAGCCGGGAACGTGCGTCTACATTTCACATAAACGTGAACTTTTTCGTGGACGCGCGTCGGTCAGAAAAGCTCAACTGCGCAAGTACAAAAGTCACTGGAAATAGCCAAATGACTACAAATCTAGCCAAGATGGCGCGGTTCAATAGGCCTTCACTTTAGATTTAGAATCCTGGGGGCTTGGACCACAATGCAACGCTGTCGTGTTTTACCGAAACATAAGACGTGAAGAAGACGGTAGCTATCGGTGGCAAAAGCAGTTGGCTAACGTTACGGTGATTCCTGTAGCTGTTTTGCTGCTAATGCGAGTTTGAGTTCTCCTCCGTTTATGCCTGAGAAACATAAGTTGAACCAACGCAGCATCAAAATAGCTACATGAATCATCATTGTAATGTTAGCTAACTGCTTAAACCACCAACAGCTACCGTTGATGTTATGGAAGCTGCTGTTGTGAGCTAACTGGCTATCATGGTCTTATTGTGCAACTTTACAGCTTGCTATTAGCAGACAGCACCATAGTTGACAAAACCACACTTGCACATCATTAGAAATTCAACAATTTATTTGGGATTCAACATTCAAAACTGAACATGTAAAGTTAATACTAACTGAGTACATTTCAACCTGCTGTCATCAGTACTCGGTTTGTTTACATTACGCGCGCTGCTTGCGTCCATGAATATCTGACGGAATGACGTTCCATGTAGTGTCCCAAAACAGTTTAATCATTCCCTTTGTAGTTCACTATATGGGGTGCACTACATAGGGAATAGGGAGTGAGTGAACGAGTGAACGATTTCGAACACAGCTACTGATGATTCCTGTAACATTAGCTATTTTGCTGCAATTGGATCAACTTCTGTTTCTGGACAAAGGTAAGGGATGAACCCAGATAACACAAGGCTAGCGGACCTACAGCAGGTCCCCAATGGACGAGTTGGCGGACCTCCGGCGGAATATAACACAAGGCCAGCGGACCTACAGCAGGTCCCCGATGGACGAGCTGGCGGACCTCCGGCCGAATCCGCTGGTGGGTTCCTGGCCATTTGCACATCGAATGGCAAGCGGACCTCTGGCGGATTATTAGCGCCAGGGACCAGCGGTCTGCTAGTTATCCGAAATGCTCCCGCTATTTCTCCACCACCATTCCACCGGTAGTTTATTGTCTATATCCTAGGCCCATTGGCCCTAGACTTATGGATTTCTATTGCTAAATGAACTTACTCTGAACATTTTTTGGGTAATCCTTCCTTCCATAGTCCCCCAATTACTAAACCTTTACCTGGTAAATACATGCAAAGTATAGCTTAATATATAATAGGTAATTACTGAGACACCTATTACTGTAGGTATCATTTCAAAACAGGAGTATTTCATATGTTAATTACTGCACATAAATTCAATAACTGACATCCCTACTAACACACGCAGGTTGCGCAAACGTTCTACATACGGCCGCTTTAGGTGACGATTCATCTGCGCCACGTGCGGAAATTACGCGGCCATTTACGGAAACGCGAGATCTGCCGATTAGTAGCCGCTACGTTAGAACGACACGTCATTCAGAAGTTGCGGCCGCGTGCAAAGAACGCACGTGATCACGTGGGCAGGAACTTCCGTTATAAACTCACTTGGCTGACACTAGATTTACAGGTATCTATATGACTTGGTCTGCACGTCTTTTTCGCACGGTGCAAATATGGTTGCGGCCGCGTGCAAAAAACGTGGGCAGGAACTTCCGTAATAAACTCACTTGGCTGACACTAGATTTACAGGTATTTATATGACTTGGTCTGCACGTCTTTTTCGCACGGTGCAAATATGGTCACTTACTTACTAAACCCTGACCACTGGCTATATTTAGCATTTACCAGTACAAAAACGAATTAATGCTATATGGGGATATAGCAGCAAGCATTATGATACAAACCAATATAAGACTGAACACCATTAACAGTTTAGAACATTTTATTACACAAAGTACATTACCAATTAAAAGTATACATATGTGACCGCCGCTGGTAATTTGGTCCTCAACTAGGCATTTTCATTTTTCAGTTTTTTGCAGATTATGAAAGTGCAGATTGTAAGCTTTCAAATGAGGTCTCATACATTGAAATCTGAACATATTTGAAGAAGATATGCTTATTTGAATGCTAGTACTGCCAAATCAACTTAGCTGAGAAATCTCCCTCCAAAGTTCTCCAACATTTTCACACCTCTGACTGCCAGGTAATGGGCGTGAACAATAGCCTGGTAACCCCTCCCCCAGCCACTCCCCCACTGGACGATCTGTCATTATCTGTCGGAGTGGCTGTCAACTTGGGGTATTACCTGAGAGTGGCTGCCAAGTGAGGTGCTCTCTCACTGATGACCCCACACTCTTTGAGTCAGTATTAATATTGTGTTGTGAATGCAGTTAAGAACAATATAAGATGAAGTTCAAATTTAACGTTCTTTATTGTCACATACATGATATAAAGTACAAGCATAAGTAGTTAAGTGTACAAAAAAAGGCAATAGTCTAAGTGTTAAAGTGTACAGTCAGTTGTCTGTTTTATAGACAAGGTGCATAGTGTTCATTGTGATCAAGTGTACAACAAAGTAATAACAGTCCCCAGCTCAATACTCAAGGTAATAACAACAGTACTCAGCTCAGTATTCAATATTCTAACAATGCAGTCTGTGCAAGTGTGGGCAAGTCTGTGCAAGAGAACAAGCAACGCTTCAGTATACAAACAGGAAAACAGGAAAGGCTGTGGCCTTTCTCCTGCAGTGCTGTCCGTCCTGATGATCTGCAGTGAATCTACAAGCGGACAGTCTTGTTCTGAGCTGCTGTGGAGTTTGGCGGGGGACATGTGACATCTCGTCCCTCATCAGAACAGAACTCTCTGATCTTGTCAAAGAGATACGTCTGTCTGGCCATGTCCAGTCCGGGTGAAGCTTGCACAAGAAGACCTTCTCTGGGGGGCAGGACATCAGGCTTGCGCAGCAGCTGAAACTCGACTGCCGGTGCATCACGGTGTTCTCTGGCCACAACCATGCCAGGTCTCTCAGCATCAAAACTGCAATAGAATAGAAGGAAGAAAGTACATTAAACTATTGCCCACAGTACTGGCACTCCATATAGATAAAATAGTACCAGAATGTGTTGATTAAATAGACTAGCTAATGCATGATAGGATGAACGTATTCTCACCTGTTGTGCAAAATCAAAGCTGTAGTGCATAGTGATCTTCTTGCTGGCTGGTATGAAGGGAGAGCTGCAATTCCTTACAAGCTGGAGCTAGTTTTTGCTCATCCTGTAACCAAAACAAAGAAAAAGGTGTCAGACTACCATACCTCTCATGCTCTCTCATTCTGTTTCTCTCTATAATATAGCTACCTAGCTCGATATTAGCTGCCTCGCTGGCTAGTTTAGGAACAAAGGGCTAGCTCAGCTAACTAGCATGTTAGCTAACGTTAGCTAGCTAGCCTTTGTTAGTTAGTGCTAGTGCCTTTGTTATGCTAGCTAGACTTAGTCACTTGTTTAGAAAGGAGCTACTGCTAAACGACTAACGTTAATGTAATGTAAACAGCACAGATAGTATAAAGATCAGCTTACCCCAAAGCAAAGCAGAATGCTTGGCGGTGGTGTGAATCTGGTACGTCGTTCGACGTTTCGCTTGGTAGCAACTTGGTAGCAACAAGTTGATACAGTCATCTCTGTATCACAGGTCATCAAGAATAAAACTCCGTATACGAACGAGTCCTGCTCTGCTGGAGTTTTAGCTGCTCTTAAAACTCTTTCCATGCCCTGGATGCCATCATTGTCTTCTCTTTAGCAAAAGCTGTAGCATCCATGGTTAAACTTGGAACTGAATGTTAACAAAGCCGGCGTGTTGGGGAAGGGTGGGGGGCGGAGAACCCGGAAGCAATAGCCAATGAAACCAAATCATGCTAATCGATCTGCCCGCCCCCAAACCCGACTCGGAATCTGCTAAAAACGAGCTTAGTTTGCAGACTAATTAAACGTATTTCGTGAACCTAAAACTGTTGTCTGTTATAGTAAGTAGGTTCTTCACAACTTCAACTTTGGTAATACACAAAAAAACAAAAAACAAAAAAAAAAGTTTTTTTTAGTTATTTTGCCCCCTAGCGCATTTCGGGGTTTGCCGAGTTGCGGACCAAATCACCAGCCGCTGTCACATATTTACAAGGATGAGGTTTACGGTCTGTCACATTACGCATAGCCAGAAAAGCAAAAAAAAGTATGTACTAGCTCTGGCTAGCAACCCATTATCTGCAAAAGTTCTAAAAACAAAAATGAAACAAAGTGCGCATTCTGTGGCAGGCAGACCGGGACCAGACCGTTGTATCCCACAAAAAAAAAAGAGTTAAAATTTACAAAAACTTTTTACAAAAAAGGCATCCATCCTGGCAGGCTGGAAAGGCAGGTTTAGGGAGACGGGCTGGGCTGGAGGTCACCCACATCTGAATCGAGGGTCTGGGCTGAAGAGGTCATCCTCATCTGAATACTCCACTGTGGTCAGGGCTGGAGCTGCGGTCAGGGGCTGGGCTGGGGAGGTCAGCTGGGCTGGAGCAGTAAGGACATAATGAAATGGCTGTAAAAGCAAGTCGCATACGTTCATTGGAAGCGTGCCATGTCACTGGATACGAGAAAATTAACTGCCTGACATTACATACCTTTTTGCATCGAGCAGGGGCATGTTTCAGCATCTCCTGCAGCTGGGCAGACACCTCCGTCACAGTGGTGCTTGGCTAACAGGCCATAACTGCACCTTTTAACCAAAAAGGGAATGGTTTCAATGCACATGGCATGAAGCAAAGACAATGTATTATTTTGCGAAAATATGAACAATCCCTTACGTAATATGACATTGTAGAGGGTCATATTCTTCAGAGGCTTCTTCCCCCTCTTCCCATGGACGCTGTAGACACACCACACTCTGTGTATGGCAATGGCTGACAGCACCCGCCGGACCACATCTGGCAGATCTTTGCCGCCAATGGAACTCAGATATCGTGTCTGCAAAACATAAAGACAATCATTTACTTTTACATTTCCTTAACACTTCCCTGCAAAAATAAGGAACAAAGTTCTGCCCTGAAGTTACTCACCATCTTCCTTTGATGATCCTTGTCCTTCAGCTGCTCCTCCAAGACCAGCGCAGGTCATCCAGTACTGCTCCCCGATAGCTGTCTGCAGTCTCGCCGGACAGTCTCTGCTCCAGCCTCTGCTCCAGCCTCATCATTGTCTGTGCCATCTCCCTCAGACTCTGCATGACGCTGGAGAACTGCTGACACATCATCCTCTGGAAGTCTGGATATTAAACACAGATGTGGCTATAAGTAATTGTACGGTCCCATAATGGATATTCAACTCAAAGTATATCCCTACATGCAGCATGAAGTAGTTCACAAAATTCAGCATACCAGCATCTGCAGAGCTTGATGGCAACACTGCTGGAGCTGTTGGTCTCACAGGCAATGGCATCAGAGAACTACCTGAAAACCAGAAGATAAAGGGATGAGCAGGAAACTATGGTGCTGGCGGCGTAGTGATTCTGGCATAAGGGGAAGAATCAACTCGACATGAGACATGTCAGACCCTGACCTGGTCTGGCCGGGGTGCTAATCGCTGATGCATGCTGCTCGTGCCTGGACGTCTGAAGGGCTGAAGGGCCTGGTCTCACAGCGCATTGGCTCAAAGGACCCGGGCGATTAACATCTACTGCCGAGTAGTGAGATGTGAGATGAGCGAATTAGTGAACTGAGTACATGAGTCTTCAGAAAGTCCTGAGTTAACTGTCAGTGTGCAAATATGCATAGACATTTCACCAACACAAACATGCATGGATACCTGCATTGATAACTGGCAGAGCAGGCCTTCCGGCTCTGGCACCTGGCATAGCTGGTCTGGTCTGAGTTCTGCCGACCGGCTGCCTGGGCACTGGAACATATAGTAGAGGTAAATTAGCTCAGATTAGTCAACTCAAGTAGTACTCTTTTGGGACTGTTGAATGCACTTTATTATATTACCTTCGTCACTGGAGTCATAGCGCGTGTTGCGCTGTCTCTTCCTTGTGTCTTGGGAGTTAATCCATTGATGACTGCTGCTCAAACACCTTCGCCAAGGCACTGGCTACTTCATAATGCTCTGTGTGTTCCTCAGCAGAGACAGAGGTTGTCATGGCTCCTCTTGATGTGCTTGTGGAGGTAGATCTGGGAGGTATAGCAGAATGGGCGCTCAGAGCAGGAGAACACCCAAGTCTTGCACAACTCTAACATCACAGCTAGGAGAGCGAATGAGAGAGACCATTAAAAAGGATTATCTCACCTGTAGTACAAGTTCAAATATAGTGATTATACGTCATTGTAAATGAGAGCTTACTCTCAATTGATTCACGAGGTTAAATAAAGATTGAATGAATATGTAGCTAGTGGGGGGTAACAACCACACAACTGTGGAGAGAGAATGAGACACTTGGTTCCCTCCTCTATTGGTGTTCATGGCCATGGCATGGATATTCCCATTTGTTTATCCCGTCTATGGAAAAGTATGTGCATTTGTACTTACGTGTGCCTGCCTATATTGATGATCAGGTGTTTCTCCACCTAAGGGCAGGCCAGACAGAACCATCAGAGACCATTGGGCTGAGCTGAGGAGAGAGCGACATGTTAGAGTGTATGTGTGCATATGTATATCGTGCTCTTCTGTTAATACTCATGAGGGCATTCAACTGAACAAGACTCACAGAGCCTGTGGTGCTGTCCCAGGACTGCCCCTGGCCATGCCTGTCCCCGTCTTAGCGCCTCTTCCTGTCCCGCTCACCTGCTTCTTGCTCAGTTCAAACAAGAACTGGGAGGTTGGCAACTGAGAGCATGGGAGGGGAGAGAGGGAGAGAGTGGGTGGGTGACCCTCTCGTTGGCTGACATGCACACTCCACAGGACCACGTGATTTCTGACACGTTTAGAGGAACAGGGCAACATGTCTACCACCCTTCACACTCAGTAATTAAATAGATTTTGCAAGACACTATATTAGTAGTCCACATCATGAGTACCTATTATGCAAAATTTGGATTTGTATGTGAGTGAAAACGTAGTACACAATTCTTTACCCGTTTGACAGCATGAGCAACCATTTGTGACCGCCGCTGGTGATTTGGTCCTCAACTAGGCATTTTCATTTTTCAGTTTTTTACAGATTATGAAAGTGCAGATTGTAAGCTTTCAAATGAGGTCTCATACATTGAAATCTGAACATATTTGAAGAAGATATGCTTATTTGAATGCTAGTACTGCCAAATCAACTTAGCTGAGAAATCGCCCTCCAAAGATCTCCAACATTTTCACACCTCTGACTGCCAGGTAATGGGCGTGAACAATAGCCTGGTAACCGCACCCCCAGCCACTCCCCCACTGGACGATCTGTCATTATCTGTCAGAGTGGCTGTCAACTTGGGGTATTACCTGAGAGTGGCTGCCAAGTGAGGTGCTCTCTCACTGATGATCCCACACTCTTTGAGTCAGTATTAATCTTGTGTTGTGAATGCAGTTAAGAACAATATAAGATGAAGTTCAAATTTAACGTTCTTTATTGTCAAATACATGATATACATTACAAGCATAAGTAGTAAAGTGTACAAAAAAAGGCAACAGTCTAAGTGTTAAAGTGTACAGTCAGTTGTATAGACAAGGTGCATAGTGTTCATTGTGATCAAGTGCACAACAAAGTAATAAGGTGCATAGTGTTCAATGTGATCAAGTGCACAACAAAGTAATAACAAGGTGCATAGTGTTCATTGTGATCAAGTGCACAGCAAAGTAATAACAAGGTGCATAGTGTTCATTGTGATCAAGTGTACAACAAAGTAATAACAGTCCCCAGCTCAATACTCAAGGTAATAACAGTACTCGGCTCAGTATTCAATATTCGAACAATGCAGTCTGTGCAAGTGTGCGCAAGTCTGTGCAAGAGAACAAGCAATGCTTCAGTATACAAACAGGAAAAGGCTGTGGCCTTTCTCCTGCAGTGCTGTCCATCCTGATGATCTGCAGTGAATCTACAAGCGGACAGTCTTGTTCTGAGCTGCTGTGGAGTTTGGCGGGGGACATGTGATGTCTCGTCCCTCATCAGAACAGAACTCTCTGATCTTGTTAAAGAGATATGTCTGTCTGGCCATGTCCAGTCCGGGTGGGGCTTGCACAGGAAGACCTTCTCTGGGGGGCAGGACATCAGGCTTGCGCAGCAGCTGAAACTCAACTGCTGGTGCATCACGGTGTTCTCTGGCCACAACCATGCCAGGTCTCTCTGCATCAAAACTGCAATAGAATAGAAGGAAGAAAGTACATTAAACTATTGCCCACAGTACTGGCACTCCATATAGATAAAATAGTACCAGAAAGTGTTGATTAAATAGACTAGCTAATGCATGATAATTACCTGAAGTGCTGGTAACTCGAAATCTGTGGGAGTGCCCGGAAGTAGGGTTTCAGATGCTCTTGCCAGTTGTAGCATTCAACAAGCACGGTGCCGTCTTCCAGTCCAACAAGCTGGGGGATGTTGACGTGCTTCACAGGAGAGCTGTCCCTGACGACTCCAGCAATGGCAGACAGAGTGTCCACTCTGGTCTTCCTGAAGCTCTGCTTGACCAGGCCGAAGCACCAGTCAGGGCCAAACTTGGTGTGGCCTGCAATCAGGAAGTGGACGTCCAGCTTCAGGTGAAGCTTGTGCATGGTCCGCCAAGCACAGTACCACAGCACAAAATTGTTCTTGTTTTGTCCACGGCAGTTGTCGCAATGAAGGTCCACGTGTGTTTCTCCAACTCCATAGTTGTTGAAGAAATGATCCACGTAGTTGATGACTGCATTGCTGCCCTTGCTTGAGGCCATCCCTTCGTCGATCAGGTAGTTCACTTGCTTCGGTATTCCCTCACAGCAGACACCAAAAATGCCACACTTACGAGGAGTCAAGAAGTACATGGGTCCTGGCTGAAAAGGGTCAGAAGGGAAGTGAACCTAAGAGACAAAGGAAAAAATAGGAAGAAAAGGAAAAGATGAGATGCATTGAAAATCAAAAACACACATGTAACCCTAACCATACCACATCACATCACAACACACTCATCATAGGATGAACGTATTCTCACCTGTTGTGCAAAATCAAAGCTGTAGTGCATAGTGATCTTCTTGCTGCCTGGTGTGGAGGGGCCAAGGGAGAGCTGCAAATCCTCACAGGTCTTGGCACATGCAGCTTTCATGTCATTGTAGAGTGACCGCTCCCGTAGAACAAGGTTGAGATGCTGCTCCTGCTTCTTCAGCTTGGCTGATTTCACGTTGTCAGGCAGGTTGGCACTTCGGTAAACTTGATAGTTGTTGCTCTGACACTGCCAGCAGAGATCTGTCCGGGGTTTGGTGCTTGCTATGTGAGGGAGCAATGACTTCCACAGCCGTCTGAAGGTGTCCAGAGCCACAACACGGTGTTCTGAAAATAAATAATATTTTATTAGTATGATATTGAATTAAATATGTATGTTTTTAACCATAGGATGTAAATATGTATGTATTTATCCAACTTTTACATACCAAGCTTTTCCACAGCATCTTTGTAGAGCCGCCACACTGAAGCTTTGGAGACATTGGATGGCAGCAACTTTGCAGTTAAATCCCTGTGACCAGGGTGTCTGCCAGGCAAGACAATGGCATGGTCTTCAGCGTAGTTGCCGATGAACGTCACAACTCGTTCGATGTCCTCTTTCTTAAGGAAGTAGCGGTTTGTACGTGGACCTTTCTTCCTTTCTCGCACTTGTCCACCATTCTCCTGGTAGTCTTGGGCTATGGCCTGGAGCTTGTTTTTGCTCATGCTGTAACCAAAACAAAAAACAAAGGTGTCAGACTAACATACCTCTCATGCTCTCTCATTCTGTTTCTCTCTATAATATAGCTACCTAGCTAGCTAGCTAGCTACATATTAGCTGCCTCGCTGGCTAGTTTAGGAACAAAGGGCTAGTTCAGCTAACTAGCGTGTTAGCTAACGTTAGCTAGCTAGCCTTTGTTAGTTAGTGCTAGTGCCTTTGTTATGCTAGCTAGACTCAGTCACTTGTTTAGAAAGGAGCTACTGCTAAACGACTAACGTAAATGTAAACAGCACAGATAGTATAAAGATAGCTTACCCTATAGAAAAGCAGAATGCTTGGCGGCAGACAACAGTCGTGTGAATCTGGTACGTCGTTCGCCGCAACTTTCGTTTGGCAGCCACCTGCTTTGTTGATACAGTCAGCTCTGTATCACAGGTCATCAAGTACAAAACTGCGTGTACGAACGAGTCCTGCTCTCCTGGAGTTCTAGCTGCCATGTTCAGTCTCGACCAGTAAACCAATTCAGGGTTCACTTTGCGAAGGCAAGAGGTAGGAGCCACAGCAGAATTCTCCTTTCGTCTCACTTGGCACTTGCAATCAAAGTTTTTGATCCTGTCCATTTCTTCTGCTTCACAGTCGGTGTTCACGGTAACAATATCGATTGCTCTTAAAACTCTTTCCATGTCCTGGATGCAATCCCCGTCTTCTCCATCTTCGTCGACTTCCAGCTCGAGATCAGAAGCATTGTCTTCATCTTCACTACCACATTCCGAGTTTGTACCATCGTCAACATCCATGTAGTCCTTTAGGTACGAATCCATAAGTTCTCCATTGTCGAATCGTCGAGCGGCGTTGAGCAGATCTTTGTTCAGAGCTTTAGCAAAAACTGTAGCATCCATGGGTAAACTTGGGACTGAATGTAAACAAAGACGGCGTGCTGTTCTTATGGGCAGGGTGGGGGGCGGAGAACCCGGAAGCAATAGCCAATGAAAACAAATCATGCTAATCGATCTGCCCGCCCCCAAGCCCGGCTCGAAATCAGCTAAAAACGAGCTTAGTTTGCAGACTAATTAAACGTATTTCGTGAACCTAAAACTGTTGTCTGTTATAGTAAGTAGGTTCTTCACAACTTCAACTTTGGTAAAACACAAAAAAACAAAAAACGAAAAAAAACGTTTTTTTTTGTTATTTTGCCCCCTAGCGCATTTCGGGGTTTGCCGAGTTGCGGACCAAATCACCAGCCGCTGTCACATATCTTCTTCAACTATGTTCAGATTTCAATGTATGAGACCTCATTTGAAAGCTTACAATCTGCACTTTCATAATCTGTAAAAAACTGAAAAATGACCTTTGCCTAGTTGAGGACCAAATTACCAGCGGCGGTCACATATATATAGCCTTCAACGACCTCCTGAGCTGCCTGCCTCATGGTCTCAGGGCTAAAGAGACCGCGCGTCGTTTTTGTGTCCTGCTGTATTCTATACAATATTCTCTCTATAGAGTCTCCGCCCCCACCCTGGCAGCCGTCGCCGCCGCCTCCGTCCCCGCGTGGCCCCCGCCAACCACGATGACGTCATACTTCTGCCCGGCGACCCCGCTGGCAGCCCGGACGGAGAGCGACGACAGGAAGTTGTGGCGAGGGGACAGTTTCCGTGCCAACATGAGGCAGCTGCGAATAAAAAATAGCCTATATAAGGCAAATACAGAAGGACAGCAGATGAGTGGTTATAGTGTTTGATTATTACACAACCCATACTTAGAATAGTAGTGGTAAACCTATCCAAGCCAAGACTGGACCAAAACCTCCACAACATGTTACCCCCAGAGGTAATAGTTTGGGCTTTATCCCCTCTAGACACAGAGGTTATTCTTCCAGTACGATAAAACTATCGGAGGATCAGGTACGCAGATAAACTCACTCACCAACCAGGTCCCTTCGCAGTAGAATAGAAACGAGGACTGGCGCTCTCGTATTTAAAGTCTTTCGTTGATGTTTGTGGTGGTGACTGAACAAACAAACCAGCGTGAGGAAATGTAAAAGGGAGGATTACAAAACATCAAGCCATTCGCTCGGATGGGGGCCGCCATTGCTGTCACAGCCTAAAATCACAATACACTGAATATAAACGCACGATAGTTTCATCCCAAAGACGCACCAACAAAACAGGCTACAACTAGCTAACGCTAGGTCAGTTGAATTTTCGGAGCGAGTGAACCTACCTCGAAAGGTGGTGACTGACCGCAGGTTTTCATCCAGAAAAGGCCTATAGGTTAAGCTCTTTGTGTTCATAAGGTAACGTCATTGTAAACGAAAGTAGCCTATAGCCTATAATCCAATTGACTGGAACCAGGGGGGTTGACAAAAGTTAAGAGGCAAAATAATTTGTCTTGACTGCATTCAAGATGTATCTTTCACATTAAAACTACATACAAAGCTAACCAATAGCATTAGAAAGATCTCTTAGAGAGCTTTCATTTCACCTGTTCATTCTGCCCAAATGTCACTCGCGCACCTGTGATAGTAAAATAACTATCTATTCAAAAGGATTTACCAAGATTCGTTCAAAAGGTTAAGTCTGGTTTATTGTGAAAAGCATACGAGCGCAAGGACTTCCTGAAAACGCAACAAGGGTGGTTTAGTCAGCGAAGTCCCGATTATGGGTTTTGCTGTGCCTTATATGCAATCAAAACAAAGGTACGGTGCTTCCAGGATGTGATTGGCTACTCCATTGTACGTCATATAAAATGGCAGGCGTGGCCAAGAGTACAGACATGTGACATGAGAAAAAGGGCGGCAATTGGGGACAAAGGATGGTTATTCTATTGTAGACAGATGGCCTTCTCTGGAAGCCATTTTGTATGTTAGCACAGCTATGTGAAGATTTGGGGGAGGTGATGAATTACAAGAGAAGTGAGAGGACAAAGGTTTAAGGTGTTTGGATGTAAATTCCTGAACACACCCCTCTGGTTCTAAGCCATCATGCGACTTCTGTCCCTCTACGGGATGCGACTTTTGTCCCGCCACGGTCTCCTGTCATTTCTCCCTGGCTTGCAGGCACGACTTGCTCGCACGAAACTTGAAAGCTATGTTATGTAGCCAGTAGATATGCTAAGAAAATTGCATATGTTTGCAAACTAAAACAAGTGAACACAATTTTACAATCGAAAAATGCTTATGAGACCATTATTTTACTTATATGGGGCAAAAGTGGTTTCTCTTCCTGCTTCTGCCTAAGCCACAATACCACAACACAACGGTGTCATGTTTTACCGAAGGAGAAGTGAAGAAGACGGTAGCTATCAGTAGCTAAAGCAGTTAGCTAATGTTAAGATCATTCCTCTAGCTGCTTTGCTGCTAATGCGAGTTCGTCTCCGTTCCTGCCCGAGAAACAGAAGTTGAACTAATAGCATCAAAATCAAAATAGCTACAGGAATCATCGTTGTAAAGTTAGCTATCTGCTTTTTAGCCACGACAGCTACCGTTAATATTATGGAAGCTGCTGTCGTGAGCTAACTTGCTATCACGGTCTTATCGTGCAGCTTCACAGCCTGCTATTAGCAGACAGCATTAAAGTTGACAAAATCACACTTAAACATCATTAGAATTCCAACCATTTATATGGGATTTATCATTCAACTAAACATGGAACCTGAATACTACCTGATATTTCAACCTGCTGCCATCACTGATCGGCGCGTCTGCTTGTTTGAGTCATGAATATCTTACGCAGTTACATTCCATGTAGTGTCCCAAAACTGTTAAATCATTCCCCATGTAGTTCACTATGAGTCGCACTCAATACATCCATGGTAATAGGGAATAGGGAGTGAGTGAACCATTTCAAACACATCTCTGGTCATCTCCGTTAGCCATCTTACTCGTCCTGATGCCATGTTCCATATGAGAACACTCAGTTAGCCTAGTGTATTAAACTTCTACTTGTCCCGACAGTTAACAGATATAGACCATGTTAAAGAATTTCAACTCATCACCCATGTGTTCACTCCAAGATAGTTTTTCTGTTATCTTACTCAATTGATGTTCCTGTTTTCTCTGAGTTTATTGTTTTACAATGTTTGTGGAAAGCAGAAGTTAACTCCATTCACACAACCTAATCTGTTTAGCCAGACCAACTGGTACAAACGACTCTCATCCCCTGCCCCTTTAAAAGGACTCTCCCTTCTCACTGTCGGGGCTCTGACTATAGGAATCACTTCCTGTGTGAGAGACCGCTTGCAAACGTATTTGAGAATAAAGCTATTGTCTTTGTTTAAAACCAGCTTGATCGACCACTCAGCGTGTTCTTTGAAAAATCTAAACTAAAGCAAGTAAGATTTTTCATTTACAATATTGGCGACGAGGAAGAAGAGAATTAAGTCACTTTCGGGACAACTGCCGGTTTTTCAGCGAGCTCAGGAGGAGGAACGTGGGCCCACATCAACTTTATAGTTGCGGAACGACTCCAGGGCACCGTCGTAGCATGGGGGTGTATTTTTCCGGAGCCTGCTGTTCCGAAGCTCGCTGAGAAACTGGTACGTTGATCGAATCTAATAGTGGTCCTGCATTTTTGCTCAGCTGTATAGACTTAAGACTATAGTTTTCTTCGAACCGGTTTCCATCTCACGCGTGTGTCCTTATAGTGTAGCTGTGCTGGTCTGTAAGGGCATGTTAAACTGGTTGTTTTGCTATGTATATTTGTATGATATACTGGCTGTTGGCCACGTGCCCGCTTTAAGAACGTCTTGTAAATGTACCAGGTTTTGGATTTCTTGTTAGCGAAGCATTTGCGTCCGTACCTCAAAGAAGCCTTGTTTAGTTTTGTTTTGCGTTCAGTTTTGTGGGGTTGCACGAATCGAAGAACCTTGTTATTTTAGGTTTAATCAGGGTTATGGTGATGCATGACTCGGAGGCCTTGTGTTTTAAGGTATAGTTTTGATATCAGGGCTGTGATGTTGCGCGGCTTGGAGGAACCCTGTTATATAGGGTTGGATTTTGTTTTACTTGTGTAATGACGGGCATAACGCTGTAAAGGGCTTGTTATATTTCGAGGTTGGTTAGGATATCAGTGTTATGATTTACATGACACGAGGAAGCTTTGGTTTCGGTTTGTTTCGTTTTGTTTGAGTTCTGTTTGTCTGGGTTGTTAGTCTTATATTGGGATTTATGGTCCTGTTTTCTGTTTTGTTAGATGTTAAACCCATGTTTCTGCTGGCTACAGTTCTCATTTTGTGCTGGCTATGTTCTGTGGTTGTGACTTGTTTGGTTTTATGCTGGTTTTGGTTTGTGTACGTTTCTGTGATTCATTTTCATGCTGGTTGCATTCTAGCTGAGCATACTGTTCTTGTTCTGCTCCAAACTAGCTATTTTCTCTGTTAGCTATGGTTTTCGATGTTCTATTGTTTCAATGCTAGCTTCCACATGCTAGCTAGTTCGTCCACATGTTGATTAGCCCACGTGTTGGTACTTGCTTCTACCTTTGTGTAACTTCCTGTTTTGCTGCTTGTGTGGGGAAAAAAAAAAAGCGAGAGACTTCCTGTTTTCCGTCGTGGTCCGCCATTTTGTGGGTCCACCATTTTTGTTCTACAACTGTCTTGGCTCCTGAGTCGGCCATTTTGTGGAACAAAAGAAGAAAAAATAATAACAGGAAAAAAAAAAAGAGAATCTCTCAGCACAGCAGTAATTTGGTTGACTGAACGTGTTTAGTTTTTTTCTGTACTTTTTATTACATTATTTGTTCTCATATTTTCTTTTAAAATGGGAGCTACTGCTAGTACACCAAAACGTGAACCTTTTCTGGGCGCTGCTAAGGTAGTGGCATTAAAGTGTGACCCTGCTGTGTGTGAGCAAATTGATTTATGGGCTAAACACAGTGATTTTCCTCCTGTTTCAGGTACTCTGTCTGTTAAGTTGCTAGGAAAAGTTAAGGGACAGCTTCAGGAGTTTCAATTAACTAAGCTAGGTAGGAAGTCAGAGAACGCCATTAAGGGGAGACACGGTAGGTGAAAACATCGTTTTTCAACGCCCTGGTCAAATGTGAGATTTTTTGCTAGTTTGCTTCCATAACATGTCTTCTTTCATACTAGTGGAAATAAAACATCAAAAATACGCATTTAGATGTTTATTTTACTTCATTTAGTCTGTTTGCGTCTGTAGATTCTTCCTAAAATCACGAAAAGTTAGCATTTTTTCGCAACGAACCAGAGCGCGGCCGTCTTTTGGATCCGCTCATGTCATATATCATTAGAGAGATCTCTCTCTCAAGCCTGATGTTACCGCAACCAAACCTGATAGTTTCATTTGTATCAGCAACCAATCGTGGAAATACAAAGGCGGGTTTGATGCTAATCGTGAAATCTCATTGGCTGTTGATGATTTCTGAGAACGTGATTGGTTCAGAATCGTCATGTGACACGCTTCCGCGTTTCTCAAACTCTAGTCACAATGCCGTCTATGAAGTATTCGAAGCGTACAAAGCAACAAGAACAACAGCTTTTGCTCGCAAGATTGAACAGGAAACCAGATGGAAAGGATGATAAGGATGACATTTATGAGACAAAAAGTGCCTCTTCGCGCAAGTTGTCATTAGCCGGTGCTAGCATGTCTAGTGAGCAAGAGGAGGCTAACGTTAGCATGTCCAGTGAGCAGCAGGGAGATGAGGCTGCTACTCAGAAATGGTTAATCATTCATGTGGCGCGTTTGAATGAGCTGATAACTGGGTTGATTTGTCCTAATTGTGCAGGGACTGGTCTTAAAATTAACATAGATCCTCAGAATAGTGGGTTCTGTAGTACTTTGCTCTTAGAGTGCAGTCTTTGTGAGAGGAATGGCTATCGCAAAAGTGTCTACACATCGACTCGGCTTCATGATACAACTAGGAATGATGTTGCATTTGATGTCAATGTGAGGATGGTCCTCTTAGCGCACGAGTTAGGGTTGGGGTATGCAGCTCTCAAAAAGATTAGTAAAGTGTTAGGGATCCCAGGGCTTCATCTGAAAACATATCAGAAACATGACAAGAGGGTGACAGGTAGGCTATTGAAACGTGTCCCCCCCCCCCCTCTCTCTCTCTCTCTCTCTCTCTCTCTCTCTCTCTCTCTTTCTCTCTCTCTCTCTAGCCAATATCAGAACTGTAAACATTGGTTAATAAATGAATATTAGCCTATACATTATAATATTATACAGTAGTCTCCCCCTCTCTACCTGTGGCATTTTTTCTACATGTATCAATAAACTGACCGAATAAACTGTTTTAATTCCAGTTGCTGAAATAGAGAGAGGTCTGGAGTCCTTGCACAGAAGCAGAGAGCAGATAAGGCAGGCATATGCTGATGTGGACCCAGAGGTCGCAGCGTTGCTGAGGGAGGATACAGACACAGTGATAAGTATTGGTGTTTCATTTGATGGTACATGGCAGAAACGGGGGTTTAGTTCCCATTATGGAATCGGTGTGTGTATTGATCTCATTACAGGACTGGTGATAGATTATGAGGTTCTGTCCTCTTATTGCCATGCTTGTTCGTTGAAAGAAAGTGCAATGAGACAGAGCAAAATTACAGAGCAGGAGTTTAATGACTGGAAAGGGACACACACTGAATGTGCTATAAATTTTGTAGGTTCGAGTAAGGCAATGGAGCAGGAGTCAGCTAAGAGGATGTGGGCCAGGTCTCTGAACCGTCACCAGCTGCGGTACACAGAGATGCTGTCAGATGGGGACAGTGCAGCATTTAGGGAAGTGGTTGGACTGAACCCATATCCTGGGCATGCAATAGAAAAGTTAGAGTGTATTAATCACGCCCACAAGCGAATGGGTACAGCATTGAGGAAGATAAGTGCAGAGAAGAAGTAAGGGGGAAAGGGTGTAGGTAAGCTGACTGCCAAAAAATGCAAAATGTTACAAAATTATTACAGGGGGGCAATTCTCAATAACCAGCGTTCAGTGGACTACATGAAGGAGGCAATATGGGGTAGTCTGCTTCACTGTATGTCCACTGATGACAACCCCATGCACACCAGGTGCAGCCCCTCCTGGTGTTGGTATAGAAAAGCCGAGGAAAATGATCAACCACCTGAGAGCCATGAACACCATGCTCGCAACTTTTAAAAAAAAGAGGTGGGGCAGAAGCTCATCCCAGTGTACCACCGCATGTCGAGCGATAGTCTGCTGCAGCGCATGCAGCACGGAGGCACTCAAAATGCAAACGAGTGTCTCAACTCAGTTATATGGGCACGGTGTCCAAAAACAGTCTTTGTAGGGAGAAACAGGGTTGAAGCAGCAGCTAGCATGGCAATTTCGACTTTCAATGAGGGTGCCTCGGCCATGCTTAATGTAATGGAGAGGCTGTGGCTGCAGAGCACATTTATTACTGTAAATGCAATGAGGGAAGCAGATATGCTCAGAGTCACAAAGGCTGAGGCCGTCACAAGCTCCAGTGCAAAGCGTAGGCGCAAGACTGAGAGTATAGCTAAAAAGATAAAGAGACATCAGCAGGAAATGGATGAGGGACCTACATATGGCGCAGGCATGGACTAGTTTGTTTTTAGGTTAGATTAGAGTTTTGGGCATAGAGGGCGTTTCCAAGACGCCTTGGTGAACATATTGTTGCTTTATGACAGTTTCGTGGACTGCAGCTGAGTGGGATCTACAAACCAGCTGCTTAGAATAGTTTTGTGGACTGCAGCTGAGTGGGATCTACAAACCAGCTGCTTAGAATAGTTTTGTGGACTGCAGCTGAGTGGGATCTACAAACCAGCTGCTTAGAATAGTTTTGTGGACTGCAGCTGAGTGGGATCTACAAACCAGCTGCTTAGAAGTTTTGTGGACTGCAGCTGAGTGGGATCTACAAACCAGCTGCCTAGAACAGTTTTTTAGATAGCTAGTGTGGTGCCATCTGAGGAGTGACCCTGTAGACCTATGACGGCGTAGCCTGATGTCTCCTATGGTGTTGCTTTTGACGATGGTTATATCACTTGTTTGTTTGTTTGGCAATCTATATTTAGCTTCTATTGGTGTTTACCCTGGATTGTTAACCACATCTTGTCCTGTGTATTTATGAATCAGTTTACTCTTTATGTTCATTCATTCATGTTTTCTCCATGTAAAACGCTTCAAAAAAAAGTTGGATAATCTGTTTTCTCATGCATGTCCTCGTCAAATGTGTCTGTCTTTGTCCATGATCTGTTTAACAAAATAATACAAGCTTTCTTAAAGGGAATGTTCTCTTCCCTACTAACATTGTCTCGTCTCATGTCTTGTCTTACTAACATCCCACTCGTGGCCTGTACCTTGACGTGGTGAGTGGGCTTCCAACTAAACAGGTCTTGCTTCTCTATACAAAATGTCTACTCCTGGACTATTCTGAATCCACAACATGCTGTGTTATTCAGTTTTCAGTTTCTATGTGTTTTCAGATGTTGTGTAATGTTGTTACTAATGATGTGATTGGATACTGTGTTTGTCAATATTGGTTTACAATGCAAATGTATGGTTTTTTACAATACAAATTTTCAAAGCCCGTTTTCTCAAAATGAGTTATTTCTCATCTTAGGGACATCAAAACCACCACTTGAGTAGCACCTACATACACCTAACTTTCCAGTTTTGTTCCAATCCATATTCTGAGAGTTTGTCCAAGGGGGATTTTTTAAATTTCATTCATAGCCTGATTTATATAACAGTTTATCCCTAAAACATGGCGAAAATTGGTCTTTTTATGACTGTTGACAGTATTTTCTGATTTCTGAAGTGAAGAAAAGAGATATCAAAAATCCCCCTTGGACAAAGTTTGAATAGGGATATGTGAACAAAATGAAACAAGAATTTTGAATCTGGCTTGAACCAGTTAAAAAAAATGATTTCCCGAAATTATGCAAATTAGCGCATATTTAGCGCATATAATGCCTAATTTGCATATTTATCCATAAGATTTCAGAAAACTTGTAATACAAAAAAGATGCTCCTTAATGTACCTAACAAACTGGGGGAGTTTGATGGTGATACCTATTAAGGATTTTTTTTTTCCTATTCACCTGGGGTGTCTCCCCTTAACTGGTCTCACTTTTTTGCCTGGGAGACGACTGCGAATAACTCAATTGATAGAGCTGAAACTGCCCGCATCAAAAGGGAGGCTAAAAAGAACTGTCACTGCTAAAGCTAACCTCCTTTACTAAATCCCCCTGATCATACTCCTGCCCCTGCTCTTGAGACATTAGAGGACCAGCCACATTATAGTCTTACATCTACTGGTCCAGTTAACCAACAACAGCTCTCTTCTGCATTAGGTAATCTGCTATTGCCAATGATTAGATGCATTAATCCTGTACCTCAACCACCTCCGGGCCAACCAGGTCACGTCACATGGAGCCCTTTTTCCGATGTCTATAGACCTTTCCGTTGTGATGAGCTGCGGGAGCTTGCTTCCTCAATACCTGATCCAGCTAAAGACATTGACAGTTTTGACAGAGATGTGAATGCTGCCGTTCAGATGTACAGGCTGCATTCTGAGGAACTTGAGGCTGTAATGAGGCTTGCGCTACGTCTCAAATGGGCTGATCTGAGGGGAAATTTTGATGATAAGTTGACTTTTGATGATCCTGGATTTGCTGCTCAGGTGTTGGCACTACTGCAAAGAATCAGGCTCCGGTTCCCTCCTCAAACTAACTGGGACCTGATCTCCTCCTGTAAGCAGAAACTGAATGAGTCTTTTGATGATTTTTATGAACGCCTGGAGAAGACCTTTTCTCTCCACTCTGGTATGAACAAACATGCCAATGACTACAAAACTGTGTTGAAACAACAATTTATGAACAATTCTCTCCCTGCCCTCAGTGACCAAGTCCGGACTTCTTGTGTGAACTGGGAGACTCAACCCCTAGAGCAGGTGGTGGGTGTGTTCAGATTTGCAGAACGTTTCAATCTACTCAAAGAACAGCGGGAGGCCGTGGAGAAGAAAGACTCTGACGCGAGACTACAAGCTGCACAGTTTAGGTACTTCGACAACGCTCGCACTGAGCAACCAGAGACGGGTGAACTGCAACAATCAAGGGAATACAGAGAGAATCAGAGATATTCACAACAAAACAGCAGGGTTTACAAATCTAATCAGCATTGTCATCACTGCGGCCGCAAAGGGCACTACCGGAGGGAGTGTAGACTATACGCTAAAAAGCATAAGTCTCCCCCTGATCAATGGGGTCCAGCACCCCCAAATGGGGTCTCTGTCAGTTCTCCACAGGGAGATGGATACTGACTAGATGGGACAGATAGGTTTCTGTAGGGACGTCTAGGGAGAGTGAGGGTGTACGTGACAGGGTGGAAAGAAAGAAAAAATGATGATAAAAATCATTCATATTTGCCAATATCTTAGTCTGATACATATTGTCTGACAACCCAATTTTGAGATTTTTTTTGTTCTGTTTAAGATTTCATGTTATAGCTGATTTCAGATGCACATTCATCGGTTTTGAGTTTTACAGAGAACTGACGTTCCTGGACTACCGGATACATGCCAAACCGGTTGGAACCGCAAGTATTTTAATAATTTGAAATGACTGCCAATTAAAGTTGTGTTAGATGATGCTAACTTCAAACTCAATTCACGGTATTGTCATGTTAACTTAATATGCTCAGATCTGTTTTGCAAACTAGTTTTCGGAGGTGTGACTCCAACGGAATTGATATCATCCAGCCCTTAGAGGTAAAACCGCCATATTACAATATGAAGCGCACAGCCTTTAACTAATTGGACATATTCTTGGGGAAAAAGAAAAGAAAAGACATCACTCCAATTTATCAAAACTGTTTTTTGTTATGTTTATGTGCCTCCGGCGCATAGTTTCTAAGACCTGGTGTTACCCACAAGGGTGGTGAGAAATTGAAATGTCTTTTATTTTGTCTGTCTTTCATTTTGTCTGTCTTTTATTTTGTCTGTCTTTTATTGTATGTAAACTGCCCATGCAGCTCTGTCTGTGCGTCTGACGGCCCACAGAGACAGCTGCATGGTAAAACAAATGTGTAACGTATTATTTCTGAAGTTTGTTTACAGAGTAGACACAGGCACGGGACGAGAGATGGATGCTACTCCAGGAATTGGATACACAAGGTGACTCTCCGATAACCGGGGTAACTGACTTCCCATTTAGATGGGCTGACACCTTGGTTCGTGGGGACGCTGGTCAAACGCCTCACCCCCACGTTGCCCAACTGACTGTGGGTAAGAGATAGATATGATCTAGGCTAAATTTAAGAATAGTAACCAAGCGGTTGTCAGACCCAAGGAACCATCACGTCCTAAGCGTGCTCATAACTCTCTGTCCTCAAACGCAGAAATGTGGTTATTGAAATTGAGCTCAACTTATAACACCCCTTTTGAGAACGGTTTAGATAAATTATATTTGTTCATGGTTTGAGAACCGCATATGAAGCTATTAATTTAATGTTATTTTGGTTTGAGTAATGCATTTTTTCCATTTGTTCACCCTGATTTAAGGGAATTTTTGCTTTTACCCTTAGAGGGCGTTGTTTTACATAATGTGTTGGTGCTCCCCTTTTTAAATGATTATTTTGAATGACAATTTCTTGTTAGAAACAAGGACTCGTGGTTTGATAATACAAATGTGTTGTTTTATTTTAGGAAATGGCCATAGAATTTCTAAGAACTAAATCTAATTGGTGCGTGAGCAGGTTAATTACCTTGGTCACGTAATAATGATAAATAAACAAAAATGCACTGCTTGAGACTAGGCTACTGCAGAGTCTATCCCTGATTTTGCAGACATAACCCTCATTAGACAAAAGCTAGCTCCCCTTGACAAGATTACATGGACTGACGAGCCCGACTGGCTCTAAATAGCTGACTCTAAAAAGACTTGACTCTGTTAAAAGGACTTGTGTCCTACTTGAAATCAGTGGCAGCTACCACTGGCGCTATGTTTTAGACCTAGTAGCACTGCACACGCTGTTTTGTCCATGTCCTGCATGTTGTGTCTATTCTTCTTTTACATCGCACCTACACACAGCGTGGCTGCTGCTTTAATAAGAATGAACTGTTGACCGTACATTTCAAAGATGCACTGTTCTTAACTCTGCTTCCTCCTCCAGAAGGCGGAGAGACATGACTCAACATAGTGAACGAGATCAAATAAGCCACGCTCAAACCTCTCAGATATTCTCCTCTCTCACTCTGATTTTGAATGTGGATGAATGCTCATTTCATAGTTAGCATAACCTATACTGCATCTTCCATGCTTTCATTATGTTTTCAAATTAGCACACTGACCAGATCATGTTTCAAAAAAGAGGGGTAGTGAAGGATGTTATCACGTTAACTGGTCGTTGCTAATGAAACAGACTAGTAGTAGTAGTGAAGAAGGTAATGAAGAAGTTGAATTGAAGGTAGTGAGGAGGTTGTATTGAATAATGAGTAATGAGAACGTAGTTGAAGGAAATTAGAAAGTAGTTGAAAGAACAAGATGCAGAGCTGAAGAAGAAACTTAATGTGTAATATTTTAAAATGGTGGCAAAGGCCAAGCTCCTATTGAAACCTCTGATCCTGTGTCCATAGGTAGTATGGCTGCTAACTCCGCTGCTAAAAGCTGCGGTGCTCTCCTGTTTTGTCTATGCTGTCTCATCTGTGGATTCACAGGTCTCTCCTCCCATGTCACTGAAAGACATTGCCGACCTGAGAGAGCCGACCTGCATCATTTCCAAACAGGCCAGTGGGTTGTGAGCAGAGACCTGAAACCAGAGTGCCCGTTGGCTGGGCCCGTACCAGTTCCTGCTGCCAACCCAGGCGTAGCAGAGAGGACTTTGTGGGTACACGCCAGCCACTGCAGGCTGGTTCCAAACCAGGACAAGGCACCCGGCCCGAGGAGTCAACAACCAAGATGCAATATCCTGTGTCACCACCAGGGCGAAAGCTCACTCTCTGGTCTCAGATGAGGAATCAGACAAAGAATAACGCACTACTTTTCCTCATTGCTGTCAGGATGACAACTCTGACCGCCACTTCAGCAAAACACACTCATAGGCCACCACACTGTGGCTTCCTCTGAGGAGGAGCTATTGAAAGAAGTGACCTTGCCTGTCACCTCCTTCCGAGGATCGTTATGGCAACGTGGACAAGCGTTTGTCCTATTTGAATGTTGCACTCCACTTGACTGTTGGGTCTATACGGTAGACGAAGATGGATGGAAAATACTGCATTCTGCATATATAAGATTTGAAAGCAACAAAGATTTCCAGGTTATACTGTTGTAACTGTGACTGGAGTTTAGTTTAGAGTGGGTATAGTATTGAAAATTCATAATTATAAAGTTGATCTTTGAAGAGCTGTTCCAGACTATTCTCAGGGGAATGTGTTTAACTGTGTTTAACTGCTCTGCACCTAACTACATCAACCAAGTATTAAAATGAAGCCTAACAGAATTGCATCCACAGGGCTGAACTTGAAAAGCGAGTTAAACAAATTTGAAGTGACCTCTTCAATATATCACAGCATGTATTAATATTTTCAGATACAACACATAGATTAGGACAAATTAATGTTTAAGCATATTTGAGATGTGAAATTAAGGTCCAGAGAGCCATTCCAGATGGCGTATTGTTGAGCTATAGGGAAATAGCGTATTCAACTTTAAATTGCAACAGTGTCATATGAATGTTATCTTGCTCATGTAATTTCCAGGATTAAGAAGGTTGATCACACTCAAATGCAGGTAATTCATCAGCAATCAAACTAGACACCATAGAGAATTTTCAATTTAGTTCTGGTATATTATTTCTCTCATGAACGCATGACACATGATCGCATAATACCAAGTAAATTTCAGCCTTAGCTACAGAAGTAAATTACATGAAAAAGATGGTGCTACAAAATAGACTTCCCTTAGAGATAGTACTGGCTATATCTGCTGTTCGTTTAGTTCAGATCCAAATGCTACATTGAGTTCTATGAAGCAAACGATAAAGGTATTCAGATCTTAGATAATGTTCCTAAATGGAATGCTTTTTCAGGTCCTGGATATTCTCAAATATGTGTTTTCATTTGTATGTATGTTTTTCATCGTTATTATTTTTAAAAATATTCTTAAGTGTATGTTTAACTGCTGTTCCAGATATGCCTATGCTGCCTTAATAATGATAGAAAAAGTTAAATTTACTATTAATTCAATTCAAGATTTTAATGATGTCTGTGCCATTGACATTGACTATTTGGAATATTTTGATACATAATCTGTTGGTTCTAATTTGAATTTAAGGGTTTTCCTCTAAAATGAAGAAAGAGGTTTTTTCCCACTCAGTCATGAATATATGATGTCTTAGATTAATAATCATGTTATCTTTTTACCTTGCTTATGCCAAATTAGGGTGAGGAGTTTTGGTACGTGATTGCATATGGGAAGAAAATGATCTTAGTGTGTTAAATAACCTTGAGTTTATTAATCTTTATTATGCTCCACCTAGTGGAGAAATAGCTTGCTTCCTTTCCATATGTGTAGAATTAGGTTTTTGCCAAAAATGTTGGATTATTTTTATGATTTTATAATTTGATTCCACATGGTTGATTCTTTCATTTATATTATTATTGTTGTGGATGTTTTACCCACAAGAGTAGGGAATTGTTAAAGAATTTCAACTCATCACCCATGTGTTCACTCCAAGATAGTTTTTCTGTTATCTTACTCAATTGATGTTCCTGTTTTCTCTGAGTTTATTGTTTTACAATGTTTGTGGAAAGCAGAAGTTAACTCCATTCACACAACCTAATCTGTTTAGCCAGACCAACTGGTACAAACGACTCTCATCCCCTGCCCCTTTAAAAGGACTCTCCCTTCTCACTGTCGGGGCTCTGACTATAGGAATCACTTCCTGTGTGAGAGACCGCTTGTAAACGTATTTGAGAATAAAGCTATTGTCTTTGTTTAAAACCAGCTTGATCGACCACTCAGCGTGTTCTTTGACAAATCTAAACTAAAGCAAGTAAGATTTTTCATTTACAACCCGGCGACAGTTACAGAGATAGAAACTATAAATAGATAGGCTTTGTTCGGAATAATTAAATTACAACCAGACAGAGAACAAGGAGTTTGAGAACGGTAGGCTCATCTAATGTGCGAGATGAGCTACAGCAATGGGTCAATGAGTGGTATTACTGCGCCCCTATGGGCAGGCGAGCGGTGGTGCGGAATGCCGTAAAGCGCCTGTTAGAATACCGCGGGTCAAGTTACATTCTTATGTTCCCACATCTGTAGATGAAAACACATGAAACTTTGCAGATACGTCAGTTCCGGTGAAAAATTTGATATTTCATGGGTGACGGAAATGGGCGTGGCAAAACGGCTCAAGAGCGCCCCCTGGAAATTTTCAAATGGCGAGCCCCACCTATCAGTTTGATGTAGGCGAACGAAATTCGGTGGGCATATGTAGTTCGTCGAGACACACTAAAATGTATCTTGGATCCAACAGGAAGTCAGACATTTTGCTTTTAATGTGCCATTTTTTCCTTGTTTTTACCATTTACATGCCTCATACTTTAACAAACTCCTCCTACAGATTTCATCCGATCAACTTCATATTCGGCTTCATCTTAAGACCTTTGTGATCAAATTTACCAAAAAAATTAAGTTTTCACCAAACACCCTTGCCGTTGCGCCCCGACAAATTTTGACATTTCGCCATAAAACAGGAACTCCTCATAACTCCTCCATACATTATCCAATTTGTCCAATATTTCTCACGCTTCATGAAGGTTCTGTCCTGAACACATCTGTGTCAGTATTGCGTCATAATAGCGCCACCTATTGGTGAAACAGGAAGTCCTCAAAACTCCTACATACATTATCTGATTTGCACCAAATTGCTGATGCTTCATGAAGGTCGCATTCTGAACCCATTTATGCTTTGGTATTGAGTCACACTTACAGCGCCACCTACTGGTGAAACAGGAAATACTCCTACATAAGTTATCCGATTTACTCCAAATTGCTCAGGGTTGATGAAGGTCGCATCCTGAACACATCTGTGCATCAGCATTGAGTCATACTTATAGCGCCACCTACTGCTTACAGGAAGTCCTCATAACTCCTACATACATTATCCAATTTACCCCAAATTGCTCACGCTTGATGAAGGTCACGTCCTGAACACATCTGTAGGTCAGTATTGAATTATACTTATAGCGCCGCCTACAGGCCTACTGTAATGTGCTAGACAAGGCTACAGCAATGGGTCAATGAGTAGTATTACTTCTCCCTCTATTGGCATCCGAGCCATGGTGTGGAATGCCGCAGGCGGTGCGTTGAGATCCCGCGGGTAAAGTTATTTCACTGATTATCTGTACAATAAATTATTTATAATACAAAATAAAATGGCATGGGCTACTAGGGCTGGGTAACATTCAAATTTTTTTGATACAATACCTTTTTCGATACCTTGAGTTCGATACCGATACCAAAACGATGCCTTTTTCGATACCTAGACTAATAAAAGCACATTTTGTAATGCAATCACCTGAAAATGTTTTTACCATTATGAAAGTCTTTTTAAAATAACTTTTCCCAATATAAATTCCAAATGGAAAGGTAGCAGATATACTACTTTAATATATATAATAATAATAATATAATTCTATACAGATGACAAAGGACACTGGAATGTGTTGGTTAGCCAAAACTGGCTCAATAAATTTTATTCAACTCTCCCCCACAACTCATTGCAGTCTCCCCCTCACTTTTCCCTTAGTCCCACCCCCTTAACCATATTTGTCCAATTACCTTCTGCCGTGGTCACCTCCCCCAATCATCTTTTTTTTCATGAACAACTCCTAAATGAACAATTTTAACTTAAGTAGCCAAATACACTAGCAATTCTAAATAAATAATGTGCATTTATGCCATTAAAAACATAAAAGGCCATACAAAGTGCAAAGTGGGGATGTATGAACTGTGACTGACAGACTAGCAGCTTAGCAATTCTTTTTTAAGAATATGAGCATGTCTGCTTTCTCAGGCAAGAGACACGCTCGCTCCCGGCTGATGGTGTCTCCTGCGGTGGAAAATATGCGTTCTGCAGGTGTAGAAGATGCCTGGATACACAGGTACTTGCGTGACAGTTCTGACGGCGCTGGCAGGCCATCCCTGTGACCTGTGCTGCTCAGACCACAACACGAGGGCGTTTGGCAGAAGGGCAACCTAAGACATGAAATCAACGTTTCATTAATATTATGTTTAGCTACTGCGTTGCTGCAATATTAAGTGGCCCTGCATAACATGTTAGCTAACTAGCTTCGACGCAGCGTTTAGCTAGTTAGCTAGCTAGCTATCTAGCTAGCAAGCAAACTAAAGCTTGCGCAGGAGCATGAGGCTAACTAAGCAGCACTAATGTTAGCTAGTTAGCGTACACTCCCAATGATGTTACCTGAATAAGACGTAGAAGCTGCTTCTCCAAAATCTTCATCAGTCACTGATGCATTCTCCACCGACGACATAGATTGTGTCGGACAAGGGGGCACTGGTGGTGGTGGCAGCTGGCTAACATCCATGATCTCGTCCTCTTTTGTGGAAGTGGGCTGTGTCTGTTTCATAGTCAAACACGGTCCAGCTCTCTTGTCGCAAATTAATGTTGTGGACGATTAGATGCTTCCTTAATTTAGAGGTATTTCCTGTCTAGTCTTGTCAAATTACCTTGTCGCACACATTGCACCTACCGTAACACTACAGCTGAATCCCAAATCGCGCACTTAGGCGAAAGTGCAGAGCACTCGCGGCCTTGTGGCATTACATGCGCGTTCCCGCTAAGTCCACAAGGGCTCAGGGTAGTCCCAAAACGGAATTGCTAGGTCCACAAGTGCACCACTGCCGCCATTTTGCGCACTTTAACCGCACTTACCGAAAGTCCGCAATTTTGCGGACTTAGGAGCAGAAAATACCCACAGTTCACCGCGTCTCATGACACAGTGCTTGAGTGCATCCGAGTCATGATCCGAGTGCATCACATATAAATGATGACATTTGCCGATAACACAACATTTATCTTGAAATCCACATGCTGCAAACATATCCCACCCAACATACATTTTAAATTATTATAAAATTAAAGGGTTCCACATATGCTAATTTAACCTACCTTCTATCTCTACCTTTGGTCCCGAAAATGTGCTCTATAATGTCCTTTGGTCTGAATAAACATGTATTTATTTATCAGGGCTATTTTAGTATCTCCCCCCCCACCCCTCCAGGCTGAATTGACTTGATTCAGAGTATGCTAATTATTTATTTAAATTAGTTCCCGCCAGGTAATGTTACCGCCCACTTTGCTGTTTTGAAAAGATGGCAGCTAATTTGGTTACTTACGATTTTGACCCGCCTAGCGATCCAGAAAACGACAACCACCAGCCGTTAGGGTTAGGGTTGCTACCAGGTGCATCAATCAAATGCATCGATTCTATTGACAGGTGTCATTACAGCGATGCGTGTGCAATTTCGAAACAGGATGATGACGTTGCACAGAAAAAGGTCTATAGCTTACCAGCAACTTGTTGGCTAATGTACCCGAGCCTTTTTAGTTAAACCAGGAGGCTAAAATAGCAGTCACATAGGCCTAACGTTATTCCAAAATAGCAAATAGGCGAGCCAACTGTAAACAATCTAAGTGCCTGTTAGAATAATACTAACGTTAGCGCGCCGGCTACAACAGCCACCATCCACACACACATAGCACAACTCAGGGAGTTTGGTATTTTTGTACTTACAGTTTCAGCGTCTTCACGAACAGTTGGTATAGCATCGTTCCTTAGAAGCAGGAACTTTGCAAGTCCTTGTTCAAACTGGCCGAGATTTATGAACGATTCGCAAGTAAAGTGCGCAGCGCACACTAAGACTGATTTAGGAAGGGTTTCGGGAATATTACAATTATAAATAAAATTCAACCACTTATCCTTTCTTTCATCGCGTGGGAGGGAGTGGAGAGGCTTGTTTGTTAGAGAACAGCCAAGGACATGGCACCGTTTACCAAATTTAATGTCCATCCTCGTAGGAGAGACTGGAGACGCGAGGCTAGGTAAATGATAAGGTGGCCTACGCAACAAGCTAAATATGCTATTCAGGGGCGAAGTATGCAAATTCTCAAAAAACGTGACGTCAGGGCCCCCACTTCCGGAAAATGAAGCCTATTGATAGGAGGGGGGAGGGGGGGAAAGCGCTCACGGGCAATACAGAGAGAGCAGCGAGTGTTAGGAATTGGGACTGGGCATATCAGTAAGACTCTCAAAAACCGAAATGAGGGTGAAAAATACATTTTCGATTGAGTTTAGCATATGTGGAACAATTTGCAGAGCCGAGCGTAGAGCTGAGGAGCACGTCAGAGCAGCCTCTGCGTCGGAGGGACGCGGCAGCCAATGAAAACGAAGTGGGGGGGGCATTGAGCTTAACTGGCTTGGGAATCGTTGGCACGCCGCTGGAAGTGCTGTCCCATTTAATTCACGGCACTGCACCCTCTGGCCATTCCAGCTGACGTCAATTAAGTGCTCAGGCCTCAGGCCGCAAGTGCGAGGGGCCGCAATGGTGGTTTGCGCACTCAGATTGGGATTCAGCTTCTCAGTGTCTGTCGCTTTTGTGAAATGGAGCCAGACCTTAGACCACCGCTTCGCCATTTTTCACGTCTGAACAAGTGTAGACTGCGGCGCGAGGGGACACATACAATTTGTTTTCCTACCTCAGCCAGTCAGTGGCCACGTTAGATTTTAGAACAGGTAGTGATAGGATGATGAGAGACAGATACAAATGTAAGAAATAAATAAAATACAAATGTTTTTTTGTTTAATAAATTTAAAAAAAAGTATTGGGATTGAATGTTTTAAGATCTTTCGATACCTCGATACCTAGCAGTGTTTCAGTCGATACCAAAAAGGTATTGAATTTCGATACCCAGCCCTAGGCATAACAGTTTAATACACAACAAGGGATAAATAAGATGATAAGCTGTCAAATTGAGGCTGGCTGAAAGCTATTTGATGTTATCTCTGTCTAGAAAGGTAGGCACCTGAGAAGTCAAGATGGTAGAAATAAGCATGGGACCATCTACTGTACCTTGTTTAACATCTGCTCTAAGATCTGCTCCTTGTTAGGGTTCAATATAAGCTCTTTGGGTGACGCGGAGGTAGCTGAGAGAAAAACAAGATCACTGTGGTTATCAGAGAAAAGGACGACTCCATCGAAGTGGAGGAGGATACAAGTTTTGGCTCTTAGAAACTGTGGTGATGTTGATGGAAAACAACTGCAATTCGAATAGGCCCCAGGCTAGTATCAACTAACTAACATGAAAGTTTCCATGTCTGTTTGGGAGCTCCCATAGTATCACCATACTTGTGTTGAATATGGTTGATTTTCAGAGAAATGCCTTTTAATATGATCCTGTTAGCTATTTCCTAATTATGATGATTGACCTTTGAGTATGGCTGTCGGCTTGAGTTTTCGGTAAGAAACGGTATCCCTCTTCCATAGACTTATGAGATAAAGACATTCCATGGCTGGTACACTCTGTGCCAAACACCATTGTTGTGGTAAGAGATAAAGGCCTGGGCGCCGAGGCGGCGTAGGTTAACTTGACTAAACAAGGCCACAGAAGAGACCAGAGAGACAGTCTTATCGGAGAAGAGACGAGGGAGGGGGGGCACTCAAACCACATAAGAATGTTGCAACGAGACCAATACTTTGATTTGGGTCCAGACAGCATACAGACAGGTCATCTGTGCATTAGACCATGCCATTGTCTTTTGTATGTTAAACTTTCTGAAATAAACCGCTTTTGCTTGAGGCTCAAATCCCATGTTGGAGAGATTCATTTGGGATACACCTGAGAAAGGAGACCCTGGACTGTGTGGTATTTTGTGAGATTGGGGGCCGTCTTTTATTGTCATCAAAACACAACGCAGAGCTTAATAAGGCCAATGATAAAAGACAACGAAAGTCATCACATGGTATCACCATACACAAGAATTATGTATTTTATGCATTTTAGTTATTTTCCATCAAGTGTGCTGGTTGGAGGGGAAGGTTCCAGACGTTTGAATGTGATAGACATTTTTACTATTCCTTTATTTGTTTTTTTGTTAAAACTTTAACCTAGCCAGGTTAGTCTCATTGAGATAAAACATCTCTTTTTCAAAAGAGACCTGGCCAAGATAAGTTTAAAACAAGTTGCAAGTTGCAACGTACAACATAAAAAGGTTTATAAAACAAACAAAAAACAGCAAATTAATACTGTAGATTTGAAATGTCAGGTTGGTGAATATGGTAATTCTCTCTCTCTCTCTCTCTCTCTCTGTCTCTCTCACACACACACACACACACACACACACATGTTCTTCCGACTGGTTTCGGAAGTACGGCGAAAATGTATTTTCCGCTGAGAAACTGCTATACTCTTGTTCTTTAATTGTTATTGAGTCTATTTTTGCAATAACTGCACTTATGGCTGTGTTTAACATTACGTTACCGCTTTTTGCTTCCTTCTATTAGCGGACTCCTGTTGTTCTCGTCATCATCTACGGGAACCAATCAGGTACTGGGGGTGGAACAGCAGTTAAAATGCAGTTTCCTGATTGGTGCCCCATTTTCTGGGAAAACTCAAATCCTTCTGGGTGGCTGGAAGTCCAGATATCATGAAAACGTGTTTTTTTGTGCATGGCTGTAAGCCAGCGCACCAAAGATGGCAAATGTCCGATTGTCACTCCCTCCCTTCCTCCCTTCCTCTGTCGTGTTGTTGACCTGCAGTTCTATGTTGCTACCACAAGAGGCAGTGTTTTTTGTGCCTGGCTGTAAGACAGCGCACCTAGACAAGAGGCAGTTTTTCCTCAGTTGTCCCGTGATTAAAATATTACTTAAATGTTAGTTTTAATGCACAACAATAGCCATTGGTATTATAACAAGAATAACGAGTTTGTACAAGAGGGAATACAGACAAGCAAACAATTCGGTCAAAAGTACAAAGGCCGCGCTCTAAACATAACAGCTTTAGGTGGTGTTGAAGGAATGAGCTTAATGTATTAATGCTTTTTTGTGAGTGGCTGTAAGCCAGCGCACCTAGTATAGCGTTCGTCCAGTTATCACTCACTCACTCCCTCCGTTACTGCGGACAATGTTGGCCTGCATTTCTCCGTTGGCACCACGAGAGGCAGTAGTCCCAGCACACCAAAATAAAGAAGGACACCAAAATCAACCCGCCGATTTTCACTGCACAAGTAGAGTAATGGTGAGAGCATTGGACTCCCACCCTGGAGACTGGGGTTGAAGATGCGGTGGGGATGACTTTGTGGGACTATACCCCAAACCTCCACATGTTCATCCTTTCACTCCAACCTTTACCCCTTGCCTTATAGATCAGATCCTGTCCCAACCCAAACACATATTCTAACCCCAACCCACACTAAGGACTGGAAAAGGGAAATGGCGGACTGGGCATTGGGATGCTCGGGTCCCGATGGGCCGGTCCACAAGTGTGCCTGCCTGGCTGCTGTGAGTGATATATTCAGATGGGATATTCCCGGCGCTAACTGTCCCGTCCTGCTGTAAATGGCCGTAAATGCCCCCCCCCCCGCGCTCAACAAATCACACGAGCACCCCCCCGCTCAACAACTTGCCGGCTGGTCGCAAGATCAGTGGGCTGACTGGGGCTACATTGCCCGACCTGAATTATTTCCCCAGTCCGCCCCTGGAAGAGGGACACCAAAACCAACCTACCGATCTCCACCGCACAAGTACAGTAGTGGTGAGAGCATTGGACTCCCACCCAGGAAACCGGGGTTCCCGGTGGGGATCACTTTATGTTATCATCAGTGTAACTGCTTTAGCCACTGACCGTTACCATTAATGTTATAGAAGCTGCTGCTAGTTGTTGTGAGCTCATGAGCTTACTGGCTATCCCGCTCTCATTGTGCTGGATTAGAATTGGAAGCATTGGAACTGATGTGTCCAGGCGACAAGACCTACTGTATCTTAATTTGTTAGACATTATTTCATGTCATTTCAATTCACAGCTATTTCAGTGGCGTGACTAGCTTCCGTCCTACCAGTCCTGAACAGAACCAAGCCAGCCACGCACATAAGCCAGGTTGGACCTGGTTTTGCGATGAGTCTGGCTTCCAGGCTATTGTTTTCCTGCAGCCTGTGTGAAAAATTGTGTTTAGAATGGATGGATTGCCTCTGAACAGATCCACCTACTCTGAAGAAAACTTTGTTCGATCCTTGCAAACGCACCTTTAGGTGGCACAAACATTCCTAAATGCCTGAGCATTTGAGGCCAGCACAAGTGGTTCTGCGTGACCTGATTAGAGCCCCTTGTTCTCTGTTGGGACTTCTGACACTAAGACTCAAGATCTGGAAGATAGCAGAGGCTCATTTGGCCTTTTGTTTAAGTATAAAACTCAGCTAATCATAGAGATGTGAATCTATTGGTCTCTCAAAGGCATGGGTGCAGAAACACAGTATTTGTGTGAAAATACAATTGGGAATGTGGGAATGTCAGGATGTGTGGGAAGGAATCACAAGCGTGTGGTTGAAGGGAGCAGCTCATAGTACACAAACACACACACACACCCAACCAACCCTGACCACACACACACACAAACACACACACACACAACCAACCCTGACCACACACACACACACACACACAAACAACCCTGACCACACACACACAAACACACACACACACACAATCAACCCTGACCACACACACACAAACACACACACAACCAACCTTGACCACACGCAAACACACACACACACACACACACACACCCAACCAACCCTGACCACACACACACACACACACACACACACAACCAATCCTGACCACACACACACACACACACACACACATAGGTGCAAAGGGAGCAGCTCACAGCAGGAAGTGCAGGTGTTAAAACCTGGGAGGAGAGACACACACACCCAACCCTGACCACCACACACACATACACACACTCTTTCTCTCTGTCTCTCTCTCTCACAGTGTATACTGTACTACCCACACGAGCAGTGCGGCATACAGATCTACAGTACATGAGACCAGAGACAGCGCTGCTCATCACACAGCCTCCACTCTCCAGTTCAGCAACTTCAGCTTGAGGTAAGGGTTACTAGTGCTGCACAGTGTGAGGTTGTTGATCACCATGTTTGAGGTTGAGGTAAGGGTTACTAGTGCTGCACAGTGTGAGGTTGTTGATCGCCATGTTTAAAATTGAGGTAAGGGTTACTAGTGCTGCACAGTCAATCAATCAATCAAAGCTTTATTTGTATAGCGCAATTCATACCCAGAGGCAACACAATGCGCTTTACAGAGAACAAGGGAGGTGGGCATACGACCCACTCTCTACATATTCCAGAGGGAAGCAAAAAAACAGTAATCACCCGGGGGCCAGATAAGTGAGCTGTAAAAATTCTTCCCTGACCCCTCTCAACAAGGCGATCGAGCAAGCTCCAGGAGTATGTTTGTCTACCGGCTAAGAACATTTATAAAGCAATACATTGCATTAAATTACATTTCAGAGTGAGAGAGGCTAAAAGCATCATAGGAGAGAGAATATTCTACGGACATGCTACATCATCCACAGCAGACACAGGGGTATCTATCGGACTTCGGGAGGTCTGCTGGTGACAGTGGGGCATCCACTGGACCTGGTTAGAAGATAGGAGGGAGAGAGAGAGGCACTAGGGAGAGGGAAGGCAGAGGGAAGGCAGAGCAGGGTTAGTAGCACATAGAGCCATACAGACCACACAGATATTGAAACAGGCAACCTGGGGCAAGCTCCTGGAATATATTTGTCTAATGGCTAAGAACATTTAAAGAACAATAAATAACATTAAATTAAATTTTCGGAGCAAGAAAGGCTAAGAGCATCAGGTCCAGGCCTAAGCCGGATATGGACTGATGTGTGTCTGTGTGTACGTGTGTGTACTAAATACTACGATATCCACAGCTCCGCAGCTGACACAGGGAGAGAGAGAGACACTAGGGGAGACAGAAAACGGTTAGTAGCACACTGAGTCATTGAAGCAACACAACAGTCAGAACAAGCCTGTTTCAGGATAACCAGCTTCTGTACACTACTTGATATACATATATTGCATAGCAGGATAAATACCAATGTATACAGAGGATTCACAGGTAGGTTTGAGGCTGCCTTTCTGTGTCTCGAGGTCCTAGCTAGTGATTGTAGGCTAGGTCGAAAAGGTACGTCTTGAGGTCTCGCTTGAAGACCTCCGTTGTTTCGGCCCTTCTTAGGCACTCCGGTAGGGTGTTCCAGAGGTTGGGGGCATAGAAAGTAAAAGCTGCCTCTCCATGTTTCTTGGTCCTGGCTTTTGGAACTGTTAAAAGTTCAGTGCCTGAGGATCTAAGTGGTCTGTTTGGCATGTACTTAACAAGCATGTCTGAAATATATTCTGGTGAGTGACTGTGGAGAGATTTATAGACTAGTAATAGTATTTTAAAGTTTATTCTAGAGTTGACTGGTAACCAGTGTAGTGATTTTAACGCTGGTGTGATGTGTGCCCTTCGTCTAGTCTTAGTGAGGACTCTTGCTGCAGCATTCTGTATTATTTGTAGCTTAGAGATTGCTTTCTTTGGTAGGCCTGATAGTAGAGCATTGCAGTAGTCCAGCCTGCTTGTGATGAAAGCATGCATTAATCTTTCGGTGTCAGCCTGAGAGAGAAAGGGTTGCACCTTGGCAATGTTCCTTAGGTGGTAAAAGGATGTCTTTGTAATATTCTTGATGTGGTTTTCGAAATTAAGATCTGAGTCAAGTATGACACCTAGGTTTTTAGCCTGGCAATTGGTGTCAATTTCCAGAGTTTTTAAGTGTGCAGCTAGTTTCTCTCTTTCAGCTTTTTCTCCAATGATCAGTACTTCTGTTTTGTCCTGGTTTAGTTGGAGGAAATTATGTGACATCCATACATTTATATCTGTAATACACTTGACAAGGCAGTCAACCAAGCTGTAGTTACTGGGTGTTACGGAAATATAGAGTTGAGTATCATCTGCGTAGCTATGGTAGCTAATATTGTGCCTCCTGATGACACTGCCAAGGGGCAGCATGTACAGGCTGAAGAGTAGAGGTCCTAGGATCGATCCTTGGGGCACCCCACAGGTCATAGGGATCTTTCCTGAGATATATTCACAGAGGGCAACGAAGAAATCACGACCGGTTAGATAGGTCTTAAGCCAATTTAGGACTGGACCAGAGAGGCCAACCCACTTTTCCAGTCTTTCGATGAGGATTGCATGATCTATAGTATCAAAGGCTGCACTCAGGTCCAGGAGGACGAGAACAGAAAGCTCTTTGGAGTCAGCATTAATTCTGAGGTCATTTACAACTTTGACTAATGCCGTCTCTGTGCTATGGTGGGCACGGAAGCCGGACTGGAAAAGGTCAGGGGTACAACTTGTAGCTAGGAAATCATTAATCTGTTTGAAAACAATTTTTTCCAGAATTTTACTCAAAAAGGGAAGGTTGGAGATTGGTCTAAAAACTGAAGTGTCTAAGTTGTTTTTCTTCAGTACGGGTCTCACCAGAGCAGTTTTAAGTATTGGTGGGAAGACACCTGTAGATAGGGAGTCATTAACAATGGATCAAATGTCATAGGATACAGTTTATATTTATTAATTTATAATAATAATTATATAATTTATATAATATTCTTGCATGAAGTTATAGAGGGAGAGGTCCTGAACTCATGGATATGAGACACTCCCATTAACAAAATTATATTTCTCCTATAATCACCTGTCAAAGTTCAGAAAAACAGTCAAAATGTGCTTACAGTAGGATTTTGTGATAGGATTCTTCAAAATCTACACTGTAAAAGTCAAATATTCCTGCATGACATGATAGAGGGAGAGGTCCTGAACTCAGGGATATGAGACACTCTCATGAACAAAATTATTTTTCTCCTATAATCACCTGTCAAAGTTCAGAAAAACAGTCAACATGTGCTTACAGTAGGACTTTGTGATGGGATTATTCAAAATCTACACTGTAAAAGTCTAATATTCTTGCATGACATGATAGAGGGAGAGGTCCTGAGCTCATATGTATGAGACACTCCCATGAACAAAATTATTTTTGTCCTATAATCACCTGTCAAACCTCAGAAAAACAGTCAAAATGTGCTTACAGTAGGACTTTGTGATGGGATTATTGAAAATCTACACTGTAAAAGTCTAATATTCCTGCATGACATGATAGAGGGAGAGGTCCTGAACTCAGGGATATGAGACACTCCCATGAACAAAATTATTTTTCTCCTATAATCACCTGTCAAAGTTCAGAAAAACAGTCAAAATGTGCTTACAGTAGGACTTCGTGATGGGATTATTGAAAATCCACACCGTAAAAATGACATTTTTTCATAGTTTGGTAGAGGGAGAGGTCCTGAAAGCATGTATGAGAGACTCTAATGAACACCGTACAATTATCCTTTTATTACTTGTCAAGAACGAGAAAAACACACTTCAAATGTTTGTACATTAATACTTTATGAGGATTGATTCAAAATGCATCCTGTGAAGAGTTTTGGATAATTCACATTATATTGACTACATGAGTATTAAATATTCTTAGCCAGAGAGACTGAGAGCAAGAGAAAGGCGAGCAAGGGAGAGAGAGAGAGAGAGAGGGAGGGAGGGGGGGGCTCAGCTCGGAGGAATCAGATTGACGTGAGTGCGTGAGAAGTAGCCTAGTTCTGTGTCTAGCCTACATAATTTCCGAAATACAGACATTTGTTAATTCTACATTATATCTAAATTATATACATGGATGTCGCAATGTGTGTCAGTTCGAAGGAAAAGCTGCAATGACGATCTAAAATGGCATCCCAGCAACCGGTTCACTGTGTACCGTAATATGTGCGCACCCCTTTTTTTTTTCTGAATTAAAAAAAAAAAAGTGCGGCTCACTTGACTGCAGTGGCGCTTGGGTCTGGTTTTCTGGTTGAACATTAGTGCTATACTGTAGAAGCCTACTGCTAGCTAATTTAGCTGTCAGTGGAAGTAAGGTTAACGTTAGCTACCCTAACGTTTGACATTAGCTAACGTTAACTTACCGGCAAATGTTTTTTCAGGTTGGACATTGAGTCCTTGGCCGTCAAGGCAGGTGGCTGGGAGGCATAGTTTACACTGTGCTGTAATATTGTTGTGGTTCTGTGACAGGTAAATAAAAAAAATGCTGGTATTTCCAGGATTTTAATGCACATTGCGGTATTTCTGCCATGATGCCCGTGCTGCTCGCTGTCTGTCTGGCAGCTCTGGTCCAACGAGCACATCAGTGGGAATCTTGTTGGCGCGCTGCGCGCAATTGGTATTACTAGCCTACTTCTTTTTTTTTTTTTTTACTATTTTGTAAAATTGATGAGGAGGCGAGGGGTTATTGTAATCACGCCTGTAATCCCCGTTACTATGCAAATGTAACTGTAATCTAGATTACATATTTTAAATTGTACTGTAACGGATTACAGTTACTGTTTTTTTGTAATCTGATTATGTAACGGCGTTACATGTAATCCGTTACTCCCCAACCCTGGCTACAGTTATAGTTATGGTCTAGAATAGCTCAGGTTTGGGACTGAGTCTCTCAGTGCTGTTGTGGGACCATGTTGATATTGTCATGTCCAAACGGCAGCTCCCTGTTTCTATAAGGCAAGGTCTGTTTTCTGTTGGCAGAACATCTGTCACTTCCAAAGAACAATAGGCGTGGGGATTTTGTTAACACATTTGATTTGCCAAATTAATCATATAATATTTTTGAAATGGAATGAATGGAACTGAAGTCTACAATGATGATAATGATGTTCTATCATGATTATGATGATAGTGATGAAGGTAGATGTTCACCTAAATAATTATGATCAAACTACTATAGCTGTAGCCCCCACACAGGGTGGTGCAATGCTGCTTGCTCTGTGTAACAGGTCTCACTATATAACAGGTGGGTCACTGTGTAACAGGTGTCACTGCATACTTCTGCTCTCAATTAGCCATGCTGGGTTTAATATTTGAGTAATTTAGCCAATTCTACTCAGTTGCTGTACATATACACTTTCCACTGACAAAGGTCCCTGCGTGGACCGAAACGTTTGCATTTTTTTGATCCCAGTAAAATGTTCTTACTAACTTTCAGTCTTTATTAGCTTCTGTGTGAGTCCACTTTTGCTTTTTGTACATATGCAAAAGAAATGCTAAATTAAGCAATAAACCATGAGAGGTCTTGCGTTACAGTGATTTCAGAACAGCTAGGGGGCATCGTTAGGCATGACGCGAAGCAGAGTAACCCCCCTAGCTGTTCTGAAATCACTGTAACCCACGGCCTCAAGTGGTTTATTGCTTTTATACAACGTGTAGTTCTGGTCCTTGATTCTGATTGGCTGGAAGCCATTGTAAAACACTATAACCGCACACCTGTGACCGCATAACAAGTATTAATGTGCCCTCAATCCTCCTGTTAACATATGAAAAAATCTGAACATTAGACCTAATGCATTTACTAGCTATCCTTAGCTCTGCTTGTCATGAACGAAACACGTTTTTAAATGATTTCTGATGTCCCACAAACTAAGCTTGTCCCGCGTTGTGTTCATAGATAAAACATTAGTTTGAAGAAAAAATCTTTAAACATACACAAAACCGGCCTGCAGGCTGCTGAACCATAATGTTATAAGAAAACAAGCTCCATGATACTCCACACCTCCCTCCACACATCAGTTTACAGCAGCGCCGACACAAAAAGCTACGAAACTAGTAACATTAGGTGCTTGGTGTATAGTAGGCTAGCTACTGTAATTAGCCTGTAGCTAGTAGTTAACAGATCATTCTCACAGGCTTATTTTCTAAGAATGGGGGCCACTAACTTACTCACCAGCTTTACATATGCAGTTAGACTATGATTTTGTCCTGATGAATTTCAATTTGGAGTTTGTGAGGCGCCTGTGCCTTCCGCATAGATCACCAACACCTATAGCATCAACTAGTAGGCCTATATTGTCACCTGCTCAGTCCAAAATCCAAATCTCATGCATATACAGTACAGTATCCTTGTAGTTCAGGCCTTTGCTACTGGGGCTGACAGCTGTTAACATGTTTAGCATTGAAATGATAAGTTAGGCTAAAACTGCTTCGATGGTATGCAAACGACCATGCTCTTATTACCCGTCCCATCTGGGAGTTTTTTGAAAGTGAGCTTTCCATTTAGAGGGCAAAGCAAAGTCTGATTATCCACCTCGTCAAGTTTGTTTGAAGGCAATGATGCTTTTGCGTGACATACAATGTAGCCTATGGGGTCATTCATGTCCAAATTAAGTTTGTTGCTTCAATAATGTTAAATCAGGCAATGACGCGGCAACTATGCCCACCTACAGCTGGACGAAATCGATGAATGCGATTAATTTGCGTACATTTTTATTAACATGTTAATGTTTGCATAATTAATTAATCTAATTCATTAGTTAAATTGACAGCCATAGTAAATGTGTTGGAAAAATTATGATAAATGTGCATTTCCGAGACGGGAAGCACAGGGTGTAATCTCATCAGTCTCAGTATGCTCTCCTGTGAAATGTATCGCAATCTGAATATTTGTACATGTTTGGCATGGCTTGGACATAAGCTTTCCCCTGGTGCTTGTTTTCCCTGCTCCCACAGAGGACTATGTGCAAGCTATGTCAAACACCTAAAAATAGGATGGGATTGCGCTACATTTCACAGGAGAGCAAACTGAGCCTGATGAGACAGGAGAGCAAACTGAGCCTGATGAGACAGGAGAGCAAACTGAGCCTGATGAGACATGAGAGCAAACTGAGCCTGATGAGACAGGAGAGCAAACTGAGCCTGATGAGACAGGAGAGCAAACTGAGCCTGATGAGACATGAGAGCAAACTGAGCCTGATGAGACAGGAGAGCAAACTGAGCCTGATGAGGTTACACCCTGGGCTTTCCGTCTCGTGAGCATGTGGTCGATGTTTTGGAGAAATCAATTAGGATAGACTTTTGGAAGAGACTGTCTATCTGAACATTTTACTTCTGAATAACCAAATAAATCAATCTAATGAGATGCCTCTTAGTACCATCATGTGTGTGTTCTCCAGCCTGAACACATGCATTGCCTTTCAAACAAAGATATACATTTCATATTATTAAACTGGTCTCGGCCACAACACACATGGTTTTATGAAGTGGAAATCTTGTTTGGCCTGTGAATGACACACCCTCACTAAATCATGAGATTATTGAGCCCGTGTGAGAGACCAAATCTACTGACTCCTGACAGCAGTGAAACACCAACATTTGGACATTGTGCCTCTGCCGTTACCTATGCCTGTATCCAAGAGCATTTGACTGCAACCTTTGTCAAACGGTGCCGTTGTGTTCTGACCCATAGTGTGAATAATGATATGAACCATCTTAGGCTTATGTCCTTGATCCACAGAAATACTGGACCGCAGCTAGTGAAATCACTGTTAGCACAAACCCTACTGTTTGACCTGACTGTTGTGTCATCATCAGCTTGGTTTTTATCTTTGACGTGGATTTCAGCAGAACTGAGTGGGTATTAAACAGAGGTGTGGTTCCTCTGTGCTTACATCCTGCTCCAGTTCACCTGATCAAACACCCCCTCACCTGGACCTGACACCTCATATAACAGTCATTCATATTATGTAGAGGGTGTGTCCCAGCGTTGAGGACAGCCACCGCCCAGCCCAACTACATGTCATAGCACCAGGTCACCGGCCATGCCAACACACAACAGAGGGCACAGAGCTGTTTCAGGCAGGAGCTGTTGGTATGTGTGTGTTTGGTGGTATTGTTGTTGTTTGTATGTTTGTGTTTGGTGGTATTGTTGTTGTTTGTATGTGTGTGTTTGGTGGTATTGTTGTTGTTTGTATGTGTGTGTTTGGTGGTATTGTTGTTGTTTGTATGCATGTGTTTGGTGGTATTGTTGTTTGTATGGTATTGCTGTCCTTCCTACATTAACTAAAGTCTTGAGAGACTTTCCTGGGATGGCTCTAACTGTGTATCACGACAGGAGACACAATTTGTGATTGTGATGATTCTATGACCTCCATCCTCCTGTTCATGTTCAGTAAATGTGCATTGTGTAAGCCTTTTCTTTTCTGTTTTCAGATAATGTTTAAACTGTGATTGTATCTATTCTGTGTCAGTTTTGCAGAATGACTGAAGGAACTCCAGATGCTTTCAGAAGCGTCAGCAGGAAGCCTGGCCTACAGATCTGGACCATCAACGTGAGTTACCCTAAACCCAGACCCTAACCTAACCTAACCTGGGCCATCAGTGTGTTTGTTCCCATATCACATTCAAACAGGATTTCTACAGTACTTGTTACACAACTCTTCTCTAAAGAGTTCTCTTCTCTAACTGTTGTGAGGTTATATTATGGCAGATTTCTGTTCTAGTCTTGGTGATATGTTGTTTGCTGTTATAAATCAGAACATGGCCTTGGTCCCTGTTTTATGCCAGTGTTCTGTTTATGTTGTTTGATGTTGGTCTGGTCTTGTGTTGTAAATCAGAACATAGTGTGTGTGTGTGTGTGTGTGTGTGTGTGTGTGTGTGTGTGTGTGACTTGGTCTGGTCTTGTGTTGTAAATCCGAACATGATTTGTGTGTGTTGATCTGGTCTTGTGTGTAAATCAGAACATGGTTTGTGTGTGTGTTGATCTGGTCTTGTGTGTAAATCAGAACATGGTTTGTGTGTGTGTTGTTCTGGTCTTGTGTGTAAATCAGAACATGGTTTGTGTGTGTTGTTCTGGTCTTGTGTGTAAATCAGAACATGGCCATGGTCCCTGTCCCAGCTGAGGGCTTCGGCAGCTTCTTTGAGGGAGACTGCTACCTTGTACTCAATGTGAGTAGCTAAAGATGCACATGATTACCACTTGTTTTTAATACAGAACAGACCAGCTCAAATGTGCGTGTGTTTGCGTGTGTATTTGTGTGTGTGTGTGTGTTTATGTGTGTTTATTTGTGTGTATGTGTGTTTATGTATGTGAATGCGTGTTTGTGTTTATGTATGTATGTATGTATGTATGTATGTATGTATGTGTGTGTGTGTGCGTGTGTGTGTGTGGGTGTGTGTGTGTTTATGTATATGTGTGCGTGTGTTTATGTATGTGTGTATGTATGTGTATTTATGTATGTGTATGCGTGCATGTGTGTGTGTGTTTGTGTGTGTGTTTATGTATGGGCATGCATACGTGTGTGCTAGATCTCCCCTCAGTCCATGGACATCCACTACTGGATCGGTCGGTTGTCGTCTCAGGATGAGCAGGGCTCTGCGGCCATCTTGGTCTCCCAGCTGGACGAGACCCTGGGAGGAAGTCCTGTCCAGCACCGCGAGGTGCAGGATTGTGAGTCACCCCGCTTCAAGAGCTACTTCAAAAACCTCATGTGAGTGGAAAGGTTGTGTGTGCGTGTGCATGTATGTTTGTGCGTGTGTCTGTGTGTGTGTGTATACGGGCGGCTGTTTTTCGGGCGGCTCTGTGTCGGAGCCTGGAGTGCACCACATTGCCCTCCACTCGCTGTGATTTGAGGGGGGCGCCACATGTAAAATGTATTATTATTACATAGCTGGCCAAATACAGCCAACCATTCACCTCCGGTCATTTTAAACCTCCTCCCCAGCGAATCACAGGGCGGGTCCACGAGCCGCCCAAACACATCCCGGACGGCCAATCACCTCCATTAATTTTTTGGACCAGGATTACATTAAAAACTACCAGACTGCTTTTCATGAAACCCGGTAGAGGGGTGTAGCATGGGCCAATTTAGAGCCCATTCAATTTTGATGAGCACAGAGCCACGAAATGCATTCAGGAGCGGAGGTCTGTGCTTTCTGAGCACCATTTCTAGTTGTAGTATAGTCTTGAACGGCCTTTATTTAACTGATTTGACAACGTTTGCAAGGTCCGTTGCACTCTTCTTTCTGTCCTAGTGTTCAGTATAGTCTTGGGTGCCAGGGAAACAATATTCTACCGCACCATAGCGCTGCCAGATACAAAGACAGAGAGGGAGAGGAGAAATAATCCCCCACCTGATATTGACACTGACGACCCAAAATTGCACCAAAATATATGCTGATGAAGGTCATATCCCGGGCTAGGAGTATCTCGTCGACTGACCTACGTGTTCGGGAAACTTATAAGTTATGATAATATGAACAAATAAGTTCATAGGGCTGTGTGTCCAGCTTGCGCAGTGATTGTTACCGATCGTTATCGAACTAACTAAGCCCTGATCTCTCTCAGCTACAAAAAAGGTGGAGTGGCGTCTGGCTTCCATCACGTTGAGACCAACGTGTACAACATCCTGCGACTGCTGCACGTAAAAGGGAGGAAGCATGTCACTGCCACAGAGGTACGCACCTGACCCTAACCCTGACCCTAACCATGACCCTAACCCTATCCACAGAGGTACGCACCTGACCCTAACCATGACCCTAACCCTAACCACAGAGGTACGCACCTGACCCTAACCCTAACCCTAACCACAGAGGTACGCACCTGACCCTAACCCTGACCCTAACCCTAACCACAGAGGTACGCACCTGACCCTAACCCTGATCCTAACCATGACCCTAACCCTAACCACAGAGGTACGCACCTGACCCTAACCCTGATCCCAACCATGACCCTAACCCTAACCACAGAGGTACGCACCTGACCCTAACCCTGATCCTAACCATGACCCTAACCCTAACCACAGAGGTACGCATCTTTACTACACGGCGCTCTGAAATACAAAATTCTAGCTAACGTTAAGATAATTCATTGGTGGCGAGAGTAGATATATACGGCGGTGAAACACATTGTGAAAAGAGGGGTAGCTCTGGAGCAATATTTACCTCTGCGACAGCGCAGAGTAAGAGGTTAACACCACCAACAAACAGCCTATTACAGTGTAAAATATAAGCCTATAAGGCCCTTTCTCCATGACAATTCTCCCGATCTACCGGCCACCCAAACCAAGCTCAGCTTTCATCCCAGAGTTACATGACCTTCTCTCTACACTCTGCACAACCTCAGCCAATATCATAATACTTGGAGATATTAACATCCATGTCAACACCCCCTCCTGCCACTCTGTAGCAGAGTTCCTGCATCTCTTGACTGCCTCAACCTGACACAACATGTTGATGTTCCAACACACACCAGGGGCCACACTCTGGACCTGGTCATCACCAACTCTGCCCCCATCAGCAATCTTCAGGTGTATGATCTGGGCATGTCCGACCACAAGGCCATTTCAATGGTGCTGCCATTCCTGTCCCCCCTCGACAAACCCAAACGACATCAGTTTCAGGAACCTAAAAAACATCAATCCGGATACTCAAAACATCGCTGAGCGGCCTCCTGGACCTCCATGTCCCTGCCAAAACCAGAACAGTCACCTTCACACGCTCTGCCCCCTGGTACACCACCGAGCTACGGAAAATCCAACCCTCTCTGCAGCCCTGCCATCATCCACACTAACCACCTGCCTGGAGGAGATAAAGGATTGGATGAAGCACAACTTTCTGCAGCTCAACAGCTCAAAAACAGAAGCCATTCTCATTGGCACCCCACACCAGACCCGGACATCCACCATCACTCATTAAATTCTCTGGTCATGGCATCCAACTCTCATCATCAGTTACTAACCTGGGTGTTAGAATGGACCCCCACCTGACATTTGAGGCTCACATCAAACATCTCTGCAAGACCTCCTTCTTCCACCTCAGGAACATTGCAAAACTCCGCCCCACGCTCACTCTCTCAGATGCTGAAAAGCTTGTCCACGCCTTTGTCTCTTCCAGGCTGGACTACTGCAACGCTCTTCTCATTGGGATCCCTAGCAAGAACATCCAGAAGCTGCAGTACATTCAAAACAGAGCTGCTAGGATCCTGATGAAAGTGTGAAAATATGACCACATCACACCTGTCCTCAAATCCCTTCACTGGCTTCCTGTCCCACTCAGGATTGAGTACAAAGTCTCCCTGCTTACCCACCAGTGCCTGCATGGAAATGCCCCCCTCTACCTCAAAGAGCTGCTCTCCCCCCAATCCTCCACACAAGACCTCCGCTCTGGACAGGCCAACCTCCTCCAGCCCCCGAGGACCAAGCTCCGAACCATGGGAGACCGGGCTTTCTGCTCCGCTGCTCCCAGTCTGTGGAATGCTCTTCCTGACCATCTGAGGGCACCACAGACGCCTTTATAAAAGGCCTAAAAACCCATCTTTTTAAGAAAACCTTTTGTTTTTAAGAATGCTAGCTTTAGCCCTACATGTATGAAGTGTTCTTTTTTCTAAATGTTTTTACTTACTATCTGTAGCACTTTGAGATTCATTCGATGTAAAGTGCACTTACAAATAAAATGTATTATTATTATTATTATTATTATTATTGTTATTATTAAGGCTATCCTTATAATATATTAGCCTACATATTGCCTGAGTAAATATGGCATGCACAACATTGCACATTTAGAGATTTCTTGTTGCGGAAGGCTAGGCTGCATGTTGGCACACGGTGAGATCATCTTCTCTACGACTAGAGTGATTGCTGCTCTACCAAAATTGGGATTCACATAACAGTGTAAATATGAAGGCCATTCACAAGTCATTCACAACAGTATTTGAATTATATTGATTGCTTTGAACACATAGCCTATGCTGTCCACATGATTATTTACGAGAATAAATAAATAAAGGAATCATTTATGAGAATAAATAAATACATACAGGAATTATTTATGATAATAAATAGGCCTAAATTAATCAATTGTTTAGCGATGACAGATCCATTTGATTATGATTCCCGGTTGGACTGCAACATAGGCCTATTTGAGGGGTTATTTTGCAATATCAGATATATTTATTGTTCACAATGGTGTCAATTTCAAAGCGTTTCTCGGGTTTCACCTTTCTGCCATTAGGATCGCAGTTTCTCATTTTGCCAGAAATGTGCGTACTCATGGGTCAGAGTGTGCTTGGAGGTGAGCACATTCTCCGCCATTCTCCAGTCAAGTTTGTTTTTTATAAATCCCGAAGTTTGCTCAGGAGTGGCGTACGGATTCTTTTGTGCGTACGCAAGCTTTATAAATGAGGCCCCTGGTCTGTTGGCCTGGAGGGATGTAGCATGGGCCAATTTAGAACCCATTCAATTTTAGCATGCACAAAACTACGAAATGCATTCAGGGGCAGAGGTCTGTGCTCTCTGAGCACCGTTTCTAGTTATATTTAATAATAATTATTAATAATAGCAGCTTCAACAAACCTGGTCTTGAGGAAGCAGCACCACTCAGGTCCCCCAATGTCTGAAACGTTGTATAAAGGTTGATAGATGTTGTAGAACGGTTGATAGACATTGTAGAAAGTTTGATAGATGTTGTAGAAAGGTTGACAGATGTTGTGGAGACGTTAGAGGTGGTCTTTGGTACAGCTGGTCTGGGACTCAGGGTGGAGGGTTTAGGAGGGGCTGGGGATGAAGAGAGAGAGAGGTGTTCACAAACACAGCCGTCTGATATAGTAAAGGGTTCAGAACAGCATCTCGACTCACTGCAACAATGTCTGTTGACAACAACTTTTCTGACTTTCCTGTGAGAGAGGATGGGCCTCTGAGCTGACTTTTATACTATTACTGCGTTCCGAATCGCATACTACCCTGCTATGTAGTATGCCCAAACGGATGTAGTATGTCCCAATACTGTAGTATGCCACATGCAGTATGGCAAAAATACCAGGATGTCTTACTGCATCCGGTTGTATTTTGCAGTATGCAAGCCAGCAGGCTTTTCTAGCTATTCTGACCCACAATCCTGTGCGCAGCGGAAATGTGCGTCACATGTGTGAGTCGTGACAGCTGTAGACGAATGTCGCGTTATGGACAGCGACGGATGTGGGCAAATTTCAAGATGCAATGTTATAACAAGGTAGTATGTCCCAATTGGATGCCTACTGCTTGCAAAGTACGTGCTTTCTAAGGGCAGCTGTAGTAGGTACTGGTAGTAAGAAGTAGAAGTATGCGATTCGGAACGCAGCCTATGTCTAGATCAGAGATGTGACCCTGGTTGAGGACAGAGGTGATTGGTCGACCTGGTGAGGTGTGGGGATGGAATCTACACCTTGGGGGTTTGTGTGTGGGGTTTAATGTTACAATCAATTTAACACATTCCAAGACAATACAGATTATCACACACTTCATTATTTCTATCATGGAGTTCGTCATTATGATAGCACATACAGTACTGTATATAGTTTGGAGAACTTAACATATTCAGAGAAATATCCAAATGTGTGGATTTTTGTGTGTGTGTGTATGTGTGTGTGTGCATGTGTGTGTGTGTGAGTTATATCGTGTTGGAATGCACTCAGGGAGAGTACATACTGTAAGCACATACTGTAAGCACCGATAATTTGACCTTCCCCTTGGGTCCTTGGAGGAAAAATAATTTACTGACCACCAGTCAGCCTCTGTCACATACCAAACAGGGGTGAAGGATGTGAGGTGTGTGTTTGGGGCCGTGACCAGGGCACTAAGCCCTTCCTGCTGAACGGCCACATTCTCTGTGGTTGTAAACGGGAGAGACAGAAAATCAATGTTCACATGAACAGGAATATTTCTCTCTTTGGTCAATCAAGAAAATATTCCAACAAGGGCTGTCCATTTAACGTGTTAATTCAATTAATTCTGCAAAAATTAACGCATTAATAAAAATGTACGCAAATTAATCGCATTCATCGATTTCGTCCAGCTGTAGGTGGCATATTTGCCTCGTCATTTACTGATTTAACATTATTGAAGCAACACACTTCATTTGGACCTGAATGACCCTGTAGGCTACGTCGTATGTCACGCAAAAACATTCATTACATAACGGAAAGTTCTCCCAGATGGGACAGTTAGTAAGAGCGTGGTCCTGTGCAATAGAATTTTCATACCATCAGAGCAGTTGTAGTCTAACTTATCTTAAAGCTGACAGCCCGTGCTTCAACCGGCTGCCTAGGGACCTGGGGCCGGTTGCACAAAACACCTTAAAGTCCAGGTTAACCCAGTTAAAATTTTTGTTATGAGCTTCATACTACACAGGAAAACATGTCATTAACCAGCCAGCCAAATCTGAGTGATTAAAAATGTCGCTAAGTATATAAATTAAGGCTTCAAAATCGGTTAAAAATCAGCAGCATTCTCTGGTCTGAGACTGTGGGGGCGTGTCTGCTGAAGGCACCGAAGCCACACCCAATTGCGTGGGGAGGGGGTGTGGACAGAAGAACCTATCAAATAGTACCGTTCTCTGGTCTGCATATTGTCACACTGGCACGCCGTCTCTTTTGTGGTAGGAAGGCACAGCTTTGTGAAAACAGAGAGGTGTTGAAATTACACTTGTCTAATGAGTCAAATGCACAGATGCTTCCTCCTAACCTACCTCCTGACAAACAACACAGGTAAAACTGTAGCTACTCTATACCAACGCGCCAGTGTTACTGCCCTTAGATGCAAAATACAAAAACAGGCAACGCGGAATGTATGAGTCTGTCCCTATTTTCTCCCTGCCACCTCCGGACCCATTTCTATCCCTCCCAGGCGATCCTGTCGTCCCTTGGGATCAATGGAAAAAGTTGTTTAAAATGTACCTTTTAGTCACTGGCTTGAACAGCGCTGATAGCGCGAAGAAGCGTATACTACCGGAGTTGATAATCGGGACAGACTCATCCACTCTCGTTGGCAATGTTATGTGTGAGAATAACGAGCACTCGGCTTCAACTTTCCCGCAACATATCCAACAGAACTGGAATGTTCAGCCAGTAGCCGCCGAGCACCGCTTCACTGGGAGAGGGTGCGTCTTTCTCCAGCTGCAGCTGGTCTGAGAAGGGTATCTCTGCAGGCCCGGAGACTTCGAGGGGGCGGGTCAACTGTCAATCATTTTTTACTTTGGCCAATCACAGGCTGACAATCGTCTTGTCAATCAAAAACTCATTTCGCCTGAAACGGTTGTCAATCACTTTCTATTTGGCGAATCTCCTTTCTCTAAGGGCGTGGTAGAAATGACGCTATAGCTAGTTCGCTAGCTATTTACATTTGCTAGTTACGTAGCTAGCTAAGCTAATTAATAACGTAGCTAGCTATCTACATTGACTTCGTTTGCTATAGTTAGCTTGCTAGTTACGTAGGCCTAATGCAATTTGTTATGGAGTTAGATTTACTGGATTACATGACTGTGTGTGAGAGAGATTATATTTTTAATGCAAATCATGTATCTTGAAAGACTTAATAAATCATGATGATAAAAGCCTTACCAAGACTCCCCTTGGTATTCTCTTAGTAGGCTTATGATCAATGCAATGGAGGCTTGTGGGTAGAGGCTAGCAATGGCCTACACTAGCCCAGTAGTCCAGGCATTTTATGAGACAAAAGGGGTCAATATGGAAAAAATTGCAACAGAAATTATTTCAACTGTTTTAGTGTCATAAATATGTTCTTTATAACATATCAAAAGTCCCCCAAAATCCCAGTGGTGGAAAGTAATGAAAAATGCAGATCAAGTATACCATTTTCCAATTTTTGCCTATGTAAAAGAAAAAGGTTTATGCATGTTTTTCTTGTCTGATGTCCACACAACACTGTCCCCAATCAACCAGAAACTATATAGGATGCATCACAGTGCATATACAGAAATATATTTTTAATTCTATTGGCATTTGGTGAAGAGAAAAGGGGTGAATGTCACACATATTGCAACAGAAAATCTGACGTGTATTAATCAAATAGCTCAAGAGTCTAGAACCCTGGAGAGGACAGTCTACAACCCTGGAGAACAGTCTACAGCCCTGTAGAGAACAGTAGAACCCTGGAGAACAGTCTACAGCCCTGTAGAGAACAGTAGATCCCTGGAGAGGACAGTCTGAGACGTAGAACCGTCCATAGCAGAGCAGCCAGGTGCTAGAGGGTCCACTTCAGATACCTGTGGGAGAAAATCACACGCGCGTGCGCGCACACACACACACACACACACGATTAAAGGGTCCACTTCAGGAGAGAAGAGAACATGAGCAGGATGATAATAATAATAATAACTTGCATTCATCATCATCTTCATCATCACATGCCGCCTGATGTGAATTTGCACACCCTGATCCTTTACAGCTGCTACATGCAACAGAACACTCAAGGCCATGTTTCTTGATTGTGCACCTCAGGCTGCTGCAGTCTGTCTTGCAGGTGCATCTGAAGACCTTAAGAAGTTCTTGTGGAGCTGGTGGTAAGTCCGTCTGGACAGGGACAAGCCTCCCATCATTCTCTTTCCACCCCCATTCTTGGCAGGAGTTCATCTACAGGTCCCTTCCACTGTTGCACCTGGTAGTACACACGGAGACTCTGGTACTTTGCTGCTGCTGGTGGTAGACTCTGTGGCTGTACATGAGAACTGCTGGTAGCCACCTTCTCACAAAAGCGCTTGTATCTTAGACTGTCAAGTCCCTCCCCAGGCTTCCCATTGTACAGGCACAGCCAAGCATTCTCTCCTGCTGACACAATCTCTGCTCTAGAAGCTGACTATGAGTCACACTGTAGCTTGCTGATAGAACTCGCTGCTGGCTCTGAACTTCTTGAGGGGAGCTCCTTTCCCAATGCCATAAAGGCAGGACGTAGTGTCACACCCAGCTATAGCATGAATGAAGAGAATGTGAGTGCACACACTGGGACCTAGCTGCTGCTTGACGGACTTGATGTTCCAGATGCGTGGCTTCATGCTTTTCTTGGGCTCAAGTTTGAAGAAGAGGTCATGGGAGTTGAGGTTGGTGTGGTAGATGAGGAGGACGAGCAGATCTGTATCATGTCACCAGGATGGGGGTGGAAAGAGAATGATGGGAGGCTTGTCCCTGTCCAGACGGACTTACCAGCAGCTCCACAAGAACTTCTTAAGATCATCAGATGCACCTGCAAGACAGACTGCAGCAGCCTGAGGTGCACATGCAAGAAACATGGCCTTGAGTGTTCTGTTGCATGTAGCAGCTGTAAAGGATCAGGGTGTGCAAATTCACATCAGGCGGCATGTGATGATGAAGATGATGATGAATGCAAGTTATTATTATTATTATTATTATCATCCTGCTCATGTTCTCTTCTCTCCTGAAGTGGACCCTCTAATCGTGTGTGTGTGTGTGTGTGTGCGCGCGCACGCGCGTGTGATTTTCTCCCACAGGTATCTGAAGTGGACCCTCTAGCACCTGGCTGCTCTGCTATGGACGGTTCTACGTCTCAGACTGTCCTCTCCAGGGTTCTACTGTTCTCTACAGGGCTGTAGACTGTTCTCCAGGGTTCTACTATTCTCTACAGGGCTGTAGACTGTTCTCCAGGGTTGTAGACTGTCCTCTCCAGGGTTCTAGACTCTTGAGCTATTTGATTAATACACATGTCAGATTTTCTGTTGCAATATGTGTGACATTCACCCCTTTTCTCTTCACCAAATGCCAATAGAATTAAAAATATATTTCTGTATATGCACTGTGATGCATCCTATATAGTTTCTGGTTGATTGGGGACAGTGTTGTGTGGACATCAGACAAGAAAACATGCATAAACCTTTTTCTTTTACATAGGCAAGAATTGGAAATTGGTATACTTTATCTGCATTTTTCATTACTTTCCACCACTGGGATTTTGGGGGACATTTGATATGTTATAAAGAACATATTTATGACACTAAAACAGTTGAAATAATTTCTGTTGCAATTTTTTCCATATTGACCCCTTTTGTCTCATAAAATGCCTGGACTACTGGGCTAGTGTAGGCCATTGCTAGCCTCTACCCACAAGCCTCCATTGCATTGATCATAAGCCTACTAAGAGAATACCAAGGGGAGTCTTGGTAAGGCTTTTATCATCTTTTTTTGAGTTTGAACGTGCTATTTGCACAATAGGACATTGAAGAAACACAATAAAAACATTAAATATATCCGTTTTGTCGTTTTTGAGGAACTGGAAGCGTAACATTTTCAGTCCAATTTGACTTGGGGTAAAAATACTCCGAATTCGTGACGTTTTTCCCTTTGTTGACGTCACCCTAAAGTTTGAAAATCCCGCCTCCACTCCCCTGCACCGCCTCCAACAGAAATCTGTCTGCCTCCCGCACCTGCTGTCTTTGCGCCGTTTCACCATCTATCCAACATGGTAAGGCAGCTCTGAACCCTTTCTCATCTTGAGAATAATTGAATAGTTGCAGTCTCTTAATTTTATATAATTTGTACGTTTTATAGGCCTAATTGTATTTGTGGTTGTCATACATATTGGGAGGTTTTTACCATGATCTCCGTGTCTGAGTAGCCAACCTAGCTAATGTTAGATAAACGAACCATAACGTTAGCTGTAATTGGCAACAGTTTTTAAAAAGCTGTCTGATCCAGCTAGCTATTTGTCTTTATCCAGCATGTTGACGTTAGCTAGCCTAATGTTTGGAATGTCAGCTAGCTGTGTTAATTATCCTAGCATCCCTACTAACACACGCAGGTTGCGCGAACGTTCGACATACGGCCGCTATAGGTGACGATTCGTGTGCGCCGCGTGCGGAAATTACGCGGCCATTTACGGAAACGCGAGATCTGCCGTTTCGTAGACGCTACGTAAGAACGACACGTCATTCCGAAGTTGCGGCCGCGTGCAAAGAACGCACGTGATCACGTGGGCAGGAACCTCCGTCATAAACTCACCTGGCTGACACTAGATTTACAGGTATTTATATGACTTGGTCTGCACGTCTTTTTCGCACGGTGCAAATACGGTGCGGCCGCGTGCAAAAAACGTGGGCAGGAACCTCCGTCATAAACTCACCTGGCTGACACTAGATTTACAGGTATTTATATGACTTGGTCTGCACGTCTTTTTCGCACGGTGCAAATATGGTCACTTACTGACCACTGGCTACATTTAGCATTTGCAGTACCACTGGCTATATTTAGCATTTACCAGTTCAAAAACGAATTAATGCTATATGAGGATATAGCAGCAAGCATTATGATACAAACCAATATAAGACTGAACACCATTAACAGTTTAGAACATTTTATTACACAAAGTACATTACAAATTAAAAGTATACATATTTACAAGGATGAGGTTTACGGTCTGTCACATTACGCATAGCCAGAAAAGCAAAAAAAAGCATGTACAAGCTCTGGCTAGCAACCCATTATCTGACAATTGCAAAAGTTCTAAAAACAAAAATGAAACAGTGCGCATTCTGTGGCAGGCAGACCGGGAACAGACCGTTGTATCCCACAAAAAAAGGTTAAAATTTACAAAATCTATTTACAAAAAAGGCATCCATCCTGGCAGGCTGGAAAGGCAGGTTTAGGGAGACGAGCTGGGGGTCACCCACATCTGAATCGAGGGTCTGGGCAGAAGAGGTCATCCTCATCTGAATACTCCACTGTGGTCAGGGCTGGAGCTGCGGTCAGGGGCTGGGCTGGGGAGGTCAGCTGGGCTGGATCAGATGCCTAAGGACATAATGAAATGGCTGTAAAAGCAAGTCGCATACGTTCATTGGAAGCGTGCCATGTCACTGGATACGAGAAAATTAACTGCCTGACATCACATACCTTTTTGCATCGAGCAGGGGCATGTTTCAGCATCTCCTGCAGCTGGGCAGACACCTCCGTCACAGTGGTGCTTGGCTTACAGGCCATAACTGCACCTTTTAACCAAAAAGGGAATGGTTTCAATGCACATGGCATGAAGCAAAGACAATGTATTATTTTGCGAAAATATGAACAATCCCTTACGTAATATGACATTGTAGAGGGTCATATTCTTCAGAGGCTTCTTCCCCCTCTTCCCATGGACGCTGTAGACACACCACACTCTGTGTATGGCAATGGCTGACAGCACCCGCCGGACCACATCTGGCAGATCTTTGCCGCCAATGGAACTCAGATATCGTGTCTGCAAAACATAAAGACAATCATTTACTTTTACATTTCCTTAACACTTCCCTGCAAAAATAAGGAACAAAGTTCTGCCCTGAAGTTACTCACCATCTTCCTTTGATGATCCTTGTCCTTCAGCTGCTCCTCCAAGACCAGCAGCTCCTCCTCCGTTTTAGCAGGGTGCAGGTCATCCAGTACTGCTCCCCCATAGCTGTCTGCAGACTCGCCGGACAGTCTCTGCTCCAGCCTCATCATTGTCTGTGCCATCTCCCTCAGACTCTGCATGACGCTGGAGAACTGCTGACACATCATCCTCTGGAAGTCTGGATATTAAACACAGATGTGGCTATAAGTAATTGTACGGTCCCATAATGGATATTCAGCTCAAAGTATATCCCTACATGCAGCATGAAGTAGTTCACAAAATTCAGCATACCAGCATCTGCAGAGCTTGATGGCAACACAGCTGGAGCTGTTGGTCTCACAGGCGATGGCATCAGAGAACTACCTGAAAACCAGAGGATAAAGGGATGAGCAGGAAACTATGGTGCTGGCGGCGTAGTGATTCTGGCATAAGGGGAAGAATCAACTCGACATGAGACATGTCAGACCCTGACCTGGTCTGGGTGCTAATCGCTGATGCATGCTGCTCGTGCCTGGACGTCTGAAGGGCTGAAGGGCCTGGGCTCACAGCGCCTTGGCTCAAAGGACCCGGGCGATGAACATCTACTGCCGAGTAGTGAGATGTGAGATGAGCGAATTAGTGAACAGAGTACATGAGTCTTCCGAAAGTCCTGAGTTAACTGTAAGTGTGCAAATATGCATAGACATTTCACCAACACAAACATGCATGGATACCTGCATTGAAAACTGGCAGAGCAGGCCTTCCGGCTCTGGCACCTGGCATAGCTGGTCTGGTCTGAGTTCTGCCGACCGGCTGCCTGGGCACTGGAACATATAGTAGAGGTAAATTAGCTCAGATTAGTCAACTCAAGTAGTACTCTTTTGGGACTGTTGAATGCACTTTATTATATTACCTTCGTCACTGGAGTCATAGCGTGTGTTGCGCTGTCTCTCCCTTGTGTCTTGGGAGTTAATCCATTGATGACTGCTGCTCAAACACCTTCGCCAAGGCACTGGCTACTTCATAATGCTCTGTGTGTTCCTCAGCAGAGACAGAGGTTGTCATGGCTCCTCTTGATGTGCTTGTGGAGGTAGATCTGGGAGGTATAGGAGAATGGGCACTCAGAGCAGGAGAACACCCAAGTCTTGCACAACTCTAACATCACAGCTAGGAGAGCGAATGAGAGAGACCATTAAAAAGGATTATCTCACCTGTAGTACAAGTTCAAATATAGAGTGATTATACGTCATTGTAAATGAGAGCTTACTCTCAATTGATTCACGAGGTTAAATAAAGATTGAATGAATATGTAGCTAGTGGGGGGTTACAACCACACAACTGTGGAGAGAGAATGAGACACTTGGTTCCCTCCTCTACTGGTGTTCATGGCCATGGCCAAACACCTGGAATACTCCAACCCTGATTTAAAGGCATAAAAGTGGGGAACACATTCTTGAGACGGTTCCTAAAACTGGAGGGAAAAAAAACGGGAAAATGATCTTCCCTCTCCTCATCACTCACTTCTGCATGGGGCTGAGCTCTACCCTGTCATCAGTGGCAATACATGGGATAGCGGCTCAGCACACAGGAGAACTGCACAGAGAGGAAGGAGGAGAGAGAAAACCAACAACAAAAAAGGCAAGAAGGGTTAATAACTGAGCGAATCTTGCAAGTTTGCACTACAGGGAAGCAATTGCTCAATTTCCCTGATATTGTGGCGTCACTGGCGTCAGTGATGCGTCTTATGAATCTCACATGTCTACCGCTAACATTTAACTCAATATCAATATTCCCATTTGTTTATCCCGTCTATGGAAACGTATGTGCATTTGTACTTACGTGTGCCTGCCTTTATTGATGATCAGGTGTTTCTCCACCTCAGGGCTGGCCAGACAGAACCATCAGAGACCATTGGGCTGAGCTGAGGAGAGAGCGACATGTTAGAGTGTATGTGTGCATATGGATATGGTGCTCTTCTGTTAATACTCATGAGGGCATTCAACTGAACAAGACTCACAGAGCCTGTGGTGCTGTCCCAGGACTGCCCCTGGCCACGCCTGGCCCCGTCTTAGCGCCTCTTCCTGCCCCGCTCACCTGCTTCTTGCTCAGTTCAAACAAGAACTGGGAGGTTGGCAACTGAGAGCATGGGAGGGGAGAGAGGGAGGGAGAGAGAGAGAGAAAGTGGGTGGGTGACCCTCTCGTTGGCTGACATGCACACTCCACAGGACCACGTGCCAAAAGCCAAGATGGCTGCTATAACAATCCTGCTAGCTAGCCTAGCTCCGTTGTTGGGGCTTCTTGTATTCTGTTAACGTTAAAATCGGAAAAATGAATGCCTAAAAACAAACACATACTAACGGTGTCGTGGGTTAATGCGAAATCAATGAGTAAGCTAATTATCACATTTTATTCCAAGCGATGAAACAGTACGAACGTGCAGGAGCTCGCGCGAGCCTGTAATTAGGAAACAATGGCCCACAACAACACTTCATAAAAGTTATAGTGTACACAACTGAAATATTCTCACGTTGCCAAGCCAACATTATAATTTAAGCTACAATTACACAAAAGCGAACGTTTTAACAATAATTGCGAGAGTAATTTTACGTAGGCTACTTAGCTAGCCATGTACAGAAAAAGGCTAATCACGTTAGCTGGCTAGCTAGTTAGCTAACATTGGAAAGCATCTGCATATAGATAATCATTACAATAGGGTAGCTTGCACATAACGTTGGTGTTTTATCTGGGACGATACCAAAATACATAGTATGTATACATACTAATGTATACATTGAAATTGAGAGACTTACAAGATCTGTGTTGTCGCGGGCGTGTTGGTCTTTCTCAATCGCTTCTGTTCAGAACGGAACCCGTTCTCGTTCTTCTTCTCCTTCGCTGGGTTTAGTGGCGGATGTGCATACAGCCACCTACTGGCACAGAGTGTGTAACTTCACCTAACAAAGTAGCCCAATGCCTTGCATTCTACGTTCACTGCTCAGCGTTCATTGCTCACATTTAGGTTGCAAAATTAGGACTTTATTTATAGGCATATTTTTTATCATTATTTTTATTAGGCCTAGACTGCAAATCTTTAGTGTTAATATTAACTGTAAATGAGAAATTACACACAAAACAGACATGCAGGATTTCTCCTCATTATTACAATTCTGTAACTGTATGACTTCAAAATTTATTTTAAAACCTAAGTAATTTACAAATGTTCTGACCCACTGTGACACATTTCCAATAAAGTCAGATTGGGACTGTGATCTAACCACATTGTCACGTTATTTAATTACATCGTAGTTACGGATTTAAGCAGCAGTGGCGGCTACGTTCCCTTACAGTGTACTTGAGGACGGCTATTTTGGTTATTTTGCGACTGAAAAGGCAAGTGTCAGCTAGGTGTCAGCTAGGTCCGCTGCTGGTGACGTCGCAAAGTTACCACAATTACACCAATGTGTCCCGTCAGTTTTACGTACTGTGTTAGTAGGGATGCTAACGTTAGCTCTCAATGCATTTGCTTTTAATAACGTTAGCCCTCCAGTGCAATGGCAGAGACACAGCGCATCATACTGTACTCTTCCCTGGCATAAAATCTACTTGCACCAGGTGCAAACTGTGCTGTAAGGTTTCCGAAGCGATAGCCTACCAGAACTGTTGTGAGCGTGCTTTGTTGTATAGGCCAATACAATAGGCAACGTTACGAAGTCAAAGTTGGATATAAGTCAGTTTGTCTCCACAAGAATCTCCCGATTATCTCTCGCTCAAACTTAATTCGATATAATGTAGACTTACTGATAAATAGCCTATTGTTGTAATTTATGCTGTTTTGCATATGCAAAATAACGATGCTATTACTAATCGCTTTTATAATTTGCCCCCTTTTCTTGTAGCCAGATCACTACATTTCCAATACTGGGACTCGGGAGGTCCAGGTCCCGCGCTTCAGGGCTCTGGAGGTGTGCAGGTCCTGGAGGACAGGTTGCAGCCAATGTCACCTAATGATATTATAAATGTTACAACACCGCCCTGTTTTATGAGAAAGTAGCCTATGTCTTAATTTAATGTCATGTTGTATGCGCAACAATTACTTAGGAAAATAAAGACGTAGTCCTACCCGTGCGGGTTTTTGTCATTTATTTATTCTCACATTGAGATCTTAACTTGATCAAACACACCTGCTGTGTACTGAATCGTTTGTCCTAAGGTCTTGTATTGCAGCGTTGTGATGCGCATATAGAGGCTACTGTGCTAAAATTATGACTACATTTCAGGGTGGGTGGAGGTGAAGATATTAAGTCAAGTTATGTTCCTTTCATAATTTACAACTCCAAATAATTGTAATTCTGCAAAACATTCTGAAAGTTGTGTAAGGCTTATCATCACTGGCATCTGCTCCACATAATCTTGATCATCCCAGCACCTCGATCCGACCCAACTTCAGGAAGCATTGCGCATTTTGGGATTAAACAGCTCCAGTAGCGATATTCTATTATAACCAGAGGGCATTACAATAACATTCAAAACGAGATCTATTGACTGCATGACCTGTTAGTCTCCAGACTCCGGAGTAGGCTATACCCCTTGACCGCTGCGCTCACGGAGTCGTGGTGCACGGCCCTCTGTCTCCAAACTCATCGATTATGTTGAATCGCTGCGCTACGCATGCAGTCTGCCACATATTAGTAGGATCAGTAGGCTAGCCTATATGTAGGCTACATCCCCAGCCCCTTTCTGCAAAATGTATCGTGTTGCCTTTGTATGTGAAATGAGCTATAATGATTTAATTGATCTGACCAATAATCAGTTATTGCAGTGGTATTCCGCTCGATTCCTTACATCACCACAACTGACAGATGTTGAACCCAGAACAGTAACGTTTCAGTGTTCAACTGGCTTTGTTGGACACCTACTAAGATAAATAACGTTAGACTGGTGAACAATGCGGATGTTATGTCGGTTTCACAGCGCAAATGATCTGTCTTCTGGCAAGACCCACAATTGCAATTATTTGACTAAATAGGTACTGTTCGTAGCTGGCTGAAAGCTATAACGTTAGTCTAATAGCCCAAGCCTCCAAGCTTGCGTGGCCGGCTGCTTTTTCCTCTGTGTCGTGGGGGAGACGTGTCGTCGTTATACTTTTATCGTACTTTTCCCAAATAGGCCTAATGCAAATTCGAGGATACGGCCTGTTAGGTAGCGTGTATCTTTATAATGTTTGGGGGTTAATATAATATTAAGGACTTTGTAAATGCCCCTGGTTAGCAGCTAGAAAAATGGCTATTGATCTGGCTGTTGTGCGATCTAGCTCGTGTTGTCTAGCTCGGAGCGGTGGTAGCTATGGTAACGGGGCACACGTCTGTCAATCATAATGATTCCAGTTGGTCATTTGCTCAGAGAACTGTCAATCAGTTGTAATGAATCACGCCCAGTTTTGAGTGACTGAACTTTTTGAGTGGCAGATTCAGACCTATAAAAACATATTTTAAAATAATTTTTATGGATGAATTCTGAAATAGTTAAACACATTTGTTTTGTTGTTGCCTAAAGATATCTGGAAAGTGTTATATTGAATTACCATGTTAATCCTTTAAGGGTCATACTTAAGGGGAAAACTTAAGATTGTAGACAACCGGCCCCTGGCCAGCCCAATCCTCCGTTACAGTTTGTTCAGTTCTGTTACGGCTCGCATGCCCTCGCCTCCACAACCGCCTCCCTCTCTCCCCTCTGGGCCCGCTGCGCGCTCGGGGCGTCCTACGCGCTCTTCCGTACGTCGCATCGGCCCAGGCATGCAACGCTCTGACTCTCCGGAGTTTCCCCCCACTACCGGGCGTTCCCCGTCTCCGGCCAGCTCCGCGGACTCGGCAGTCTCCTCCTACTCCGGTGGCGAAGAGTCGGATCCCGACATGCCCAGCACATCGGCCCGTGCGCAACAACAAGAACGGCGCGCTCGTCTCCGACGATGACGCGGGCGCGGCTCTACTCACCGGTTTCCTATTCATCATCACCACACCTGTCCCTCGTTCTGCAATCACCTTCAACCCCTACAAGAACCTGGTCTACACTCCACTCATCGCCAGATCTTACCATAAACTCATGTGGTAAAGTATAGCCTAGCCTACATCTCCTTACCTGTGTTTTGTAGTGTTTTTTCCAGTTCCCCGTTTGTGATTACTCTCACTCACCCTGCCTCCCCTCCTCATCTCTCCAGTTCCTGCCTGACCCACGCTTGTCCGATTACCCCGCTCCTGCCTGACCCACGCCTGTACGACAACCCTGCTCCTGCCTGACCCACGCCTGTACGACAACCACGCTCCTGCCTGACCATCGCCTGTACGACAACCCCGCTCCTGCCTGACCATCGCCTGTACGACTACCACGCTCCTGCCTGACCATCGGCTGTACGACTACCACGTCCCCCTTTTTGTTATCTCATTAAATCGCCCCTCCGGGCTTTACCGTCCCTTGCCTCCTCCTTTCCTGTTGCGCCTGGGTCCCTAACCAAACCCTCACAGTAAGATCTGGCCAGTTTGGACCCAGCCAACATGGAGGAGAGACCTGCACCTCCCGGACTACTCCAAGCCCTCCCACAGACCCAAGCTGTGCAATTGCAGCAGGTATCCGCCCAACAGCAAGCCCAGGACGAGCGACTGAGGGGCCTCGCTACTCTGGTCTGCACCCTGTCCGACCAGGTCACCGCGCTCAGTGCCCGCCTGGCTCCGTTCCTGAACCCCACCGCTCCACCAAACCGGGAGCCCCATCTCGCCTCCCCGGCCCCCTACGACGGGACGTTCACCCTCTGCCGGGAGTTCCTCATGCAGTGTGAGTACGTGTTTGACCTCCAGCCAAGTATGTACTCCACTGCGTCGGCTCGGGTAGCCTACATCGCCAACCTAACCACGGGACGGGCTCGCCGTTGGGTCATGGCGGGTCGCGAGGGCGCAGCTGCCTACATGCAGGACTACACTGCCTTCGTGGCTGAATTCAGGGCCGTGTTTGACCACGACGTCCACGGACAGGACGCGGACGCTGCTCTCTCCGCCCTCACCCAGGGTCCCAGTTCCGTAGCGGACTACGCCACGGAGTTCCGCATCCTCGCTGCCCGTTGCCCCTGGAACGAGTCTGCCCTGTACAGCGCTTTCCGACGGGGCCTAGGGGAGGCCATGAAGGACAGCCTGGCTGGAAGAGACAGACCAGCGACCCTGAACCAACTCGTCTCCCTCTCCATAGCCATTGACGAGCGCCACCGGGAACGCAGGCGCGAGCGGGCGCACCAACACCACAGCGCACCCAGACCGTCTCCACCTCCCTCTACCGGCCTCTCTCGGCCTGTCCCGGCCTCCCTCGCACCCCCAAACACCGCTGGAGAGGAATCCATGCACCTGGGCCGGACCCGACTGACCCCGGCGGAGCGTGAGCACCGGAGTCTGGACGGACTGTGCATATACTGTGCTAGCCCAGCGCACGCCGTCGACTCCTGTCCCTCTGCGCCTCCCAGGGCGGCAAGAGGAGTAGGTTCACTCGCCAGGGGGTACCGAGTAAGCCGGCTCATCCATCCCCTAGCCCGGACCCGTGCCGCCAGGTTCACTGTCACCCTCGCCTGGCAGGGGCACACGCTCTCCGTCCCTGTCCTCATCGACTCCGGTGCCGACGAGAACTTCGTGGACGTCCAGTTCGCCCACAAAGCGGCGCTCCCTCTCTCCCCTCTGGAGAGGCCCCTCTCGGCTTTCGCCCTGGATGGCCATCCCATGGGCCCCATCACGCACCGGACCCTGCCCCTCACTCTCACAGTCTCGGGTAACCACGTGGAGAACGTCCGCCCCTTCGTCATCCACTCTCCCGACGCTCCATTCATCTTAGGGAGGCCCTGGCTGGAACTCCATACCCCTCATGTCTGCTGGAGCTCGGGGCGCATCCTCAGCTGGAGCACCACCTGCCACGCCCGCTGCCTCCGAGCTGCTCAGACCTCCACTCGGGTTGACCGGCCCCGTCCCGCTCCTCCTGACCTCTCCACGGTCCCTTTGATGTACCACGACCTCGGGGAGGCCTTCAGTAAGGAGCGCGCCCGCACACTCCCCCCTCATCGACCCTACGACTGCGCCATCGAGCTCCACCCTGGCGCCCCTCTCCCAGCCAGTCGTCTCTACAACCTCTCCCTCCCGGAGAAAGCTGCCATGGACACCTACATCTCCGAGTGCTTGGCCGAGGGCCTCATCCGACCATCTCGTTCCCAGGTGGCAGCGGGGTTCTTCTTTGTAAAGAAGAAGGGAGGAGACTTCCGGTTATGGAGGCCTAGAGAACAGACGTGCGGTACCAACCTCTGCTGAATGGCACTTAAATTAGCCGAATTCCACCCCACAATTCCAAGAATTTGACACCAACTTTGATTTAATAAGTGATAATAATCTACTAGTAGAGAAATTATACCGTCGAAAAAGAATGAAGAAAAGATGAAAGACGAGAAAAGGCAGACGCTGAATGCTAATCCGTCGATTGCTAGCCATGCGGTTAGTGAGCCACTTGATGAACCTCCACAGTGGTTCATATCGGAGCTGCAGAAAGGTATGCTGAGAATTGAATCCATGATCGAGGGACGCTTGGCTAAATTTTCTGAAACGATGGAGAAAATTGTCAGTGATAACGAGGCTATTGGGCATCGACTTAAGGACGTTGAGGCAAAACAGAGTGAGTTTGTAGACTGCCTGACCGTTATGCAGCAGGAGTTAGACGACTACAAGAAAGCTACGGGGAGCGAATTGAAAGAGCTGAGGGAACAACTGGACGATCAGGAAAATAGAGCCCGCAGACAAAATCTTAGACTGCTGGGCTTCCCTGAAGGAGTCGAAGGGAGGGACGCGGTGGCATTTATTCATGAATGGCTACCGAAGATACTTGACTTAGAAGGGGAAACTTTCGAAATTGAACGCGCACATAGGTCGTTGCAGCAACGCCCAACAGATGGCGCCAGACCCCGCGCTATCGTGATCAGGCTTCTCCGCTTCTCCGACACGGTCAAGATCAGCGATGCAGCCCGGAAGAAAGGCTCCCTGAAATATGGCAATTCGGCGATCATGATCTTCAGAGGTCTACCGCGCTATACCAGAAGAGGAAAGCCTTTGCTCCACTGAAAAAGAAGCTCAAGGAGAAGGACATCACTTTCAGATTACTACATCCAACCACCTTTATTATGGACCTGGAGGGAGGAAAGCGCACTTTCTCGACACCACAATCTGCTGAAAACTACCTGAAGAAATATCATCCAGACTTGCTACCGTGAGACTGATCATGACTGTTCTTAACTTCTTTCATAAGGAGAAATGTTGGTCTAGGCGGCAATGTTAGACTGCGACTGATTAGGGCTTAATTTCTTTTCAACCTGCCCTGATTTAATTTGACTGCTCGATGAAGGATTGCTGCTTCCGTGGGGACATCCACTGATGGACTGAACTCTCACGGGTCAGGATGCCTGCTGGACTTCTACATTTACTCAGATCTTGTTCTTTGGTCATTAGCCGAGGCCTACGTGACCCTACGCGTGAGTAGCCGTATAATGGCAACAGGGGGACATAGGTTACCAGGCTAACATATGGTTTACCCTGTTATACAGGTCTGTACTGTACATATTTATGTTCTAAGTAGCCTATGTCATCGACAGCAGATGCTGTCAATATGCTTATCTGGTCACATTCTTAAGAGGGTGACATGTTGAGTTACATCATGGCCACATGTTCTTTTTAGGGTTTTAGTCTGGCCAAAATTATTGTGACATTATGGGAGACCTACCTACTTTATAAAGTGGTGATTGTTCTATGGGATTGGGCTAGTAAATAACATTATCTAATGAGGTTTGGTATCGTTTAACAATGTAGCTAGTTAGATAAGTCACAGCTACAGGGAAATACGTCAATAAGACAAAAGGGCCTGTACTTCCTCAGTTGGGGAGGAAGTCAGGGAACGGGGTGTTGTATGGGGTTTAGTTTTTTATTTTTTCTAATCTATTCTGCTGACTTTAAGGTACAGGGTATAGAAATGACACACACAGATCGTATATTGATTGGAAGTGCACACCATATATGGTTTAATAATATACTGCATTACTTTATGGGAGAAGTAGATAGTGACAACTACAGTTCTTAGGTATTTGACATGGAATACTAATGGCATCAACATATTGTCAAAGCGTAAAAAGGTTCTCAGCTTCCTGAGAAATCATAAAATAGACATAGCTCTTCTACAGGAGACGCACTTAACGGATGCTGAACATGCTAAATTGACCCGTCAGTGGCAGGGCCAGGTCTTTTACTCATCCTTTACATCCCAATCTAGGGGAGTTGCCACGCTGATAGGAAAACATGTCCCTTTACATGTGGATAATGTTGAGAAGGATAAACAGGGCAGGTATTTGATACTTAAAGGCTCCTTAGCAGGTGAACCTATTACTTTAGTTAATATTTACGGTCCTAATTATGATTGCCCTCAGTTCTTCCAGAGTCTGTTTTACGCGTTATCGTGCCCTTCTAGTGAGATTATTATTGGAGGGGATATTAATTTAGTTTTGGATCCTACTAAAGACCGATCATCTTCTAACCCCCAGGTTCTAACCCAAGCAGCCAAGGCTCTCAATAAAGAAATGTTAGATTGCAGGTTGGTAGATATTTGGAGGGAGACACATAAATCACTACGTGAGTACTCTTTCTACTCGCATGCTCATAATAGCTATTCCAGAATCGACACCTTTATTGCTCATGCTGAAAAGATCCACCTGGTATCCTCGTGTGAATATCTAGCTATGACGCACTCAGACCATGCCCCTCTCATGCTTCTGATAGCTCAAAGAAACCCTGCCAGTGGAACGAGACTTTGGCGACTCCCCAGACATCTACTTAATGACGCGGACTATGTCAAACATATCAACACCAATATTGACACATTTCTTAGCATTAACAAAGGGACTGCCTCGCCGACTATTGTTTGGGAAGCCTTAAAGGCTTATTTGCGAGGGCAGACAATAAGTTATGCATCTTGGAAAAAAAAGCAACATCTGTTAAAAACTAGAACACTTGAATCAGAGATTAGGGCTCTTGAAAAGGAGCATTTTCGGACTCGAAATGAGAGGACCTTTGAGGCCCTCAACACCAAAAGGACTGAGTATGACATGCTATCTACTCGGGTGGTTGAAAACGCCATGGCCAGGACAAAACAACAATATTACGAGCATGGGGATAAATGTGGTAAATTACTGGCCTGGCAGATTCGGAAGGAGGATAGTTCGAGATGTATCCCTTCAGTTAAGACCAAGGACGGCACCTCTGAAATTCGTGATCCTAAACGTATTAATGAAACGTTTAGAGACTTTTATTCTAACCTGTACACATCTCAGGGAGTAGATAATCATAAGATGGAGACTTTTCTAGAGGGACTTACCATCCCAGAGTTGACTGTGGAAACTCAGGTCAACCTGGAAGCTCACATTACTAAGCAGGAAGTTTTGGAGGCGATAGGCAGGCTCTCAGGGGGAAAATCACCAGGGCCTGACGGGTTTCCTATGGACTTTTTTAAAGTCTTTGCGCCCAGTCTGATTACACCACTAATGGATATGTTTCAGCATGCAATTGAGATCAATCGGCTACCTAAGACCCTGGAACAAGCTCTGATTACGGTCCTGCTAAAACCAGGCAAAGACCCGAAACTATGTGGATCCTTTAGACCCATTGCCCTCTTATCGTCAGAATATAAGGTGTTCACTAAGGTTATAGCCACTAGATTGGAAACTGTGATACCTAGTCTCATAAACAAAGATCAGACCGGTTTTGTTCAAAATCGTTTTTCATCGGATAACATTCGGAGGTTCCTCAACATAATTCACTGTGCTAAAGCTATCCCCACCCCAGTAGTTGCTCTTTCATTAGATGCCGAAAAGGCATTCGACCGTTTAGAATGGCCCTTTCTTTTTGCGGTTTTACAGAAGATGAATTTTGGTCCAAACTTAATACGAATGATACAAATTCTATATCTCAGTCCATCGGCAATGATCCGGACCAACTGTAATATATCTACTCCTTTCCCCTTGTTGCGTGGCACACGCCAGGGTTGTCCCTTGTCCCCTCTTCTGTTCTCACTAGCGATTGAACCTCTTGCAATAGCTATAAGAGCACACCCTGGTATTGAGGGGGTGGTGGTAGGACAGGAAAAGCATGTGATTTCCTTGTACGCGGATGACATTATGGTGTATTCATCCAATGCGGCGGCCTCACTTCCTGCCCTTTGCTCTCTATTGGATGAATACAGCTGCTTCTCTGGTTACAAAATTAATATGAATAAAAGTGTGATATTGCCTCTCAACACAGCGGCCCAAGGAATGTTGAAGGTCAACATCCCCTTCCGTTGGGAACCCCATAAGATCTGTTACCTCGGAATACAAATACCTAACCAATTAGATCTAATTTTCTCACTCAACTATGACCCCTTGCTTAAGAAAGTGGAGGCAGATCTGGGAAGATGGTCTTGCCTACCTATATCATTAATTGGACGAATAAACTGTATCAAAATGAATATTTTACCCAAATTTCTTTATCTATTTCAAGCGCTACCAACACCACTCCCCAAATCTTTCTTTAAGACTCTGGATAAACAGATTTCTAGATTTCTATGGAACGGTAAGGTTCCGAGGGTCAAGCTTGAGACCCTTTGTCGTCCCATTGACCAAGGAGGGTTGAATCTACCTAACTTCCAGCTATATTACATGGCTGCCCAGTCAAGGGGCATTTGGACATGGATTAAAGAATTAGAACATCCCCCGGCATGGAAACAAATTGAGCAGTCTCACACGTCACTGATGCTGTCAAGTATTCCATTTGTCCCCTCCTACCACAGTCAGAAAAGTGCCACTTCAAATCCAATAATAAAACATACATCTAAGACATGGCATCAAATCAGAGTCAAGTTTCAAAGTGTTCGTTCAATATATAGGTCCACCCCTTTCCATTTTAATCCTGTATTACCTGAGGCTCTGCGTGATGGCATTACTAGGGACTGGTATAACAGAGGTATATGCACGTTTGGAGACCTTTACGAGCGCAACGATTTGAAATCCTTTGAGCAACTGAGAACCTCTTTTGGGCTTCCCTCTTCACATTTCTTTAAATATCTACAAGTTAGAGATTATATTAGAATACAGCTTGGAGGCAAGCTTGTCCCTTTGGAGGATTTTCAGCTGGATGTTATGATGCATGAGAAACACAACCCCAGAGGTTTCCTATCCTATGCCTATAATAAACTCATAAGTTTTACAGAACATAAAGTACTTAATGCAAAGGTTAAATGGGAAAGAGACATGGGCACAGATTTTGAGGACAGTGAGTGGAAGACGATCTGTGAAAGCTCTCAATCGTTCTCCTATAACAGTCGACACAAACTCCTACAGTTTAACCTCATTCATAGGGTCTACTTCACACCTTACCGTCTCCATAAGATAAGTGATAGCTACTCTGAACAGTGTCCTAGATGCAAGACTGAAACAGGGACGCTGTTGCATATGTTTTGGACATGTAGATGCCTGGAGCAGTTTTGGAGATCTGTGTTGGACAATATTCAAGTAATTGTGGGGGAGGAGGTCCCACACGACCCAAGACTGGCACTACTGGGAGACTGCTCAGTTCTTCCAGCCAATTTAAAGGGCAGTATTCGTTTCATCAGAATGGCCCTAATTGCGGCAAATAAATGTATAGCCATTCGCTGGAAGGATGAGGAACCACCTGCCGTGTCTTTGTGGCTCAAGGAGCTCTCATCATACTTACCCTCAGAAAAGATCATGTTTAACCTCAGGAAAAAAACTGTACTTTTTGATAAATGCTGGGGAGACTTTGTAACCTTTTTACGAGATAGGACTTAAACGTGATGTCAGTGTTCATAATTGATGCCTAATGCTGTATTTCTGTGATGGTATATGTACCTTCGGTGTGTGGTGTGCAATTTAATGCCTGTATATATTGTGTCTAGCTACTGTATCTGTGTTTGATTTAGGGTTGTTTATTGTATTTTATTTTGTTGCAGGGGTGGGGGGGGGGTGGGGGTGGGTGGGTGATACCTGATACTTTGTCGATTGTCTTGTACCCTTTCTGTGGGAAACTAAGTAAAAAATTCAATAAACAAATTGTAAAAAAAAAAAAAAAGAAGAAGGGAGGAGACCTGAGGCCATGCATCGACTACAGGCTGCTCAACAACATCACGGTGAAGAATAAATACCCACTCCCCCTCATGAGCTCCAATTTTGAACCCCTCACCAGTGCCACCATCTTCACCAAGTTGGACCTCAGAAACGCTTATCACCTGGTGCGTATCCGTGAGGGGGACGAATGGAAGACCGCCTTCAAGACCTCCCGTGGCCACTACGAGTACCTCGTCATGCCCTTCGGCCTCACCAACGCCCCCGCCGTCTTCCAGGCCCTGATGAACGACGTGCTCAGGGACATGCTGGACGTATTTGTGGTTCTCTACCTGGACGACATCCTTGTGTTCTCCAGGAGCGCTGAGGAGCACGTCCAACACGTCCGCATGGTCATCCAGCGTCTCCGGGAGAACCGCCTGTACATCAAGGCGGAGAAGTGCACCTTTCACTCCTCGTCAGTGGAGTTCCTGGGGCTCATTGTGGAGGGAGGCCTGACGCGACCGACCCCCGCAAAATCAAGACCGTGGTCGAATGGCCTCAACCCACTACCCGGAGGCAACTCCAGAGCTTCCTTGGCTTCGCTAACTTTTACCGCCGTTTCATACGGGACTACAGCCGGGTAGCAGCTCCCCTCACCCACCTCACCTCATCCCTGCGTCCGTTCATCTGGACACCGGCTGCCAGCGCCGCCTTCTCCGCGCTCAAGGAGCGCTTCACCACCGCTCCGGTCCTTCTCCATCCTGACCCCTCCAGGCAGTTCGTGGTCGAGGTGGACGCATCGGACACAGGCATCGGTGCTGTTCTGTCCCAGCGGTCAGTGGAGGACCAGAAGTTGCACCCCTGTGCCTTCCTCTCCCGCCGGTTCACCCCAGCTGAGGTGAATTACGACATCGGGAACAGGGAGTTGTTGGCGGTGGTGGGGGCCTTGGAGGAGTGGCGCCACTGGCTTGAGGGCGCGGAACACACCACCCTCGTCTGGTCGGACCACAAGAACCTGACCTTCATCCGGGCGGCCAAGCGCCTCAACTCCCGCCAGGCGCGGTGGTCACAGTTCCTAGGGAGGTTCGACTTTACCCTCACCTTCCGGCCCGGCTCCCGCAACGCCAAGGCCGACGCGCTGTCCCGCCTCCACGCGCCCGAGGCGCCCCACGCGGAGCCTGAGACCATCCTGCCGGCCTCGCGTGTCGTAGGGGTGGTCACCATGAACATTGAGGCGGTGGTGAGGCAGGCCCAACGCGCCCAACCCAGTCCGGCCAACGTTCCTCCTCGCCGGCTCTTCGTGCCTGACTCGGTCCGGTCCCGGGTGCTCCAGTGGGGCCATGCCAGCCGGTTTGCGTGCCATCCCGGGGTTCACCGCACCCTCTCCTTCCTGAGCCGACGGTTCTGGTGGCCCTCCATGAGGTCCGACGTCCGGGAGTTTGTGGTCGCCTGTCCCGTCTGCTCCCGCAGCAAGGCGTCCCACCAGCCCCCGGCTGGCCTCCTGCGTCCTCTCCCGGTCCCCAGCCGCCCCTGGTCCCACATCGCCCTGGACTTCATCACCGGTCTTCCCCCCTCCAGGGGCAACACGGTCATCCTCACCGTGGTGGACCGGTTCTCCAAAGCGGTCCATCTGGTGGCGCTCCCCAAGCTCCCGTCCTTTGCGGAGACAGCTGAGCTCCTCGTCCAGCATGTCTACCGGCTCCACGGTCTCCCCGGAGACATTGTCTCGGACCGTGGGCCTCAATTCACCTCCCAGGTCTGGAGGGCCTTCTGCAAGGAGATAGGCGCCACCATCAGCCTCTCCTCTGGCTACCACCCGCAGACCAACGGCCAGGCCGAACGGGCCAACCAGAGCCTGGAGTCCGCTCTCCGCTGTGTGTCGGCTCTCCACCCCACCTCCTGGAGCAAGGACCTGCCCTGGGTCGAATACTCCCTCAATGCCCTGACCAGCGCTGCCACTGGCAGGTCTCCGTTCGAGTCATCCCTCGGGTACCAGCCCCCGCTGTTCTCTCTCCAGGAGTCGGAGGCCTCCGTCCCCTCCGTCCAGGCCCACCTCAGCCGCTGTCGCCGTGTCTGGAGGGAGGTCCGCAGGGCCCTGCTCCGCTCCAACGAGCGCTCCTGCCGCGGGGCCAACCGCCGCCGCACTCCTGCTCCGGCGTATCGGCCCGGTCAACGTGTCTACCTCTCCACTGCTGATCTTCCGCTCCAGGTCCCCTCCAGGAAGCTGGCTCCGCGCTTCGTTGGGCCCTTCGAGATCGACCGTGTCCTGAACCCGGCTGCGGTACGTCTTAAGCTCCCTGCTTCCATGCGGGTACACCCTGTATTCCATGTGTCCAAGATCAAACCTGTCTCCTCGAGTCCTCTCATGCCTTCTGCCCCAGCTCCTCCGCCTCCCCAGATGGTCGACGGGCATCCCCAGTGGACGGTTCGGCGGCTGCTGAAGGTGCGCCGCCGGGGTCGGGGGTTCCAATACCTGGTGGATTGGGAGGGGTACGGCCCCGAGGAGTGCAGCTGGATCTCCAGGCAGCTCATTATGGACCCGTCTCTCCTCCGGGACTTCTACCGGGCACATCCTGACGCCCCCGGTCGGTCGCCAGGTGGCTCCCCTCGGGGGGGGGGTCCTGTTACGGCTCGCATGCCCTCGCCTCCACAACCGCCTCCCTCTCTCCCCTCTGGGCCCGCTGTGCGCTCGGGGCGTCCTACGCGCTCTTCCGCACGTCGCATCGGCCCAGGCATGCAACGCTCTGACTCTCCGGAGTTTCCCCCCACTACCGGGCGTTCCCCGTCTCCGGCCAGCTCCGCGGACTCGGCAGTCTCCTCCCACTCCGGTGGCGAAGAGTCGGATCCCGACATGCCCAGCACATCGGCCCGTGCGCAACAACAAGAACGGCGCGCTCGTCTCCGACGATGACGCGGGCGCGGCTCTACTCACCGGTTTCCTATTCATCATCACCCCACCTGTCCCTCGTTCTGCAATCACCTTCAACCCCTACAAGAACCTGGTCTACACTCCACTCATCGCCAGATCTTACCATAAACTCATGTGGTAAAGTATAGCCTAGCCTACATCTCCTTACCTGTGTTTTGTAGTGTTTTTTCCCGTTCCCCGTTTGTGATTACTCTCACTCACCCTGCCTCCCCTCCTCATCTCTCCAGTTCCTGCCTGACCCACGCTTGTCCGATTACCCCGCTCCTGCCTGACCCACGCCTGTACGACAACCCTGCTCCTGCCTGACCCATGCCTGTACGACAACCACGCTCCTGCCTGACCATCGCCTGTACGACAACCCCGCTCCTGCCTGACCATCGCCTGTACGACTACCACGCTCCTGCCTGACCATCGGCTGTACGACTACCACGTCCCCCTTTTTGTTATCTCATTAAATCGCCCCTCCGGGCTTTACCGTCCCTTGCCTCCTCCTTTCCTGTTGCGCCTGGGTCCCTAACCAAACCCTCACAGTTCAGGTTTAAAATCAGTCCTATAAGTCAATAGTAATCCCTTACGGAAATGCCTCTAACAAGAGTCTCTATGAGTTGAATTTGAATTTGCTCTGCGATTTCTGTTGCCTTTGACCGCGCCAGTCGACCCCTCGGTCACCATCTCATGTGAGTCTGTATAGAGTGTAGCTGCACATCTCCTCAATCACCAGGCCACAACAGAATACTTCATTCTCTTGATACAGAGCATAACAGGCAGCTGTTGTGAGATCACCGCTGCTGCGACATAGACAATAATGTCATGTCTTTGAATTGAATTATCTTCATTTGGGGGCTTTTGCTAGCAAAAAATGGATATGCAATCAATTTGCGATTAATTAGATTAATTAATTACAGATCATGTAATTGTGTGGGTGTCAGGTGGAGGTGTCATGGAGCAGCTTCAACCGTGGTGACATCTTCCTGCTGGACATGGGGAAAGCCATGGTGCAGTGGAACGGCCCTCAGAGCAACAGGAGTGAGAAACTTCAGGTAGAGTCAAACCCCACCACTGTGGAGCTCAATGCTCATTCATTTCATTCATTCATATCATTGCCTCCGTGCCTGGTGGAGGTATTTTCAGACGTGTGTGTTCGTTATTTCGTTTGTTTGTTCGTTCATTCTTTATCAGGATTACACAAAAACTACCAGAGCGATTTTCATGAAACTCGGTGGAGGGGTGTAGCATGGGCCATCTTAGAACCCATTCAATTTTGGAGCGGATCCAAATCACTGGACGGATACAGAAATGAAAAGAAAACAAAAATTTGGCCATACATGGACCATTTCCCTTCACTTCATCCTTACTTACATCTTCTAGCAGGTTTACCGTACTGTTAAGGCATTGCAGTAGTGATCTCTAGTCCCGGGTTTGCGAAGATGAAGATGGTTTTTTTTAAAGAACATGGCTCTTTGTTACAATGAGTCAAATCAACTTTAGATATCAACTTAGATATCAGCTTCATTTAATTGCTGGTCATGTTATGTTTCTCTGCATGTAAAACAAAATCATATCTGATTCATGAGAAACAAATCAGATAAACACTGTATTAGGAAAGGTTACATTTTCTTAGCCTGGATCCTGTGGTATTACATATAAATGATATGCTATCCGAATCACTGGGCAGATACACAAATTGAAAACAAAACCTTCACTTCATTTTTACATCTTCTGCCATGTTTACCATACTGCCTGGTGTGCCAGTGCACAGTACAGCTGTTGCAGTAGTAATCTGTAGACCCGGGTTCGAATCCAGACCAAGACCCTGTAGTTGCATGTCCTTATATGGGGCTAGCGGTGAGTTTACCTATGTTAATCCAGACCAAGACCCTGTAGTTGCATGTCCTTATATGGGGCTAGCGGTGAGTTTACCTATGCTAATTCAGGTAATCGGCCACATGCTTTCAACTTGAGAAACCATGAGATTCACCATTAAGAGAAGGCAGGTGAGAACCCATCCATTATGAGAAGGCAGGTGAGAACTCATCCATTAAGAGAAGGCAGGTGAGAACTCATCCATTAAGAGAGGGGAGGGTGAGAACTCATCCATTAAGAGAGGGGAGGTGATAACTCATCCAGCAGTTTACGAACACGTCGTGAATCAGACTCCCGTCCTGCTTTCTCTAGAAACGTTCTAAGGAAGAAATTAAAGAGTGGAACTTAGGAAGATATTGGTGAATTTAGGCCCATGTCTGATTCTCATTAATTATTAGGAAGGAAGCATTGAGACCCGTTAGAGCCGTTAGCCTAGCCTAGCACAATCACTGGAAGTGGATTTGAAACATTAGCCTAGGCTAACGGCTCTCACAGGTCTCAATGCTTCCTACTGCAGGCACAGAAAAGATAAGGGTGTCTATCTGGGGACTCTGGGGAAGATGGCAAATAAGCTAATTTACCCAAAATTGTCCTGTTCCTTTTTACCCAAAAGTTTCAAAAAATGTTCACCCTGGAAGGAGTTTTCAAGATCTCTGCCTCCAAAAGTCTGGAGATATCTCCATCGAAAATCGTTGTTAGAACAGTGCCAAAAACCAACGCTACCAATTAGAGCAACTCCCTACATCTCCAATAGGGTGAAACATCTCCTTACTGGAAATCATGTCCTCCAAACAAACTGGAGTGGAGAATCAAAACAAAACATTCACCGTCCCATAGGAAGGACCACCCTAAAGACGTTGGATTGGTTCTGCAATGCAGGTTTTTTCAATCCCTCAAATTGTTTCCACCCACTTTTAGCGAAGAAATCTGGATGAATTTCTTCAGTCTCTAGTTGAGCATAGTGTTTAGTGACTGACGCGTAAGTCTATAACTTAAGAGAGAGGTTATGTTGGGCTTCTGTTGATCATTACCCATACTCCTCTCCCCTCCCTCCATCCAGGCGCTGCTCCTGGCGCAGGACATCCGTGACCGGGAGCGGGGCGGTCGGGTGCAGGTGGGCGTGGTGGAGGGCAGCGATGAGGAAGACTCCCTCGAGCTGATGAAGATCATGATGGCAGTGCTGGGCTCGAGGACAACGCCACTGAAGGAGTCGGTCCCTTACGACACGCCAAACAGGCAGCAAGCGGCCAACGTCAGGCTTTACAAGTACGTGCTGTACTGTATCTGACCTGTTTCTACTGTATCTGACCTGGTTCTACTGTATCTCACCTGGTTCTACTGTATCAGTCCTTGTTCTACTGTATCAGTCCTTGTTCTACTCTATCAGTCCTTGTTCTACTGTATCAGTCCTTGTTCTACTGTCTCTGTACTTGTTCTACTCTATCAGTCCTTGTTTTACTGTATCAGTCCTTGTTCTACTGTATCAGTCCTTGTTCTACTGTATCTGTACTTGTTCTACTCTATCAGTCCTTGTTCTACTCTATCAGTCCTTGTTCTACTGTGTCTGTACTTGTTCTACTGTATCTGTTGTTGACTTTCGTTGTCTTTTATTATTGTCCTTATTCAGCTCTGCGTTGTGTTTTAATTTCAATAAAAGACGGCACCCAATGTCTCACACAGTCCAGTGTCCCTTTTCTGATGTATTCCAAATGAATCACTCCAACACGGGATTTGAGCGACAATCAAAAGCTGTTTATTTACAGAAGGTTTATAGCATACAAAAGACGATGGCATCTAGTCAAATGTCAGCTTGCCTGTCTGTATGGCTGTCTGGCCCAAATCAAAGCATCTGAGCTCGAGCAAGGTTCTTATGGTTCGGGGGCGTTCCACCCCCCCCCCCTTCCCAGATCAGACTGGTCTGGGCTGAGTTTCCCAGAGGCATCGTAGCGCTATGTTCATCGTAGCGCTATGATGAACGCCATAGCTTACGATGAACGTAGCGCTACGATGCCTCTGGGAAACTCAGCCCTGGTCTCTCCTGCAGCCCACGGCCTTGTAGTAGATAACCGGCCGATGGTTTGGCGCCCAGGTCTCTATCTCTTACCACAACAATTTGGTGTTGTCTACAGAATGTCCCAACCATGGAATGTCACCCTTATCTCAAGTCTATGGAAGGGAGACACAGTTTCTTACAGAAAACTCCGGCCAACAGCCACACTCAGGGGTCAACATCATAATTAGAAACAGCTAACAGGATCAGGTTAAACAGACATTTCTCTGAAAAACTGCCATTTTCCTCACTGTACTTGTTCTACTGTATCAGTCTTTGTTCTACTGTAGCTGTCCTTGTTCTACTGTATCTGTCCTTGTTCTACTGTATCTGTTCTGGTTCTAGACTGAATGGAGATTTACCAATAGAAATCATGTTTGATTGTGTGCACTGTTCCTGTCCACCCTGGTGTGTTTGTGTGTGCTGAGTGTGCTGTGTGTGAACAGCCTGGGCTGAGTTTCCCAGAGGCATCGTAGCTTACGATGAACGTAGCGCTACGATGCCTCTGGGAAACTCAGCCCTGGTGTGTCTGTGTGCTGTTCCTGTCCACCCTGCTAGGGGGCGTAAATTCACTTTAATTCCCATGGATTGTTTTCATCTCAATGGGGAACCTGTCAATCCCTTGTCCACACGCACACAGGTATTTTTTGAAACTGGGGTTTAGAAACTCAGGAGTTTCTAAAAATGTTCACCCTGGAAGAAGTTTTCAAAAATGTCCGGTTTCAGTGACCTAAAACGCAGTTTGCATGTGGGGGAGACAATCGTATATAATCCCATGTATGTGTATGTGTGTCTCCGCCCCCCCCCCAGCGTGTCAGACCACAGTGGGAAGCTGGTGGTCCAGGAGGTGGCCAGCCAGCCCCTGACTCAGGACCTGCTACGCTCATCGGTACGCATTCCACATCAGCTTCCATCACATCATACTTCAGCTGTATACAGTTTGTGTCCCTTATTCTGCGCTGGTGTTGTAGTTTCAGTCCTTGTCTCTCTCTCTCTCTCTCCCTCAGGACTGCTACATAGTGGACCTAGGCGGGTCTGGGGGCGTGCTGGTGTGGAAGGGCCGGCAGGCCTCCAAGGAGGAGCGGCGAGCTGCTCTGAGCAGAGCAGTGGTGACTGGAGGGTTTTAATCAACCAACACTCTGAACACAGCAGCAGCAGCAGCACAGACTCCACAGGGATGCTGCACACATATGCATGAGATAATCAGCACTTTGGCCCTCTGGTAGTGATACAAACTGCAGTATACTACTGTAGCAGTACACTAGCAGTACTAGCCAGTACACTGAAATTCTAAAATAAATAATAAATTCACAGGGTCTCATACGGTCTCATGTCACAAAAATGATTTTGGTGGTCTTGCTTGAAGTTATCTCATGCAGCTTTAAATATGTATAACCAAGGCTTGAACATGTTGATATTTCACTTACAGTTCAATAATCCATTCTACCAGGGCTTCATCAAGGCCAAGAACTACCCGTCCAGCACCAAGGTCCAGGTGATGGGAGACGGAGGCGAGTCCGTTGTGTTCAAGCACCTCTTCAGGTCCTGGAGAGAGAAGGGACAGGGTCTTGGTCTTCGCCAAGGGCACTCTCTGGGCAAGTCAGGTAGAAAGACAATAGCAACACCTTCTCCCTGGACATTGTCAACTGTGGATTAACATGTTCTGTAGTATTGTTGTGGTAATCCATAGTTTTGTCACCTAGCTAAAGAGTTCTGTAGTATTGAATCAGAATCAGAATTTGTTTATTGCCATTGTACTTTACATACACAGGATTTTTTTCAACATCGTGGTGCTTACAACAATACAACAATGGACAGGTGCAAGGACAGGACAGGACAGTGCATGACAGGACTCTTTAAGTGTATTGTTGTGGTAATCTAAGTGTTCTGTAGTATTGGTGTGGTAATCTAAGTGTTGTGTGGTATTGTTGTGGTAGTAATAAGTGCTCTGTGGTATTGGTGTGGTAATAATACGTGTTCTGTAGTATTGGTGTGGTAATAATAAGTGTTCTGTAGTATTGGTGTGGCAATCTAAGTGTTGTGTGGTATTGGTGTGGTAATAATAAGTGTTTTGTGGTATTGGTGTGGTGGTAATAATAAGTGTTCTGTGATATTGTACTGGTAATCTAAGTGTTCTGTGGTATTGTTGTGGTAATAATACATGCTCTGTAGTATTGGTGTGGTAATAATAAGTGTTCTGTAGTATTGGTGTGGTAATAATAAGTATTGTGTGGTATTGGTGTGGTAATAATAAGTATTGTGTGGTATTGTTGCAGTAATAATAAGTGTTGTGTGGTATTGTTGCGGTAATAATAAGTGTTGTGTGGTATTGTTGAGGTAATAGCCTAATAAGTTTTCTGTAGTATTGATGTGGTAATCTAAGTGCTCTGTAATATTTGTGAGGTGATATTAGTGTCCTGTGGTATTGTTGTGGTAATAGTAAGTGTTCTGTACTATTGGTGTGGTAATAATAAGTGTTCTATAGTAGTGATGTGGTAATAATAAGTGCTCTGTAGTATTAGTGTGGTAATAATAGTAAGCGTTCTGTAGAATTGGTGTGGAAATAATACGTGTTCTGTAGTATTGGTGTGGTAATCTAAGTGTTCTGTAGTATTGGTGTGGTCATCTAAGTGTTGTGTGGTATTTCTGTTGTAATAATAGTTTGTAGTTTTGTTGTGGTAATAATAAGTGTTCTGTAGTATTGGTGTGGTAATGTAAGTGGTCTGTGGTATTGGTGTGGTATTCTAGGTGTTTTGTGGTATTGTTGTGATAATCTAAGTTTTTTGTGGTATTGTGTGCTAATAATAAGTATTCTGTAGTATTGTTGTGGTAATAATAAGTGTCTTGTGTTATCGTTGGGGTAATGTTAGTGTTCTGTGTTATTGTTGTGGTAATAATAAGTGTTCTGTGGTATTGTTGTGGTAATAATACGTGTTGTGTGTTGTGTGGTATTGTTGTGGTAATAATAAGTGTTCTGTGGGATTGTTGTGGTAATCCATGGTTTTGTCAGCAGCTAAAGTGGAGCAGGTGAAGTTTGACGTGATGGAGCTCCACGCCAGACCTCAGCTGGCAGCACAGCAACGCATGGTGGACGACGCCTCTGGAAACATCCAGGTGATGAAGTCTCAGATACGCAATACACACACACACACACACTTTCCATCTCTCTCTCTGACGCTCACACTTCCTAACTCATCACATGGTTGTAAGTCTGTGTAACCTTGCCTCCACCTACAGGTGTGGCGTATAGAGGAGCTGGAGTTGAGAGAACTTCTCCCCAGCTCCTACGGCCAGTTCTCTGGAGCAGACTGCTACCTCGTGCTGTACACCTACAAGAGATATAACTGCCTGCAGTACATCCTCTACATGTGGCAGGTCAACTAACAACCTGAATTGAGTGCAGTTATGTTATGTTTAAGTTGTGTTTTTAATGTTACTGTGTCGCTTATCATTTCACCACATCAGTACTCAGTCAAACACTGGTGTGACGGTATACTGTGATTGGCTGACGTGTGTGACGGTATACTGTGATTGGCTGACGTGTGTGGGGGTGTGCTGTGATTGGCTGATGTGTGTGATGGTGTATTGTGATTGGATGACAGGTGTGACGGTGTACTGTGATTGGCTGACGTGTGTGACGGTATACTATGATTGGCTGATGTGTGTGAGGGTATGCTGTGATTGGCTGACATGTGTGGTGGTATACAGTGATTGACTGATGGGTGTGATGGTGTACATTGATTGACTGATGTGTATGGCAGTGCATTGTGATTGGCTGATGTGTGTGATTGTGTAATGTGATTGGCTAAAAGGTGTGACAGTGTACTGTGATTGGCTGGGGGATGTGACGGTGTACTGTGATTGGCTGACGGGTGTGACGGTGTACTGTTATTGGCTGATGTGTGTGACGGTGTATTGTGATTGGCTGACGTGTGTGGCGGTGTACTGTGATTGGCTGACGTGTGTGGCGTGTACTGCAGGGCCTCCATGCCACCCAGGATGAAATTACAGCCTGTGTGTCCCAGGCTGCCAGCGTGGATGGCCAGTACAGCGGAGCGCCGGTCCAGGTCAGGGTGGTCATGGGGAAGGAGCCGCGCCACTTCCTGGCCATCTTCAAAGGCAGACTCATCATCTCTGAGGTGAGAGGCGGGTTCCTGTTCCAGAGACCAGGTTTCTCTGTCTCTCCCTCCATGCTGAAGTTCTGCGCTGATCAGCTGTCTCCGATGTTCACCGACATCTTCAACACCTCACTAGAGACATGCCATGTTCCAGCCTGCTTCAAGACCTCCACCATCATCCCTGTCCCCAAGAAAACAAGGATCACTGGCCTCAGCGACTACAGACCTTTCGCCCTGACCTCTGTAGTAATGAAGGTTTTTTAGCGGCTTGTTCTGCGGCATCTTAAATCCATCACAGACCCTCCCCTGCAGTTCCGGCGGACTGTGATTGGCTGACGTGTGTGACGGTATACTCCGCTGAGAGGGTGATGGGTTGTAGACTGCCATCTCCAGGGTCCTGAAACGGGCTAGAAAGATTGTGGCCAACACCTCCCATCCCGTTCACGGTCTCTTTGACCCACTCCCCCTGGCAGGAGACTCCATCGGGAGCCGGGTCTACACACCACAAAAACGGCTTCTTTCCCACAGTCATCAGACTCGTTATCAAGGCTTGCGTCTCCCCACGATGCCCCCCCACACACAATGACTCTATACCCCTTGCTGCACACGACCTTTGATTGTCCCACATATCTCAACAGCACACACATTGTGCACACTGTATACATAAAACATCACCCTTGTGGTCGATTGACACGGTCTCATCATTAGGTCGTCGTCAGACGAGCTTGACAGCGAAGTCTCCAATCCTCTCGGTCGTCCATACATCCAGCCAGTTCCGCAGAACTCTCCACTCCTGCGTCCCTCCTCAGTACATCCACGTATGTTGGTGTGGGACGTCCTCTTAATCGGTGCATTAAACGGTTGGTTCCCAGAGCACCAGCTTGCTGGCTGGGAGCTCATGATGTCTGTGGCAGTGTCCAGCAAGTTTCATCCTCCTGGATGCCACTTTCTCACTCAGCTTTGGTAGCCCCCCATACAGATGCTTGTTGGTAACATGCTCGCTCTGGTTGACATTTAGCACCACATGCAGCATTCTGGTGTAGCACCCATCCAGAAACTTCTGCAGGGTGGGCTTCAGGGTCCAAGTTTCACAGCCGTATAGGAAGACAGACTCCACGGTCGCATGGAAGAAGTTCAGTTTGATGTGTAGAGGGAGATTGGAGTTCCACACACTATTCATGCCATTCAGTGCCCTCCATGCCAGCGCTTTTCTCACCTTAAGTTCCTGTTCTGATGAGTTGACCCAGGAACCCAGGTATTTGAAGTCGCTAACTTCTGCTAGAGCATTTCCCCCTGCTGTCTTGAGAGGTGGGTGGTCCAGGAGGGTGTTGTAAGTGATTGCATTCAACCTGAGGCCAACCCTGGCACATCCTGCCTCTACTCTGTTCAAGAGCTCCTGTGCCTGCTCCGCACGGTTGGACATCAGACAGATGTCATCTGCATAGTCCAGGTCTGCCAGGACTACAGCGGGGTTTCTTCTAGACTTCCTAGGTGTTATTATGAAGCCAAGCTCCTGCTCCTGCCCACTGATGGCTTTCCTAAGCGCGTAGTCCAGGGATACAATGAAGAGGAAGGGGGCAAGAGTGTCCCCCTGTAGCACGCCTGTTGCCATCCGGGGTTACCACTCTGGCTCTTGTGCCCCTGTACATGGTCTCTATGGCCCGGAGTAGGTTTGGAGGGAACCCGTAGGCCTTAAAGGGGTAGGCTCTTTTTTCGACAACCTGGACCTTATGTACGGCATATTATAAGACGTTTGACTCACCAAGATAACTTTGGTGTAATTCGGAGGCCTGTAAGAAGAAATGTAAAATCCAGTGTGAGCCAAGTATATCCGTGTAATGGCGGCGGATGGGGCACCGAGAATACACCTCGGTGAGTCAAACGTCTTATAATATGCCGTAAATAAAGTCCAGGTTGTCGAAAAAGAGCCTACCCCTTTAAGGATTTTCATCATCACGCCTCTGTGTATTGAGTCAAATGCTTTTTTGAAATCAATTGTAGCGTGTTCTGGGGTTAGAGCTATGACCAGTATAATTCATGATTATACCACGGTTATCACCAATATGAAGGAAAATGGATTTTATCAACTCGTATGGGGCACCACCTTGTTTTGTACAGGGAAACAAGATAACCGTTATCAATAGTCTTAATTATTCATCAATCTCATTCTGTAGGCGGAGTCCTTGACTCAATCAAGTGACTTAAGATAATGTGATGGCGCTCGGACGTGGTCAAAAGTTAATAATGTTTATTGAAATTATACTAATCAATTATCAAAATAATATTGATATAAATATTATTATATTTATATAACACAGTTCAAATAACAGATGAAAAAACACATGTGGCAATATGAAAACACAGCAGAAATGAAAAGAATGATGTCATGGGTTATCACTGCCTATCCTAAGTCTTCTAAGCTTACAACACTTTGGCATCTCACACCACAATCATAGGAGACTGTTGGATACAACCTTAGTAGCGGTGTGTTAGCGCGTTGTCCGGGCGGTGTTGTCTGGCTCGAAGCATGGAGGAGGCACGTGACGTGGTGGTTGCTCAGTTTGATGAAGGGGCAGCACGCCTGCGCTCCCGTTGAAACAGTGATAGTAGCGTTGCTGCGCGAAGTTGAGGTTCGCGGAGTTCAAAGTTCAGTTTCACGAGTTCACAAGTTGCAAATATCTCATTCAAAACCTCTGCTCTCGCCAGAGGTGGATCTTTGAAGAGTATTTTCCTAAGCCCCTGTGTCGACTCAGAGATCTTAGGTAGCAGTCCAGTGTGGATACAGGCTGATCTTATCAACCGGCACAAACTTAGTTACTGGAGAGATGAGAGCACACAAGAGTGTGAAAACAAGAGAGCTGCACAAGAGTGTGAAAAACGAGAGAGAGAACAATGGCGTCTCACAGCTTACCTGCGGCTTGTCGGGGGGTGGGTGCTTGTGACCCCAGTTCGATGATTGGCCAGTTGATTTGTGACCCCTCCTTTGGGGGGGGGGTGGGGTTGAGGATTAAACAGCAATTTTTAGGATATGTTTTAATCCGATCTCATTACCAACACATTGGAAGGACATCAGTAAAAATGACATTATCATATTCAGTACATTGGCTGGAACATATAGAATCCAAACACTTGCATCTTTAATCACACTCACATGTTGGATTCACAATTTTAATACTGCTCTGAGCCCGTTCGCTCCCCAAACCCTGTTTATTCACAGGTATGTCCCCCATTGAAGAATAAACACTGGCACTGGGAGCATGACTCAGTTTCATGGCTGAAACAGTTTTCTTATGAATGCAGGCTCTAGAATCCTCCAGACAATAGTGTGTACTGCAGTTGGTGAGAGACAGAGGGGGGGAGAGAGGCAGAGAGGAAGTGAGAGGGTCGTAAAGTGTTATGTGGGCTATGCTGGTCCTTCCTTTTCTGAAGCCATTTTGGTTGTCCCTCAGATGAGGGTCAATGGCATCTCGAATCCGGTTTAGTATCATGCGGTTGTACATTTTCGCTGACACATGTCAGGCTAATGCCACGATAGTTGTCTGGCTTAGACAGATCTCCAGATTTTGCACCAGGATGATGTTGGAGAGGGACCATATATCAGGCTTGATATTTTCTATCAGAGCTTGGTTGCAGATCTCCAATATGATGTTGTCGAGAGAAACAGCGCTTTTTCCTTGCTTCAGAGCAGACTTCGCTGTGGCAAACTCCTTAGCTGTAAAGGGGCCATTGTCAATCACAAGATTTGTGAGGACTGCAGGTATTTCTTCCTCAGCTCCTTCAACTGTCGGGTGTGTGCCTAGGAGGAAGTGGGTGAACCAGGAGACCACTCTCTCCTCTGGGCTGCAGCCTGCTAGTTGTCCTTCCCTCGACCAAAGAGTCACGGCTCTTCTCTGTCCTGGCCCCACAGTGGTGGAATGAACTGTCCACTGACGTCAGGACAGCAGAGTCACTGCCTATCTTTCACCACAGGCTCAAAACTTACCTCTTCAAGAAGTACTACCAGGATCCTCCCTCTTAAAGCAACTATTATATTTATATTTTGCTACTCTTGCACTTTGGCTTTAGCACTAGATTACGCTCTTAGTCATGTATTTATAAAGGAGATACACTTGGGAGCTCTGGCGAGTAGTAGTACACTGACTACCTATGTTAAATGCAAGTCATTTTTAATTGTCACTTTGGATAAGCATCTGCTAAATGACTATAATGTAATGTGTGTACGTGTGTGTGCGTGTGTGTCCAGGGTGCCGCTGGCAGGCCTGGGGTGGTGAACGCTGCCCCCCTTGCCAGGCTGTTCCAGGTGAGTGGGACCCACCAGCTGAACACCAAGGCTACTGAGGTTCCCACCCGAGCCTCCTCCCTCAACACCAACAATGTCTTCCTGCTGCAGACTGACCACCTGTGTTACCTGTGGTATGGAAAGGTACACTGGGCTAACCCTGACCCTAACCCTGACCCTAACCCCGACTCTGACCCTAACACTGACCCTGACCCTAACCCTGACTCTGACCCTAACCCTGACTCTGACCCTAACCCTGACTCTGACCCTAACCGTGACCCTAACCCTGACCCTGACCGACCACGTACCTGTGGTGTCTAGTAAGTATTTGCAAATAGTATTTTACCTAGGTCTGTGCAGGGTGTGTTGTGCGTTAAGGTGTGTATATAATACGTGTTTGTGTTTCTGTGTGTTTGTGTGTGTGTGCATGTGTCCGTGTGTGTGTGTGTGTGTGTCCGTGCGTGTGTGTGTGTGTGTGCGTGTGAGTGTCTGTGTGTGTGTGTGTGTTTGTGCGCGCGTGTGTGAACGGGCAGGGTTGCAGTGGTGATGAGAGGGAGATGGGCAGGGTGGTGTCAGAGGTTCTGTCCAGACAGGAGAAGCAGGTGGTCTCAGAGAACCAGGAGCCAGCAGAGTTCTGGGTGGCTCTGGGAGGGAAGGCCCCCTACACTTGTGACAAGAGGTACAGTACACACACACAACCATAGCACCAGAAAAAACCTACAACAGGAGTGGTTAAAATGCAAGGAATAATATTTTGAGGCAATAATATTTTGCCCAAACACTCTCTCTCTTCCTTTCTCTTTCTCTCTCTCTCTCTCTCTCTCTCTCTTTCTATCTCTGTACCAACTCTAAACTCACACACACACACACACACACACACACACACACGCCTCCCTCCATACAGCATACATACATACATACACGCACGCACGCACACACACACACACACACACACACACACACACACACACACACACACACACACACACACACATTCATACCTGGGTTCTCATTCACAAAATGGCTTGGATTTGATCTTATGTTGTGCTTAAGCACAATGCTCAATGTGAGTAAGCATTGAGCATAATGCTTGTTGTCTCCCACCCGATGACATCGAGTGGAAGGGACAATAGATAATATTATCTATTATGTTTTCTGTCTAAATAAGAGTCATCTGATCTCCATCCATCCATCTTCATCCGTTTATCCGGGGTCGGGTCGCGGAGGCAGCAGTTCCAGCAGGGGGTCCCAGACATCCCTTTCCCTAGCAGCATCAACCAGCTCCGCCTGGGGAATCTTTAGCCGCTCACTGGCCAGTGCGGAGATGTAGTCCCGCCACCTGGTCCTGGGTCTACCCCGCGGCCTCCTCCCAGCCGGACACGCCTGGAACACCTCCCTAGGGAGGAGTCCAGGAGGCATCCTCACTAGATGCCCGAACCACCTCAACTGGCTCCTTTCGATGCAAAGGAGCAGCGGCTCTACTTCGAGTCTCTCCCGGATGACTGAACTTCCCACCTGATCTCTCAGGGAGACCCCAGCCACCCTCCAGAGAAAACTCATTTCGTCCGCTTGTATCCATGATCTCGTTCTTTCGGTCATGACCCATCCTTCATGACCATAGGTGAGGGTGGGGACGAAGATAGACCGGTAGATCGAGAGCTTTACCTTTTGGCTCAGCTCTCTTTTCGTCACAACAGTGTGGTAAAGCGACTGCAGAACCGCACCAGCTGCTCCGATTATGCTATCCTGTCAAATATAACGACTGTAATGATAATTGTATCCACAATGCACCTAACCCCGATACCAACCTGAGATGAGATGAGAATCCTAACATTTAGAACCAGAACCAAAAAAGCTAATCAACACCTCAAGCTCTGAACTCTGTGGATTTAAAAAGTAGAATAACTATACTTTCACTGAGATGCCAAACATAGTTTTTGATGTACAAAGCAGAATGTACGTGGCAATGGGAAACATGAATAAAGTGTATAGTGTGTGAAGGTGCAAATGTGCATGCAAGTGTGTGTGTGTGTACGCGTGTGTGTGTGTGTGTGTGTGCGTGCGTGTGCGTGTGTGTGTGTGTGTTGTGTGTGCCTGCAGGCAGCAGGCCACTAGTGTCCCTGGTTCAGGAGTCTGGCAGACTGGTGGAATAAACTGTAAACGGTCTCTGAGCCTGCAGGTCTGGGCTTTGAGGCTGTGATACTGTTTGTCAGACGGCAGCTGCAGAAACTGGCCAAGGTTGGGGTGTCTGGGGTCTTGATCTTGGTGTGTGTGTGTGTGTGATTTTGATGTTTTGTTTGTGTTTGTGTGTGTGATATGTTGATATGTGTGTGTGTGATATCTTGATGTATGTGTGTGATATGTCGATGTGTGTATGTGCGTGCGTGTGTGTGTGTGATATCTTGATGTCAGACTGGAGGTGGAGGAGCCAGCCCACAGCCCCAGGCTGTTCGAATGCTCCAATCAGACAGGCCGCTTCTGTATGACCGAGGTCAACGACTTTGCCCAGTCCAACCTGGACGAAAATGATGTCATGCTGCTGGACACCTGGGAAGAGGTCAGAGGTCACATGGGTGTTGTCACACTCCTCAACCTAATCCTAACCCTCACACCCCTCACCCTGACCCTAATCCTCACAACCCTCACCCTCACCCCACTCTAACACTTGAGCAGATGTTCTGTTCTATATTGCTGCTACTTTTCTTATTACTTACACTTAGACCGGAAACCACAACTGCAAAGCAAAGCTCCAGGGTGAATGAAGTTGATCTTTCTGTCTCCTGTCCCTGCAGATCTTCCTGTGGATTGGCAGATCAGCCAACCAATCTGAGACCAAGCAGGCGGTCAGCAGCGCTCAGGAGTACCTGAGGACACACCCCGCGGGGCGGGACCAGGACTGCCCTGTCATCTCGGTCAAACAGGGCCACGAACCCCCCACCTTCACCGGCTGGTTCAGCGCATGGGACCCGCACTGGAGTGTGAGGGGCGCCACTAGAGGGCGCCATTACTGTAGTATAGAACATGATCCCTCCACAGTCTAAATGTGATGGCATCAGATTTGTTGAATGACCTCAGGGATGGAGATGAGACACAGATTCTACCTCTGCAGATTAGTAGGCCACATGTCCTAGTTCAGATGTTGAAATGAATGGGTTGGTTGATGTTCAGTGTTGAGGGGGCTACTGAGTGAATGTGTTGGTTGATGTACAGTGTTGAGGGGACTACCGCCAACCTTCCAATAACCAGCTGTGCTGATATTGTCAACAGGGCGGCAGCTCCTATGAGGACATGAAGAAAAAGCTGGGTGATTTTGCATCAATCTCACAGATCACTGTAGTAAGTGTTTGACCAACTCCCCTTACACCAAATGACTAGCACAAATTCACTAACACAAGTAGACAAATTCGCTCTAACCCAATCTCACTATCATTATGTTAGGGTCTATACAAGTTCAACTGTCTCAAATTGTCCAAGCAACCATTTTTATTATTATTATTTACGATTTTATTTGAACAGGGACAGTACATATTAATCAACAGCACACATTAAAAACATGACTATAAATATGTCAGTATTAGCTTAAAGCTAATTTCCAACTATTGTCCTATAACCTGTTGTTTTGCTCCTATAACCACCTGATATGCTCCTATTTATATGCGATCATGTTTCCTGCCTGCAGAACCTGAGCAGTGCAGATCTGAGTAAGGCTCCTGGTGATTGGGGCATCATCGTGGCCCCAGGTGGTCCTGCCATGGGGGGCCACTCCTCCAGCCCCCCTGCCCCTACCAACCTCCCCTCCCTCTCTGGGACTGAAACTACTCCTTCCACGCCGCCCCTGGGTGGGGGCTCCAGCCTGGCCCCAGAGCTGCTGATTAACAAGACCCCCAGTGAGCTGCCCCAGGGTGTGGACCCCCAGCGCAGAGAGGTGGGCTGTAGAGCTACGTGTCCCTGCCAGAGCCTGTCCGCTAGGCATGAGTCTGTCCACTAGGGATGAGTGCCCACTAGGGATGAGTCTGTCCACTAGAGATGAGTCTGTCCACTAGGGATCAGCCTGTCCACTAGGGATGAGTGTCCAGTAGGGATGAGTCTGTCCACTAGGGATGAGCCTGACAGAGCCTGTCCACTAGAAATGAGTCTGACAGTCTGTCCACTAGGGATGAGCCTGTCCATTAGGGATGAGTGTCCACTAGGGATGAGTCTGTCTTCTGTCCACTAGGGATGAGTCTGTCCACTAGGGATGAGCCTGACAGAGTCTGTCCACTAGGGATGAGTCTGACAGTCTGTCCACTAGGGATGACCCTGTCCACAAGAGATGTGTCTGACAAAACCATACATTGTCAAACTGTCATTACAGTAAATTTCTTGACAAATAAAAACTGGCATTTTTATTAGTATTTGAACACATCCATGACCTAGTATGTAAATGTGAATCACAGACCATGGTCACAGATCTGGCTTATCTGTGATTGGCTGAGTGTGATTTGTGGTTCGGCTGTTGTCGTGCATCTGGCACAATCTGATATTGTCGTGTTGGACTCATTCCTGGAGCATCATAAAAATGTTGTTCCAGGACCATCACTGCAATGGACCAATCATGTTGTTGTGATGTCATAGCTAGAAATTCCTCCCCAAAAAAGCGGGAAGAGAAAGTTGGAGAAAGCGCTTGCCAGTGGCAACTAACTCAAAGGTAATTATTAGTATTTTTTATTATTTTATTATAATGTGATTGTCTGAGATTGAGTACATTTGTGTTACAGAAAGGCCCAGTGGAATCTAGCTGGTGGAAATCTACAAAACAGCTAACCTTAGCAACTAAGCAAGAGTGCCCTTCAGCGCTGAAATGTTAACTGTTAGCTACAGATGTTTTAAATGTCTTCTTGTTACATATAAACAAAAACAAATGTTTGACCGTGGCTTTTGTGAGACATTTTTTATGTTTTTCCAAATCGGTTTTGTGTCGAAATGATAGCTACAGTAGCTAGTTAATGTTAGCCTAGCTAGATGGCCAACTTGCAGACGTTTTCTGTAGCAAGCTACATAAGCACATTAGTGATGTATTTGCCATTAATTTAAATGCAGAGTGTCTTGCTTTGTGACATTATGGATTATATCAATTATATATACTGTAGACAAATGTACTGGATCAGCATATACAGTAGTAAGCAGATGGGCCAATTAATGGTTGCCCTGGGCCATCATAAAAATGTTTGTCCTGGGTCATCATACATGTTTGTCCTGGGTCATCATACATGTTTATCCTGGGTATATATGTTAATCTGCTATATGCTAGATGTTTGTTCTGGGACAGCGTATTTGTCCTGGGCTGATATAAATTCTGTATTGCAGCCCCTTATCAAAAAGAATTGTAGGATACTAAATTTTATGTGTTTGTATATTTTTTCCAGATGGCACCAGTTGCTTCCAAAATGTCCGGTAAATGTCCATTCACCCAGTGTTAGTTGTGGTTGTGGTTATAACTGCAAAATGAAAAATACTGACTGCTTACTGAGTACAGCATACTCTTCTTCACAGATGACCTTGTTGGAACAGTGGGGCCACACTCGATTAGCCTGTCGAGTTTGAAATCCCTTTTTGAGCAGGAATATATAACTGATGAGGTAGCCTTTACCTTCAACAGTGATGCATACCAAATCACATCAGTTGTGTGTGTGCTAACTATATAATTTTTTTAGGTAATCGATGCCATGATACATTTGAAGTGCCAGGTATGTTGAAATGGCCATTTCATTGCTATTAATGTTATTTTTAATAATAACAACAACAATAATAATAATATTAATAATTTGTGTGTTTGTGTGGCTGTTCATATGACTTTCATAGACTTTTCCCAACGTATTCCCAATGTCCAGTCATGTGACAACAAAAATTTTGGAAGGGTCATCAAGAGCTCACAACACATACTTTCTGAAGGTGTGATGCACACATTGACATAATAACAATAACAATACCAATAATATGTATAGTAATAATAATTGAATAAATACATGTGTTGTACTGTATACATAGTATATTACAAATTGGTTTAATAGTAGGATTAGAAGTAATCTCTGTTAAACCTTTTTAACTCTAGAAAGACATCTTCAAAAAGTATGACAAACTGCTCTTTTTTTCATCTTTCAGAACTGTTCTTATTATTATTTCTTCCATTTCTGAAATAAAAAAGAAACATACATTTAACAAGTGTTTATTTATTTACTCAATTCACTTATGTGTTTTTATCATATATAGAAAAAATGACACTTAACTCCTGGCCAAAACCACTGTCCAGGACAAACATGTATATGATGGCCCAGGACAAACATCTATATGATGACCCAGGGCAAACATCTTTATGATAACCCAGGGCAAACATCTATAGGATGGCCCAGGGCAAACATCTACATGATGACCCAGGACAAACATCTACATGATAACCCAGGACAAACATCTACATGATAACCCAGGGCAACCATTAATTGGCCCATCTGCTTACTACTGTATATGCTGATCCAGGACAAACACATGAAAGTACTACTAAGTAGTATTTGTCTACAGTATATGTAATTGATATAATCCATAATGTCACAAAGCAAGACATTCTGCATTTAAATTAATGGCAAATACATAACTAATGTGCTTATGTAGCTTGCTACAGAAAACATCTGCAAGTTGGCCATCTACAGTAGCTAGGCTAACATTAACTAGCTACTGTAGCTATCTTTTCGACACAAAACCGATTTGGAAAAACATAAAAAATGTCTCACAAAAGCCACGGTCAAACATTTGTTTTTGTTTATATGTAACAAGAAGACATTTAAAACATCTGTAGCTAACAGTTAACATTTCAGCGCTGAAGGGCACTCTTGCTTAGTTGCTAAGGTTAGCTGTTTTGTAGATTTCCACCAGCTAGATTCCACTGGGCCTTTCTGTAACACAAATGTACTCAATCTCAGGCAATCACATTATAATAAAATAATAAAAAATACTAATAATTACCTTTGAGTTAGTTGCCACTGGCAAGTGCTTTCTCTTCCCGCTTTTTTGGGGGGGAATTTCTAGCTATGACATCACAACAACATGATTGGTCCATTGCAGTGATGGTCCTGGAACAACATTTTTATGATGCTCCAGGAATGAGTCCAACACGACAATATCAGATTGTGCCTTGCATCTGTGTGACAAAGATTGTAAACAGAGAACAGTGGTTACTGTAATACAGTACATAGATACTAGTTTGATAGTTTACTAGTTTGTTAGTAGATAGTTCGATATGCTAGGACTAGGGTAATACAGTACATAGATACTAGTCATAGTTTGCTAGTTAGATAGTTTTCTACTTAGATAGTAGATATTTAGGTAGGCAAGGACTAGGGTAATACATTACATAAATACTAGTCAGATAGTTTACTAGTTAGATAGTACATAGTTAGATAAGCTAGGACTAGGGTAATACCGTACATAGATAGTTTACTAGTTAGTTGATAGTTAGATAGGCTAGGATGAGGGTAATACAGTATATACTAGTTAGATAGTAGATTGTTAGATATTAGTTAGGCTAGTACTAGGGTAGTCTCTCTCCAGACTGAAATATTACTTTGAATCGCTGCACACCGCATACTACATAATAGAGTCTGTGCCACTTCGCCGCCCAGGCTGGTGTTCTGGGGGGAGTATTGACGGGTCAAAATTGAAAGAGTGACAGGTCGTAGCAGCAAATGAGAGACACTGGCCCAGGTTAGATGAGCGGGGAACATCTATGGGTGGGAGCGCCTGATCGCGAAAGTCGTTGCTGATTGGTGTCACCCGGATTCCGATTAAAATCCTACCAATAAATTGCGAGGATTTGAACATCAGATTTTTGCATGACGTGTTCCAGACCCATAGATAGATCTGCAGCATGCGGTAAGTAGGTAGTATAGCTTACGTAGTGTATCAGAGTAGTTAGCGTAGCTTACGTAGTGTATCAGAGTAGTTAGCGTAGCTTACGTAGTGTATCAGAGTAGTTACCGTAGCTTGCATAGTGTATCAGAGTAGTTAGCGTAGTTTATGTAGTGTATCAGAGTAGTTAGCGTATCTTATGAGAATCTTATGTCAGCGAAAGAACACTCATGGGTCTGGCGTTGAGATTAGGACTAGAGTAATACAGTACATAGATACTAGCAGGGTTGGGAAGGTTACTTTTAAAAAGTAATCCCTTACAGTTACAAGTTACTTGTGAAAAATTGTAGTCAGTAACGTAATCCAATTACCACAATTTTAAAGTAAAGTATGGGATTACTTTCAGTTACTTTTGGATTACTTTAAATTTAATGTACTGTGTATTTAACCAGAAATCCTACATTATTTATTCTTTTTCTGTGTTCTAGAGCTGACAACATAGAACAGCAGTTGCCCAGCGCCTGCCCAGTTAGAGCAAGTTTTAATGCCAAGAGGTTAGGGTGCGTGTCATCTTGCCTTGGCTAGTTAATTGCAGTCTGCAAAACACGACACTCGTTGCTAATGTAGCTAATGTTAGGTGTAAACGTCGGAGCCAGCTCTAAACTCCAGCTCTAATGCATTCTAAGCAGCTGTGATTGACGCTATTCAGCTATACAGCTTGCCAGTGGACACACAGCCTTATATATTATGGATAAAGCACCCACTGACCAGTTTTCCCAGGCAGTTAGTTATAGCTCTTGAATAACACCGACAGGCACTATTGAGTGAAAATAATCTGAATGGGTGCTTGGGTCTGGTTTTCTGGTTGAACATTAGTGCTATACTGTAGAAGCCTATTGCTAGCTAATTTAGCTGTCAGTGGAAGTAAGGTTAACGTTAGCTACCCTAACGTTTGACATTAGCTAACGTTAATTTACCAGCAAATGCTTTTTCAGGTTGGACATTGAGTCCATGGCCGTCGAGAGGGTTTTGTTGGCTGGGAGGCATAGTTTACACTGTGCTGTAATATTGTTGTGGTTCTGTGACAGGTAAATAAAAAAAATGCTGGTATTTCCAGGATTTTAATGCACATTGCGGTATTTCTGCCATGATGCCCGTGCTGCTCGCTGTCTGTCTGGCAGCTGTGGTCCAACGAGCACATATGTGGGAATCTTGTTGGCGCGCTGCGCGCAATTGGTAGCCTATTACTAGCCTACTTCTTTTTTTCTTAAGCTATTTTGTAAAACTGATGAGGAGGCGAGGAGTGATTGTAATCACGCCTGTAATCCCCGTTACTATGCAAATGTAACTGTAATCTAGATTACATATTTTAAATTGTACTGTAACGGATTACAGTTACTGTTTTTTTGTAATCTGATTACCTAACGGCGTTACATGTAATCGGTTACTCCCCAACCCTGGATACTAGTTAGATAGTTTAATAGTTAGATAGTAGATAGTCAGATACGCTAGGACTAGGATAATACAGTACATATACTAGTTACTTAGATGGTTTAATAAATAGGTTAGGACTAGGCATGGAGGCTAGCCTCCCTTAGGGCGGGTTCTTTTCTCTTAAATCAATGTAGTGCCTTTTTTCTTGCTAATTTGTGATTGGCCAAAACACAGAAAAATTACCGCAAGGGAGGACAGTACTCCGGCCCTGTCTGAACAGGATTCAGATATTGACATTTTGTAAATCCAATCAGATTCCAGATTTACCACAGTGAAGGCCGATTGAGTCGGCGTTGATCTGTTTCTCTTCCCTGTGCCATTGGAGACTTTTTGTGTGTTCGTAGCTCCATAATATAATACATCCGAAAGTATTATGGGACATATTATACATCAAACTGTTCGTCTATTTGTCTTGATTCTAGCCATCTAAATATCGAAGCTGACATAAATACTTTTTGAGCTAGAGCCGTCTGAACACGACAGTTCTATTTCGTGGAGCTCCGCCCCACAGGGCTAGCTCCTATTGGCTAGCGAAACCCAGCTAGCTACATTGACTGAAGAAAAAAACATACACGCACCTGTGTCCAACCAGGTCCGGTGCACCACTGTATAAGCGGGCTACGCCCGCACATCTGCTCCTTCGAAATTTTCAGCTCGCATTGCTACTGGAGAAGATAAGAAGATGTCTACTCAGCGGACCCAAGCGGAGCTGGCGGCGTCCTCAGATGACCCCCTGCCGGCGCCGATTGATCCGCCGGATCGTTTCTGTGTCTGCGGCTCCCGCTACAGCGACGTGGGACACCACCTCTGCTTCCGCTGTCTGGGGCCGCAGCACGCCAGAGCGGGTCTGGCTCCGTCCCCCGCCTGCGAGATCTGCGCCCTCCTGGACCCCATGGAGAGGATGCTCCGGGCGCATTTCTTCGCTCCGCCGCCGCTGGAGACTGAAGGTCTGGTCCAGCTGGTCGGCGAGGACATCGGCGCGCCCCCGCAACAACCGGCGGCCCCGATTACCTCCCTCGCGCCTACGGATGATGAGGAAGAGCTCTCCGAGGCAGACGAGGTTCTCTCTGCGTCGGAAGCCACTACGGCTAGTGGCGCCTCCTTCCCGGGGCGGGGTTCCTTCGATCGCGACCTGCCCCGGCTGCTGGAGAGAGCCGCGCATCACCTCGGTATCTCCGTCCCGGAGGTTGCTGCGACTACGGGGCTCCCACTGTGGAGCTCCGTCTGCTACGGGCGTCCCTCTCAGCCTGCTCCTCGTCTCCTGCCGGCTATGCCTGACCTGGAGGCGTACGTCGGTGGTGCAGCAGCGCCACCTATGGCTCTCCCTGACTCGTCTGCGCGAGGAAAACAAGAGTGTCCTCCTCAACTCACCGGTCAGTAGGGAGGGGTTGTTTGGGGCGGCTGTGTCTAACATCCTTGAGCAGTGTCGCAGCCAGGAGCAGGACCGGCTCCTCCTCGCTCGCCACGCTGCTCCGGGGGAGCGCAGTGTGCCGGCACGTCCGCGTGCTCCGGCTGATGCTGCCGCGACTGGGAGCAAGCGCCGGCGGACACACAAGGCTAAACAACCTGCCACGGGGTCCCGCCCCGCTACGGCCCATGGACCGGCTCGCCCGGGCTCCTGGACTGCGCACGCGGCTCCTCCCCCGCGACCTCCCCCTGCCTACCCCGCCCAGGGTGCCGGGACCGGTCCGGCGTCTTCAAGCGCGCCCACCACTCCGCCTCCGGCTTGGGGTAGCAAGAGGCGCACCTATTGACGGTGCGTGGAGATGCGTGACTGTGTTGTGCCCACACCACGCTCTGTTAAGAGCGGCGGTGAGCAAGTTTACCTGTTCAATAAAGCAAACACGATGCAACGTTATCAAGCTGGTTGTAATGTGCAGTCCGCATCTCCTCCCTTTTCAACTACTGTAATGTTCTCGGCTAGAGCCGCTGGGTCTTCTGTGAAAGAGTCAGAATTGACCACGGCAGGTCTCGCCGCAGCTGGAAGACCGGCTCGAGCCGCGGAGTCTTTTCCTGCTAAAGCAGACGTGACTCACGCGGGGCTCGCCGGCTCAGCTGATGTGATGTATTCGGCTAGAGCCACCGGGTCTTCCGTGAAAAAGTCGGAATTGACCATGGCAGGTCTCGCCGCAGCTGAAAAACCGACTCGAGCCGCGGAGTCTTTTCCTGCAAAGAGAGCAGACGTGACGTGCGCAGCTCTCGCCGGTTCAGCGAATGTAATATATTCGGCTAGAGCCGCCGGGTCCTCTGTGAGAAAGTCAGATTTGACCACGGCAGGTCTCGCCGCCCCTGTTCTAAACAGACCGTTTGGGTTTTTAACAGAGGGGATGTGTGCGCCCAGGCCAAGTGCTATGGCTGTACTGCCCTGTTCGGAGTTTTCTCGGGACCGACCGCTGGCGGGGTTTAGCGGCGAAAAAGATGCGCTAGACCCCCAGACGGCGTTCGTTCATTCGGGCCGAGCGTTCGAGCCTCTCCCTGTGTGTTCGACAGGTAGAGAGTTTTCACGCTCACCGGTCAGTGAGAATACTTCCGTGTTTACTGCCTCGGCTGGCTATTTTCATGAGCAGCCGAGGCGTCGCTCCGTCAGTGTGTGTGATACCAACGCTCGGCCTTTAGCTAAAAGGAGCAGGCCTATGGTGTCTGATATCCACACTTCATCTCACAACGTGCACCAGTCGCATGGTTTTCGCCTGGCCGCTTTGTGTGATGTTGGCGCGAAATCACTGCCCGCCTCTCATGTCCCGTCTAGTCGGTCTGCGAAAGACGGCACCTTGACAGATCATGCAAATGAGAAGGCGGGGCTTCCCGCATTGCAACACTCCGCCGTTTTCTCTCAATGGGATGAGCAACGGCGGCTTGTTAGCAATGCGGACGGTGTCGGCTCACTTCCTCTTTTTGTGAATGAAGTGCTTCTTGACAGGAATGCCATTCATTCTCGCGCTGTTCAGGGACATGGAACTCCCAATGGGGATTTTTCATCTCCCTTTCGAGGGTGGCCCGCCTTGGGCCAGGACAGCAGAGTTTCTCAGCTGTCCGGTGGCGGTCAGGGCCAAATTGAACTATGGCAGGTTCCTCGATCTGTTCCCGCGATCTCCGGCACAACCTTTTTCCAACCGCTTCACAGTCTGGCAGGAGAGATGTCTCCTGGACAGCTGGTTGCAGCGTGTTCTACGGGAAGGGTATCTCATTCAGTTTTGTTGCCCCCCACCGCCCTTCATGGGCGTAGTGGAGACAGTGATACCGCGTCCCGCTCAGGCTGCCGCTCTGTCAGCAGAGATTGCAGAACTGATGGCGAAGGGAGCGGTAACTGTGGTCCCGTCAGGCCAGAGGGACGAGGGATTTTATTCCCGCTGCTTCCTCGTGCCAAAGAAGACGGGGGGCGTGAGGCCAATTTTGGACCTCCGCCTTTTCAACAAAACGGTGGCGAATCTGAAGTTCCATATGCTTACGGTGCGACAAATGCTGGAGGCATTCCTTCCCGGCGATTTTTGCACCAGCATAGACCTCAAGGACGCTTACTTCCACATACCGATAGCTCATCGGCATCGGAAGTTTTTGCCTACCTGGGTGTGGCGTACGAATATACCAGACTCCCGTTTGGATATGCGCTCGCCCCCAGAACCTTCTCCAATTGTGTGGAGGCGGCGTTGAGGCCACTGCGCCGGCAGGGCATCAGGATCCTGGCGTACCTGGACGACCTGCTGGTACTGGCTCCGTCGCCTTTGTTGGCTCTGATGCATACCGCCACGGTGGTGCGGCATCTCACCGACCTGGGGTTTGCAATCAACTGGGAGGAGAGTGCTCTGTGGCCGGCCCGTCAGATTGTTTACCTAGGTATCAATCTGGACACGAGCGCCATGAGAGCACGGCTATCCGATTCAAGGAGGGAAACACTGGAGAAGAGTCTCAGTGTTTGCCGTCCTTCTCGAAAGATCGCGGTTCTGTCGATCATGCGCCTTCTGGGTCTCATGGCAGCCGCCCATGTGGTAGTGTCACTGGGCCTTCTTCACATGAGGTGCGTGCAGAGATGGTTCGCGCGGCTTCGTCTGGACCCTGTGAGGCACAGACGGCGCCTTGTGCGGATGCCGGGGTCGTTGTCAGCAGACCTCGACTATTGGAGGGACCGGCGCGTAATAGCGCACGGTGTTCCAATAGGCAGGGTGTCGGCTCACGTCGCTGTCTTCACAGACGCGTCTCTAAGCGGCTGGGGTGGTACATGTCTGTCCCAGGCCGTAGGTGGTTTGTGGGCCGTCGGAGAACGGCGCCACATCAACCTCCTGGAGTTGGAGACGGTGCTACTGGCATTGCGCCACTTTGTACACCTGGTACAGGGGCGCGATGTGCTGGTGCGGTCAGACAACCAGATCACAGTAGCTTACATCAACCGACAAGGGGGAGTCCGCTCGCCAGCGCTTCACCGTCTGGCGGTAACGCTGTGGCGATGGGCTCATGTCAATCTCCGGTCACTGACAGCGCGGCACATTGCCGGCCGTCTGAACGTCGGGGCGGACCTGATGTCTCGGGGCGGGCCTCACCCGGGCGAGTGGAGCCTACATCCTCAGATAGTGGCTCAGCTCTGGACCCGGTTCGGCAGAGCAGGGGTGGATCTCTTTGCTTCGAGAGAGAACGCGAAGTGTCCCCTCTGGTTCTCTCTGAGACAGCAGGACCAGCCTCCGCTGGGCGTGGATGCGTTCGCGCATGCCCCCTGGCCGGGGGCGCTGCTGTATGCTTTCCCGCCGATGGGGCTGATTTTACCATTGTTGGCCAGGGTGCGGTCAGAGGGTGCATCAGTGATACTGATAGCGCCGGACCGCCACTGGGCGAGATGGTATGCAGAAGTGATGGCCATGACTACTGTAGAACCGTGGCACATCCCTCATTGGCCGAACGCTCTGTCCCAGGCGGAGGGCTCAATTTGCGCACCTCCAGTCTTGGGACGGCCGCTGGTGGCCTGGCTCTTGAACGGCGGAGATTGTCTGATAGGGGACTCTCTCCGGCCGTGATCTGTACAATTCGGAGCGCGCGCGCGGCTTCCACTGCCTTGGTTTACTCTGGCAAATGGGCTGCTTTTGCGCGTTGGTGTGAGGAAAGGGACTTCGCTCCCGAGTCATGCTCGGTCGAGGCGATTTTGGAATTCCTTCAGCACCTGTTGGATCATGGTGGCGGTTTGGCAGCATCCACTATCAAGGTGTATGCGTGTGCTATTTCCGCATGCCATGAGGGGTTCGCCAAAACTACGGTTTTCGGGCATCCCCTGGTTAAACGCTTCCTGGCCGGCACGCGCCGTCTTCGCCCTGTGCGTAAGGCTGCGGCGCCGCCTTGGGATTTGCTCTTGGTTCTGGATGCGCTATGTAAAGCGCCGTTCGAACCAATGGAGCGGATATCTCTCAAGTGGCTATCGATTAAGACCGCGCTGCTCCTTGCTCTTACGTCGGGCAAGCGGGTCAGTGATCTGAGGGCGTTGACAGTTTTTCTCATCACGGGTGATGGGAGCAAAGCTGTGTTGCGCACGGATCCATCTTTCGTTCCGAAGGTGGTCCGGGGCGCCTATAGGGCACGGGATTTGGAGCTGGGAGCCTTCTATCCTCCACCTCATGCGAGCGAGGAAGAGGCCCGCCTGCATTTGTTGTGTCCTGTGCGTGCGTTGACGTGTTACGTCCAGCGCACGGCTGCGGTCCGCACCACCCCCCAGTTGTTGGTTTGCCACGGCCCAGGGAAGGTGGGTTCTCCGTTGTCGAAACAGCGTCTCTCCCATTGGATCTGTGAGGGCATCGCCCAGTCTTACGTGACTGCGGGTCGTCCTCTGCCTGGTGCTGTTCGGGCACACTCCACAAGGGGTGTGGCCACGTCAGTTGCCCTGTTCAATGGTGTGTCAGTGGAGGACATCTGTGCGGCGGCGACTTGGTCATCCCCGTCTCCTTTTGTCCGTTATTACCTTTTATCCATGTCCTCTGTCTCTGTGGCGTCATCTGTGCTAAACACAGCCGCCGGTGCGAGCCAGCGTTAGACAGGATTTTTTCATGTAGGTGTTCGGCTCGAGTCGCCGGGTCTTCTGTGAAAGAGTCAGAATTGACCACGGCAGGTCTCGCCGCTACTGGAGAACCGGTTTGAGCTGCGGGGTCTTTTCCTGCTAGGAAAGCAGACGTGACTCACTCAGGTCTCACCGGTTCGGCTAAGGTAGGAGCGGGCCCGTCTAGTGACGTTCCGCTCCTGTTTATGTGTGAGGCTGGGACGGGCTTGTTACGGAGTAACCGCTTTGGTCCAGCTCTCGCCCCACGTGCCTCTCCTTGCCCTCGGCTGTGATAGACTGAGTGTGGCGGGGTGGGGCCAGTGCTTGGGTCGGATCAACTGTTAGTATGGTCTCGCCTTGGAGCCCTGGCTTGTGTCCTGACTGGTTTCCCTTACTGGGGCCAGCAAGAGTGTATGGTGCGGTCGTGTAGCTCCGCTTATGCCAATAGGAGCTAGCCCTGTGGGGCGGAGCTCCACGAAATAGAACGATGGTTACGTATTGTAACCCTAGTTCTATGAGTGGAGCGGAGCCCCACAGGGAACAGACTTGCTGACCCCGCAGTCTGCTCGCTGAAAATTTCGGTTAGGAGCAGATGTGCGGGCGTAGCCCGCTTATACAGTGGTGCACCGGACCTGGTTGGACACAGGTGCGTGTATGTTTTTTTCTTCAGTCAATGTAGCTAGCTGGGTTTCGCTAGCCAATAGGAGCTAGCCCTGTGGGGCTCCGCTCCACTCATAGAACTAGGGTTACAATACGTAACCATCGTTCCACTGGCTGGCTATAGCCTACAACGTTAGCTACGAGGTGAACGTCAGGCTACGGCATAGGCAGGCGCGCAGATTGGCTGGAGGCGCAAACTGTCGGCAATTCGTCCAAAACATTTCTAGAGACTCACCGGATCGGAGAAATCCACAGCCTGGCTCCTGGGTCAGGGTATCATCGTATAATTCCTTATTCCATTATAATTTCAAAACGAGTTTTATTGTTGTTTTGTAATATTTTATCATGAATATGATAAATAAATGCTGCATGTAGTTAAAGAAAGTGTTATTCAGTTTTTCATAAGCTAAAATTGACTGTAAATCCACTTTAAAGCTGATATTTCAAATAAATAACTGACTTAAGGAAAGTGCCCCCCAGCGCCCATGGGCGGTTCGCCTCTCTTCCTCCTGTCCTCCTCAGTTTTTTGAGTCACCAGCCGCCACTGATATATATATATATATATATATATATATATATATATACATATTTGTCTTAAATGGATCCCCAGACTGTCCTGAGTGCACAGCTATGTCACATGCCATGTTTCTGACATGATATCCAGTCAATATAACATTTTTCATGATTGGACATTCCTGACATACCTTGACCCAACCCACATTGAAACCTCTCCAGAGAAGTCATATTATTTAATATTCTCATCGGATTTTGCACAGTATATGTTGAAATATTGAAGAACTGATCCAATGTGTTGTTTGGCAGATATATACAGAGTTTCAGGGTGTAACTGGCCTTCTTATTTGAAATTCTGAATAAACGGAAATAAAATATTCAATTTATACTGTGTACTTAGTCACATTACAGTAATTTGGTAATATCTATGTTAATTATTTAATCAGATTTAACATCTCACAGGTCTTAGCTTTCACCAGATACCAGATTTACCAAATTTGACCTTGTAGTTTAAAAGATAAAGCAGTTAAAACAGGCTGGACAAATTTGGCCGCGAACAACTTGGAAAGGGGGGCAAACAGGAACACAATAGAAGGGTTAAAAAGAGGGAGGCCACATATAAAATAGTTTGTAATTCCTACACCGTTCACCTGATTTGGATGTAAATACCCTCAAATTAAACCTGAAAGTCTGCAAGTAGAGGACATCTTGTTTCATTTCAAATCCATTGTGGTGGTGTATAGAGCCAAAATGATGAAAACAGTGTAATGTTCAAATATTTATGGATCTAACTGTATACTAGTTAGATAATAGATACTTACAGTAGGCTATGAATAGGGTAGTATAGTACATATACTAGTTCTACTACCTCTCTGAGGTGTCTGTGTTCTACTACCTCTCTGAGGTGTCTATGTTCTACTACCTCTCTGAGGTGTCTGTGTTCTACTACCTCTCTGAGGTGTCTGTGTTCTACTAACTCTCTGATACGTGTGTCTATTCCAGGACTACCTTACTGATCTACAGTACCTACCCGTTTCTCTGTGTTCCAGGACTACTGTACTTCTCTGATACCTACCCATGTCTCTGTATTCCAGGACTACTGTACTTATCTGATACCTACCCATGTCTCTGTATTCCAGGACTACTGTACTTCTCTGATACCTACCCATGTCTTTGTGTTCCAGGACTACCTCTCTGAGGCTGATTTTGAGAAGCTGATTGGTTCCTCTCGGCCCAGTTTTCAGCGCTTACCCATGTGGCAGCAGAGCAACCTCAAGAAGAAGGCGGGGCTCCTCTGAGTGGGAGAGGCTTCAGTTGGGATGACAGCTACAGTGCATTAATGATGATGATGATGATGATGATATCTGCCATGCATTAATGATGATGATAATATCTACATTGCATTAATGATGATGATAATGATAACTACAGTGCAATGATGATTATGATGGTAATGATGATATCATATACAGTGTATTAATGAGGACGATATCTACAGTATGATGATGATGATAGTAATGATATCTACAGTGTATTAATGTTGATGATAATGATGATAACTACGTATTCATAATGATGCTGATAATGATGACAGCTCCAGTGTATTAATAATGATAATAATGACAGCTACAGTGTATTATGAGTAGCAAACTTCAGTTGCTTCATTAGATTGTTGAAAATTGTTTTTACATTGTTCAGAAATGGATGACGTGTGTTCCCATGGTATCAAGATCCAGTCAAACTAGTGTGAAATAAATAGTCCATTGTGGGGTGACCAGGGTTAGGGTTAGATCAGGAAAGGCTTGATCAGGTGATATTGAGTGATATTGACATGTTATTGAAAGATATTCCAGCCATTGGTTTTGAGTACTGCAGATACATTTCACATGCTTCAAATGGCATCATTCCTGTCCAAATCTGAATTTTGATTTTACATGTATTTTAATTTCATTCCATCATGCCAAGTTATGAAATATCAGCTCTAGATGCAAATCCTAGATGTTGTATGCATTTCTAATGATCACATCAACAAATCTTCTCAAAATAACACTGCAAATTAACCCCATAGAGTAATCAAAAACTTTAATTTCATGAATAAAAACAATAAACCATTACGTTTCTTCTACGTGTTTTATTTGACAGCTTGTGCAAGTCAGTGCAGTTCAGAGAAATAACATTGATGTTACAAGCACAGCCACTCTGCTTTCAGTTTGACAGAAGTCACAAGTCACCATATAAACAGCTTTGATATTGTCCAGCCAATTTTTTATATACCATACAAGAGTTTAGTTAAACAGGAAGGTTGATGGCAAAGAGCACTACATGACAGTACAGTATATTAAAAATCTGAAGTTACAAAACGCTGTACAATAACAAATCTGTTAGAGGCTACCAACTCAATAACATACAGCTCAAACATGAAGAATGGCTTGATACAGTTAGTGTTTCATATTGATAAAGTGAGTAGTGTTTCATATTGATACAGTGAGTTCTGTTTCATATTGATACAGTGAGAACTGTTTCATATTGATACAGTGAGCGCTTTCATATTGATACAGTGAGCAGTTTCATATTGATAAAGTGAGTACTGTGTTTCATATTGATACAGTTAGTACTGTTTCATATTGATAGTGAATGGTGTTTCATATTGTTTCATATTGATACAGTGAGTACTGTGTTTAATATTGATATGGTGAGTTCTGTGTTTCAAAGAAATGAAGGATCAGATGCATTTTGTTTGGAAGAATTGGCAGCTCAAGCCCTACAGCCTTGAAGATCACTGTTATGTGTGGCTTTTTAATAATGTGAACACTTTAACAATATTGCATGAATGATAGTCCTTAATTCCCGTTGCATGACATGATGTCTTCTTCCACACAGGGGATGGAGTGTGCGTCACATCCCTCTCATATACATTATATTCTACCTGCTGGGTTTGCTGGACAACAGACTGTCACCCCAGCAGTGTACTGTGTAAGACGCACTATCCCTGGACTCATGCTGACCAACATTGTCTCACGCTAACGGCCCACGGACATTGTGATTAGATAGCAAACAAGAAAACGCTTTCTATGAATGGATCATTAATAGGCAATGTACAGTATGGCATACATCCAAATAAAATAAGTAACTTATAGAATGTTTAAGTCATAGGCCTATATTTTAAAAGCCATGGATGCTTGTATTAATTAAAATGTACAGATAAAATATAATATATATATTGAAAAACAAGTAACATAAATGACTAGTAACGTGAAATTGATATGCCTAGCTCTGTTTTCCAAATCAACTTCAGCATGTAATATTTTATATAAGCTTCTCTAGCATCACTACCCTACACCTTCACAACAACAAAGTATACAGTACAACCCAGCTCAAATGTCTCGAGGAGTTGAGCACTAACCCTACCTCAGGTCAGACCAACTATGAGGAGTCGAGCACTAACCCTCAGGCCAGACCAACCATGAGGTGACAGGTACCGCAGCTATACTCTGTACGGGCGCCTGACACACCAGACCAGGCTCAGATACAATGAGTAGATACTGTCAAATACTTAATGTCAAACACGTACTGTCAAATACTTACTGTCAAATACATTGATTACATACTGTCAAATATAGTGTGTGCATACGCTGTGCCCTTGATCTGTTTGACGACCTACAGTTAAAGGGGACAGGGGACAGTCCCAACAGTGCAAACTCAAACATAAATCAAACGCACCTCACATTCTAATACATATTTGATCAATGTGCTTCACTCTGGTCTGCAGTTCACACATTAACTCTTCACAAACCTCACATTAGCTCTCTACAGTATGACTACTACTGTACACTCTGGTCCAAACCTCGCATTAGCTCTCTACAGTATGACTACTACTGTACACTCTGGTCCAAACCTCGCATTAGCTCTTTACTACAGTACACTCTCATCCAAGTCAAAATCATACTCTTTTTACGTAACACATCACCATAATAGGAAAGTAAGTTGTTAAGCATGAAAGATTAATATGTGCTGTTGTTAAAAACAGTTTTAGCTAAATTCAGAACCAAATATCTATTAGGCTATCCTGGTTAAACAAACATTTAAGGAACTGAACAACTTGGCCCTGGCACGAGGCACGTCTTGTTTAACTAGGCTGTTCTTTAACTTCTGCACTACCTTGCTTTCAGGTGGGGACAGGCACTGCTGTGTGAAGCGTCTACAAGGCGTCCAGGATCATCAAGTGCAGGAAGAGTCCAGCTGATGGGAGGACATCACCTCTCTTGGTGAGCAGAGGGATGTGGCGATATCCTAGAGAACAGGACATAGAACCCCAGAGAACAGGACATAGAACCCTAGAGTCAGCGCCTGATAGGCTAGGACTAGGTCAATAGCACATTGGAAGCTAAGTCAGTCAGACTTTATTTTGAGGCTTCATCTACACCGAAGACAGTTTTAACTAACAATCATCACATTCCAGCTAAGCCACATCTGAGCAGTTATTGTATATAAACAGAGATGCGGTTGATAGTTTGCTGACAGTTTTAGAATCTGTAGATCATCTGAACATGTATGGAGTTAAACATCTGTACACATACTGTAGGTATGGAGTCAAGTTGATGCCAAAAGTATCACCCACAAAGAAGAAGAAAAAAAATGGCAGCCTTACACCAACCGCCTTCTCGCCCAATTTCACTGTTGCAGACAAATTTCCAATGTTGAAATAAGACAGAGCTGTGTCAGTAAGTCAGAGTTGTGTCAGTAACACAGAGACCAGACAGAGCCGGGCCAGCCAGGTGTTGAAGGTGTAATACACCTGTCCTACATCAAATCACCCATCCTACATCACCATTCAACACACACACTACAGCAAACTAGGACGTGCCTCTCACTTGCTTGTCCGAGTGACCAATAAAATCACCCCCTTCCCTTCACCCCGCCTCCACATCAATGAAAAAGTCCAAGAAAAACATAATCATGATCACAATAAAAAATGACAAATGTTTGGTGTCTCAGTAAAAGTGTAGTCTATTCTACTCAGGAGCCCGTCTACAAGTTCCACTAGATGGAGACATTTGTACAGCTGAGTCAATGTTTTTCATTCAGTCCAAAGGGATCAATGGTATTCAATAGTCTGACCCATCTCCTCTCTGCCCTTTGGTATTGAACTTTGGTCCAGTTTTCAAACCTTCTATTATTAAGTTTTCTAACCCATGTGTTCTAAAATGTAGGTAGTGTATAATAATGCCTCCATCCCCATTGTTAGTGTGCTATGTGTTGTTCTAAATGTAAGGAATCTCGTAGGTTAGTATCGGGGTTACAGTAGGTGCATTGTGGGTACAATTCTCATTAGTTATAGTCATTATATTCACAACATACAGTAGATCAGATGAGTCTTATTTAGCTAACTGGATCATGTTGTATAGATCAGAGATAGAGTATGGCTAGGTCATATGTGACCATTTCAGTCATACTGTTAGCTGGGGAGTCTGTGAGGTTGAGTCAGACAGTTCAGCGCAGCTCTACTGTTGTGATTGACAATGAGGCACACAGAGAGAGGCTCGCGCTTGTAACGTAAGGAGTCTCTCTGGCTCAGACACAAGCAGCCTAGCTCTGCAAAGCTATTGGAGTTCTGTAGTTCCGCGTTCACTGCCTGAGATTGCATTTTGATCAATAACGTCACTCCGAGAGAGAAGCAGGGCAAATGTAACACAATGGTCTGTAGTTACAGTACATATTTATCATACTACACTGAATCCTTTCATTTAGCTGATGGTCGGACATGTAAAAAAGCTTGCGAGTTGATGGGATGATATGTATGAGGCGTGGGTGAATGAAACAATATTCATAAGATACATAATGTCTCATATATTACACTGAACCTTTCGGTGAAGGTGCGAGCGGTCGGACATTTCACATTTGCAGGAACTGTCTGACAAGGTAGCCCTCATAGGAAAATATGCACATTTTATATTCACAACATAGATCAGATGACTCTTATTTAGCTAGTTGAACCATGTTTGATAGATCAGAACTTATGGCTCGGTCATATGGATATGAGTCCCAAGTGGACGGTCAGTGGGCGGTTATTGTCCATGCCATTGTCAAGACTACTCCAAACTTCTCAAGCTAGCTAGATTTTGTAGGCTGAGAGGAATCCAATGATGTCCATCTCTTGATATTTGGTCGATTTTACTGACTGCTAAATCGTCAAGAAGACGGCCAATTTCGGCCAACAAATGTACATGTTGATGACATCCACCGTGGGTGGAGGACAACAGGTTTACTAAAAAAAAAGAAAAAAGATTTATTTATTTATTTATTTATTATCACGAGAAACATTTCCCCACTTGCGTGAACTTTCTTTTTCCCTATGCTTAATAGTTTTGGCATCAATTTACCTCCTCTCAAAACAGCCTTACCATTCTGTATACTCGTGAGAGGCAGGGAGTACTGGCCGATGAGGTCGTTGGCAGAAGTAGCATCGTAGTCCTCCACCACAAAGCGCACTATGGCCAGCTCAGCCACCTGGATGTCGAACCTGAAGTTCTCATTCCACATGGGGTTGAAGCCTGGGAGGGAACACGGCTCTTTGTAACTGTCCAGTGATTGCATGTTCTTCTAAGTGACTAGGTAGTCAGCAGGTGTGAACAGGGGTCAGTAACAAGCTAGCTCTGTACCCTGGGGTCCTGAGTCCTTTGTGTGTGTGTGTGTGTGTGTGTGTGTGTGTGTGTGTGTGTGTGTTTTGCTCACCATTGTTCTCGATGGAGTGGGTCTCTTTGCTAGTTGTGTCTGAAGGGACACCGTAGATCTCTACCCTCACCAGCGGGTCCACAATGGACTTACTTTTGTCCTTGTTCAGCTTGGGCAGCTGCTGAGCAGAGATGACCTGTCCAGACACACCCACAACATCCATGGTTTAACTGTGCCACAAAGCCTGTATTTGTCAAAGAATGTTTCAACGCAGCCTCATTCATTAATTTCACTGGTCTCACACTTGAACTTGTCTTATCAAAGCAAAGCTGATTGCTTAATTTAATGGCATTCTATTATGTAGCCTGATAGCTCTTGCCTGTACAACAGTACTGTGTATGAAGTAAGCACACTAGCTGAGGGTAAATTGAAACCACCTGAACAACACACTTCAGAGTTCCTCTTTGCTGGAGCCTCGCTTCCTTACTGATGCACAACTCTCTGTTCCAGCTTAGGCTACATTCTCTCTCCATGAGTGGAAGGTCTTTGGCTACAGTATGCTCTCTTGCTATGACGTGGAAGGTCTTTAGCTATGTTCCCTCACCATGATGTGGAAGGTCTTTGGCTTGAGACAGGGCCCCTTGGAAAGGGTGGTAGGGTCAAACTGGGAGGCTGGGTCTCTCTGGAACGCTGGTTTCAGAATGTAGCCGCACATGCCGTTGGGTCTGAAACGACCCTGGTTCAAGTCCATCTCCTTGGAGGGCGTCTGGAAGTTCAGCGCCACTACAAAACAGAGCAGGGGAGAGTGAGGAGGGTGGGGCTCAAACAGAGCAGGGGAGAGTGAGGAGGGTGGGGCTCAAACAGAGCAGGGGACAGTGAGGAGGGTGGGGCTCAAACAGAGCAGGGGACAGTGAGGACGGTGGGGGGTGGGGCTCAAACAGAGCAGGGGACAGTGAGGAGGGTGGGGGGTGGGGCTCAAACAGAGCAGGGGACAGTGAGGTGGCCCGGGGGTGGGGGGGGGGGGCTACTGTATGTCTATGGTGACAATGGTTAATTGTGATGAATGGATTTATATGAACAAATGGATCTGATTCATGGACACCATGTCAACTAAATGGACAGTGTAAATCAGTGTAAACCAAACAGTGCTATGATACTCAATGGCAGTATCGAGAAAACAGAGTTTTCTGGCAGGGGCTCGGCTAGCGTAGCCTAGCTTACCTATCTGACAGCCAACATTCCACATGGGTACAGGGTTGTAGTTTGCGTAGCCTAGTATAGCCTAGCGTACCTATCTGACATTCTACATGGGCACAGGGTTGTAGTTAGCGTAACTTAGCGTAGCCTAGCGTACTGTACCTATCTGACAGCCAATGTTCCACATGGGCACAGGGTTGTAGTTAGCGTAGTTTAGCGTAGCCTAGCGTACCTATCTGACAGCCAACGTTCCACATGGGCACAGGGCTGTAGTTGGAGGAGTCTGTGCGGGAGCCGGCTGGGTAGATCCTGCTCAGCTTGTCCATGTTGTGGCAGACAAAGGCTCTGGCTGGAGAACAGTCCAGGAAATGCACAGTTAAGATACAACACTGAACACCACACAGCATTCATAACACCCCACTCGCAAAATGTTTCTAAGTGTTCATGAGATATAGCTTGATCCTGGTCTTTTCTAGATCTTTAAGGGCTGGTTGCACAGACATGGATCAAGCCTAGTAGTCATGAACTAAATTGTACTTTCAATGGACAATCTGCATTGAAAATTCAATTTGGTCCAGGACTAGGCTTAAAGGATTAACATGGTAATTCAATATAACACTTTCCAGATATCTTTAGGCAACAACAAAACAAATGTGTTTAACTATTTCAGAATTCATCCATAAAAATTATTTTAAAATATGTTTTTATAGGTCTGAATCTGCCACTCAAAAAGTTCACTCACTCAAAACTGGGCGTGATTCATTACAACTGATTGACAGTTCTCTGAGCAAATGACCAACTGGAATCATTATGATTGACAGACGTGTGCCCCGTTACCATAGCTACCACCGCTCCGAGCTAGACAACACGAGCTAGATCGCACAACAGCCAGATCAATAGCCATTTTTCTAGCTGCTAACCAGGGGCATTTACAAAGTCCTTAATATTATATTAACCCCCAAACATTATAAAGATACACGCTACCTAACAGGCCGTATCCTCGAATTTGCATTAGGCCTATTTGGGAAAAGTACGATAAAAGTATAACGACGACACGTCTCCCCCACGACACAGGAAAAAGCAGCCGGCCACGCAAGCTTGGAGGCTTGGGCTATTAGACTAACGTTATAGCTTTCAGCCAGCTACGAACAGTAGCCTACCTATTTAGTCAAATAATTGCAATTGTGGGTCTTGCCAGAAGACAGATCATTTGCGCTGTGAAACCGACATAACATCCGCATTGTTCACCAGTCTAACGTTATTTATCTTAGTAGGTGTCCAACAAAGCCAGTTGAACACTGAAACGTTACTGTTCTGGGTTCAACATCTGTCAGTTGTGGTGATGTAAGGAATCGAGCGGAATACCACTGCAATAACTGATTATTGGTCAGATCAATTAAATCATTATAGCTCATTTCACATACAAAGGCAACACGATACATTTTGCAGAAAGGGGCTGGGGATGTAGCCTACATATAGGCTAGCCTACTGATCCTACTAATATGTGGCAGACTGCATGCGTAGCGCAGCGATTCAACATAATCGATGAGTTTGGAGACAGAGGGCCGTGCACCACGACTCCGTGAGCGCAGCGGTAAAGGGGTATAGCCTACTCCGGAGTCTGGAGACTAACAGGTCATGCAGTCAATAGATCTCGTTTTGAATGTTATTGTAATGCCCTCTGGTTATAATATAATATCGCTACTGGAGCTGTTTAATCCCAAAATGCGCAATGCTTCCTGAAGTTGGGTCGGATCGAGGTGCTGGGATGATCAACATTATGTGGAGCAGATGCCACAGTGATGATAAGCCTTACACAACTTTCAGAATGTTTTGCAGAATTACAATTATTTGGAGTTGTAAATTATGAAAGGAACATAACTTGACTTAATATCTTCACCTCCACCCACCCTGAAATGTAGTCATAATTTTAGCACAGTAGCCTCTATATGCGCATCACAACGCTGCAATACAAGACCTTAGGACAAACGATTCAGTACACAGCAGGTGTGTTTGATCAAGTTAAGATCTCAATGTGAGAATAAATAAATGACAAAAACCCGCACGGGTAGGCCTACGTCTTTATTTTCCTAAGTAATTGTTGCGCATACAACATGACATTAAATTAAGACATAGGCTACTTTCTCATAAAACAGGGCGGTGTTGTAACATTTATAATATCATTAGGTGACATTGGCTGCAACCTGTCCTCCAGGACCTGCACACCTCCAGAGCCCTGAAGCGCGGGACCTGGACCTCCCGAGTCCCAGTATTGGAAATGTAGTGATCTGGCTACAAGAAAAGGGGGCAAATTATAAAAGCGATTAGTAATAGCATCGTTATTTTGCATATGCAAAACAGCATAAATTACAACAATAGGCTATTTATCAGTAAGTCTACATTATATCGAATTAAGTTTGAGCGAGAGATAATCGGGAGATTCTTGTGGAGACAAACTGACTTATATCCAACTTTGACTTCGTAACGTTGCCTATTGTATTGGCCTATACAACAAAGCACGCTCACAACAGTTCTGGGGCCTCATTTATCATTGAGGTACGCCTTCTTTTACACGGTCTTTTTCGCGAGTTCAGGCGTACGCCATTTGCCCCCCCCACATTGCGATTTATCAAGCCGTAAGGGCGAAAATTTAGTCGCCTTTCTCCGCGCTTTTGTAGGACACCTCTCCAGTTGGCGTACCGATTTACACGGTGTTCTACGCCCTTCTTGAACACAGGGGGAACTGGCGACGCAGGTGGTGCGTCGGTGAATTACTATGTTTGACGGAGAGAATAAGAGCGACAGTTCATGAACGCACATACATTTAGGCTAATAGCCCAATTCAGCACAAACATATATCGCAATGCAAGATAAGACGTGTCCTCTAACCGGCTCATTCATGCTCCGATATGGATTCGTTCCCCAAAATGAACCTATGCGCTGTCCCAAACCTTTCCGCGCTATATGTCACACACCTAATGCAGGCACTCCATCAAACGGCAATAATTGACCAATTAGATTGTCATTAATATGTGATCATGTGGACCTGTTTGCTCTTTTGTAAGCATATAAATGACAGTCCTCCTGTGCGTAATGCGAGCCTAAATGAATCCGGCGCTACTCGGCCTACTAGCCGAGATAGAACTCCAAAGAGGTGACGGCGATGGCGACTGCACCCACATAAGGGCACCATCAATGAATGAATACGTCTATGTGAATCGCTAAAATGTGCACACTAGAAATACCCAAATCATATGTGACGCCGACATGCTCATCACAAGTGTAGTGGCACGGTGGCCTGGCTCCACGCATGACTCATTCATCCTGGCGCACAGCAGGGTAGGGCTAGACTGGAGGCAGGCGCTGCGCGTGACGGCTGGCTTGGTGTGTGCATAGCCAAGATACATATTCTTTGTCTTTTTTACTTTAATCTTTATTAGCATTTTCCATCCATACAACGACAATACCATAAAACATAAAAACTTACAATAACAGCTTATGGGTACTTCCATCCATGCAGCTTTTTTTTCTTACTCAAATATGACAATTTTAATACTAGTGGTATCATCACACTTCCTTCTATAATCCATCCATTTTTCCCATCTCCCTTCAAACTTTCCTTCCTGCATCCTCAATGCATAAATAAATCTCATAAATCTCCTCCACAACACCCACCACTGCTCCTTGGTTGGGGGTTCCACCTTATACCAAGCCCTCATTATTGTCTTTTTACTAGCAACCAATAGTAATTTCACTAGGTATCTGTCCCCTCCTTGTACATCATTCTGTTATGTTTGCCAAGATGTATATTCAAAGCTGATAAGAATGAGAACCAGTCAAGACCCCACCACAAAATGAGGACCCAAGCCCTCAGCCCCCTCCCCGTCATGAGGTTTACCAGCGGGGCCAAAGGGCCCACACTGAGGTCATGCGCCAGCTATGAAGACACAAACAAGTAAGGTTCACATTTCTACCATTTTATTGTCTGTTGGTGGGTGACTGTGTGAGGTGTGTGAGTGCGTTTGTGAGTGAATGTGTGAGGTCCGTGAGTGTGGTAGTGAGTGACTGTGTGAGGTCCTTGAGTGTGGTAGTGAGTGACAGTGTGAGGTCCGTGACAGCATGTGTGAGGGAATGAAGTGCAGTGAGGATGTCCTGTTGGCTCTGGTGGTGTAGTGTGGTGACCTCCACCAACTGCTGCACAACTGCCCCACAACTGCCCCAATCCCTTCTGCCATTTCCCTCTGGGCCTCTAGGGTCATGAGCCTCCAGCACAGCGTCTGATAGGAAGCCCAGCCCTCAGGGAACCTTGAGGCAGGGACGCTGGCAGCCGGAGGTGGAGGCGTGGGCGGTGGAGACGGAGACGGCGGCGCTGGAGACGGCACTGGAGGTGGAGGCTGGTGCGCTGGATGTAGAGGCTGCAACCGGCGGGGGCACGACCGTCAGGTCAAGGACCACTGCAGACTCCCCCTCCTCTGAGTCCCACCCCACGTCAGAGTCTGGAGAAACAATTTCAGTCATTTTCTTTGAGTTTGTCTGTTAACTTGATTATGCATTAAACATTTTATTGTGTAGCCATATTCAATTGATATGTTTTTCTGTTGGCAGCCAAATAAATGCTTAAGTGTGATTTCCCGGGTGATTTAGATGAGAGTCTAAATTTCCCAGAGGGGAAAATGTTTCATGTGGTCTAACATTATGAAGTGGTCATCTGTGTTATCGTTCCCTGTTTTTGGTCCTAAATCATTCATAGCCTACCACAGAATGTGTGGAATGTTTGCTTTCCTCACACATAATACAGCATGTCCGTGTAGCCTACGCCAAATACAGGATGCATGAAACATACAGTAGGCTACCTAAACTAGGAGCAATCAGACAAATGTAGGCTCGTACAAATAGCTTACCTTCCGAAGATGATTTTCTTTCCTCGCGTGGACCTCACCAACAAGCACATGCACCTCCGTCTCCGAAAGGTTTCTCTTCTTTCCGCGTTTTTCCATAAACGTATTTATCTGTCCCTATGCTCCACGCTATATTATGTCGGTTCCTTCCGGGGTATCCCCGTTGTGCCGTCATAGTTTTGACCATATATGGTTGGATTTGGGCGTGGAGAGGGCGGAACACGGGGCGCGTGCGCGTACGCTCTCTTCCCCGCCCGTCTCGGATTTCTCGTGCAGAAAAGGGCATACGACTTTTTTGATAGATCCGAAAAGCGTGTAAATATTCTCGTCGTACGCTACATTGTGCATTTTCCGCGTTTTCGTCGTACGCCCTCTTTTACACCTGAATTTACACGCTCTTTGATAAATGAGGCCCCTGGTAGGCTATCGCTTCGGAAACCTTACAGCACAGTTTGCACCTGGTGCAAGTAGATTTTATGCCAGGGAAGGGTACAGTATGATGCGCTGTGTCTCTGCCATTGCACTGGAGGGCTAACGTTACCAAAAGCAAATGCATTGAGAGCTAACGTTAGCATGCTAGGATAATTACCACAGCTAGCTGACATTCCAAACATTAGGCTAGCTAACGTCAACATGCTGGATAAAGACAAATAGCTAGCTGGATCAGACAGCTTTTTAAAAACTGTTGCCAATTACAGCTAACGTTATGGTTCGTTTATCTAACATTAGCTAGGTTGGCTACTCAGACACGGAGATCATGGTAAAAACATCCCAATATGTATGACAACCACAAATACAATTAGGCCTATAAAACGTACAAATTATATAAAATTAAGAGACTGCAACTATTCAATTATTCTCAAGATGAGAAAGGGTTCAGAGCTGCCTTACCATGTTGGATAGATGGTGAAACGGCGCAAAGACAGAAGGTGCGGGAGGCAGACAGATTTCTGTTGGAGGCGGTGCAGGGGAGTGGAGGCGGGATTTTCAAACTTTAGGGTGACGTCAACAAAGGGAAAAACGTCACGAATTCGGAGTATTTTTACCCCGAGTCAAATTGGACTGAAAATGTTACGCTTCCAGTTTCTCAAAAACGACAAAACGGATATATTTAATGTTTTTATTGTGTTTCTTCAATGTCCTATTGTGCAAATAGCACGTTCAAACTCAAAAAAAGTGAAAATTACCATGTTAATCCTTTAATCCATGTCTAGGCAACCGGCCCTAAAAGTCTATGTTTGCATGTTATTGTCCTAGGCTGAGACATCCTGTTGGACAGTGTACTGTACCTGTATATGCAGTGTCTTTCCTTACCGGAGGTCTCAGCCAGGCTCACAGCTTTGCTCTCCTTGAAGGAGGACATCTCGTAGAAGGCCTGGTTGTCTCTGGCGTAGTCGAACCCGTTGAAGTGGACGCTCTTACAGTAGATTACTAAATCAGACAGCAGCTTCGACAGCTTTATCTTTGATTTCTTTGAAGAAACAGGAAAGATCTTTTATAGTTTCTATCAAAATAAGATTTAGATTAATTTAAAACAGACATGTTTAGCATTGAGGGGCGGCATGTAGCTCGGGAGGTAGAGAGGCCAGCTGGGGATCCCAAGGTCCCTAGTTCTATCCCAGCTCCCGGCATGTGCCGAAGTGTCCTTGAGCAAGACACTGAACCACAAAATTATTCACCTGCAGCATGGTGGCGCAGTACCTTGTACTGTCGTCTCACAGCAATAAGGTTTCCCGGGCCTTTCTGTGCAGTTTGCGGTTTCTTCCCAAAGAACCGAATAAGAAAGACATGCAGAAGAACAGATGTTCTTCAGTCCGGTCCCTGACCAGGACTTGGACTGAGCACTTGGGCGCCATGAACGATGGCTGCCCACTGCTCCTGGCTGCCCCTGGAGGAGGACGGCTCAGGATGGGGGAAATGCAGGGAGCAATTCCCACCGGCGGCCCCCAAAAGGTGCATGTGTGCGCCATGAGCCATGTCGCCACTCACAATGTAATGTGTGTGTGTCACTGTGTGGCAAAATAAAGATCCCTTTTTTTTATAACTGTCTTTTCCTTGACCTATGATGTGGAATTTGAATATGGCTTTAGTGGCACAAGAGAAATTCGGCACAAAAAAATGTCAAAATCTCTTGGACAAGTTGAATGTTTTTGTCTCTTGGCAGCGCTACGACACCTTTGCTTTGGTTTTCTGTCCATTCTGCTTAGAGTCTGCCGCCTCGTCCTCCTCCGACACACTGTCCTCATCCTCAACCGAGCTGTTGTTGTTGAACGCTGCATCCAGCTTGTTCAAACGCTTCCCCTTGACAATGAACCTCCGCTTCAGCTCCTGCAGAGAGAGAACCGTTCAGAACACATCCATATCATGTATATCCATATATTAATGTATACCGTAGACCTATATCTATATATTCATGTATACCGTATATCCCGATCATATCATCCATATATGTGTGCTTTAGGGGTGTCATGATTTCGATTTGAAATAAAAATTTGATTGAAATGGGCATTTGATTTCGGTCATCGAAGTCAAAAGCAGGATCAAAAACAGCCCATACTTTCCCCCTCACTCTCCCAGTCACAGCCCAGGTGAATCACTGCCTATCATCAGCCAATGAAAGACGGAAATTTGTGTTACGCAATCTATCATTTGAAATCCCTCTGGGAGACAGCACCACAGGCCTCTGCCACATTTCTTTACACTCTAAAGCATTTTGGTGCAACTTCGGTTGATTTTAAATGTGCTGAATAAACAAAGGTGACCTTGACCTTGACTGTACTATAGAGGCTTTTTATTGTCAATATAGTATTGTCTCCCATACAGTATCTATCCCTGTGTTATACTGTAGAAAGTAGAGAGGAGGGAGATGCAATGAGAGAGAGGGAGAGAGAGAGAGGAGATAGAAGGAGAGAGAGCAAGAGAGGGAGACGGGGAGAGAGAGAGAGAAAGAGAGAAGAGCGGGTTAACTTACAGACACATTCTCCCTATTCCACAGTGAGAAGAAACGACTCATCATGATTATTTACTTGCTTAAATGAGAAGAGGAGCTGCTGCAGGCATTCCCAGGATGCCTGGTGAACAAACTCTAACAGCACACCCCTGTTCGCATGGACATGCAATTACTTTTTGGCAACAGTCCTGCCCCCAGTCATCTTGAGTCAAACCAGGTGCTTTTAATCTTCACACACGTCACATCCACCTCTTGTAGGGACTTGCCTGTTCTGCTGACATGATAGCAGTGGTGGCCCTGAGGGTTTGGACAAGGACTGCTGATCAGTAGTAGTAATGTAAAGCTAACCCTAACCCGTCTGATCAGTAGTAGTAATGTAAAGCTAACCCTAACCCGTCTGATCAGTAGTAGTAATGTAAAGCTAACCCTAACCCGTCTGATCAGTAGTAGTAATGTAAAGCTAACCCTAACCCGTCTGCCAAGGAAGATGGGGTGTGTGGTGTGAGCTGCCAACTAAACAGCTGTCCTTCTGCAAGACTATTATGCAAATCGTGGATTTTAAAATATCACTACAGTGATGCACAATGAATCTAATGAACTACTTTTTCATTATCCTTATGTTCAGTCTATTAAGAATTAAAAACATTTTTTAAATAATGAGTTAGGGTTTATTAAAAGCCTCAAAAGACAGGAAAATCAAATGACCAGCAGAACCCTAACAAGGTTTTTAAAGCACACCGCTGTGAATCAGAATCTGATTTATTTAACCAGGTAGATTTTCACATATACTAGGGATTTGTTTTGGACTGTTGGTGCATGACACTAAATATACAAGTACTGTGGCTATGTTGGTCTACTGTACTTCAAACAACATCACTACAGAGTAGGTTGCTTAGGATTCAGACCTCTGGCTTTGACTACTGTACAGGATGTAGCCACCGAATTATCAAACCTGAATACACTGTAACCTGATGTCATGTGGCATCGCCCAGGTGGGTGCTGTGTTGGTCATCTCCCTGTAGATAATGTGTGTTGATTGCTTAAGTGCCTTCACCCAGTTTATGTCTAAATTATCTCTAAGGGCCCTATTTCCGTGCTGGCACTAAGTGGCATTAAATGGTAAATAAATGGTAAATGGACTGGACTTATATAGCGCTTTTCCACCTTAGCGGCACTCAAAGCGCTTTACAATGGCCTCTCATTCACCCATACACACACACATTCACACACCAATGGCGGTAGCTGCCATGCAAGGTGCTAATCTGCTCATTGGGAGCAATTTGGGGTTAGGTGTCTTGCTCAAGGACACTTCGACATGTGGACAGTCGGAGCTGGGATTCGAACCACTGACCCTTCGATCACTGAACGACCCGCTCTACCAACTGAGCTACAGCCTCCCCTGACCAATCGCCAGTTTCATCTGTCACAAACAGAATATTTTCCACCTCTGTTGAGTTTGCCAATTTCATGGTGAGCAATGAAGGCGATTGTGTGACTAAGGGTCGGCGCAGTAGGGGGTGTGACAGCGAAAGGTACTGTATGAAAGTTTGGTGGCAAATAAGTTGCGTTGATGTCCAGCTAAACCAACTAGACCACCTCCTGGGCCCTGTTTCTGAACACTGTCGGTATTTGGGCCCTGTTTCTGAACACTGTTGGTAACTCTGACGCTAAATGGAGGACGCTGGAGCTTTAAGAAAAAAAAAAAGTTCTGATTGGCCATTATAACAACAAACCCCCACCACATTCATGTATTGGTTCTAGTTTTGACAGGATTGGTGTTGTTACCTGCAAGGCATCTCCAACCTCTTTTACAGTTATGCAGGCGGTGCTCTATCATGCTAAATTACAACACACTTAACCACACCATCCTCATTTTGATGGTGTGGTAGTTACCGACACAGTTCTGATTTACCACATTAGGGCCATAAATGTGTAAATGCCAACTGTGCTATCCCTGTCTAAAAACACTCTACCTACAGTACCTCTGGTGAGGGAAGGTTGCTGGACATCTGTTCCCCCAGAGGCTGTGTGAGCAGAGCGCTGCCCAGGATGGAGGTCATGTGCTGGGCCATCACTTTCTGCTGCTCCACACTGCAGTGGTTCTCCAGGGACAGGATCACTGGGTACTCAGAGGTCTGCACAACATGACAACAGTAGAACATCATCACTACATGACCACAGAGCAGAACAACACAATCAGAAATGACCATGGATTATGGATGAATATGATAAGCATATGGAAAATGTGATACAGCATTTTACTGTTAATTTTACTGTCATGAAATGACAGCAGGTTTTGCAGCTCAGGGGTGCATTCAAATTCAGCGAACATGGCAAACGTTTGCAAACTATTTTAAACTTTTCTCGGTTAGCTTTGTGTTTACCGCAAACTTTTGCAAATATAAGCGAATGGTCTGAAAAGGTAGTTTGTGGTGAACAAAAATAGACTCTGGACTGAAGAAAATGTAATTGTATGATTGAATGAATGAATTGAACACCAGAATCCCTTTTTACCTCTGACTAACATTAAATTATGTTGTACGGTGTCTAGAAAGGTAGAGAATTGCAATCCCCGGACCCCCTTCCCATCCCCCGTGAGCCTCGTGAGTCTAGGCCAGGGCCGAGGGACGGCCGTCGCCTGACCATAGGTCGCCTGACCGCAGGCCTTCACCAGAGGTCCCGGAGGTAAAGCCTCTTGGGGCTCCCGTTCAGCCTGTGTCTCCTGTGCCCATGAAGAGTGGTCCTCGATATAGAGAGGGGGATGGAGGGGGTCGTGCACCCCATAAGTATGCGCCTCAAGAGAAGAGGTGGCCAGAGAAGAAGAGGGGCTACGAAGAGCGACCCTGGTCACCCAACCAACCGAGAGATCAAGGGCGACCTCGGGATGACCTCAGGGTTCAGATGGAGGGTAAGAGGGAAACGGGGAAGAAGATTCGTCCTCTGATGCCACCGCCGCAGTTGACCAAGGGCGGGGGCACTCCAGCTCAATCACCTCCAGAGGAGCTGTTGGGCTCAAGGGAGGTCATCATCAAAGATCAGGATCAGGATCCAGAGAGTGAGTTTGATGTCTTGGAAGAATTCCTGAAGGGAAATGTCGTACAGGAAGGAGGCGATTTGGATGACGACTTTGCAGGGAAAGAGGTTGACATAGATCCGAACTTTTAAAGAGGTAACCATTTATGAGAGAATCAATGTTGCTAGCATTGTAATGAGAATCTATTCTGTGAAAGTTAACAATATTAACACAAGTAAAAAGTAACTGTTCTAACTCTGTGTGATCTTTGTAACTGTAATCATAAGACAGGGCCGTGCAGAAAAGTACCACTTCTCCTTTCTTTGGAAAGCCCCGAAGCTTCCATGGAGGGGAAATCAATCAATCAATCAAAGCTTTATTTGTATAGCGCATTTCATACCCAGAGGCAACACAATGCGCTTCGGGAAAGTGCGGGAAAGTGCATTGTCATCATCGTTAGTTGATATGATTTCTGTATTTGACTCTGTTCATAATGACTTGATAATAATTGTGGGATGATAGTCAGATGATGTGTGATTACCTTAAGAGTAAGGTGTACCATTGATTGGTTGATAATGTTGTGATGTTTAGAAAGAAGGAGGAGTGACAGGCCAAAGTTAAAATGATAAAAGATGATGTTTATGATGACAATGTTGGGATTCGTTCATACGGATGCCCCAGCCAACCATCCGTGTGGCAATGGGACTGGACCCCCCCGGTTTTAGCCTGTAGAAACTCTGCTATCCCGGACCTTGCTGTGTTGAAAGAAGAATCGTTACAAAGAGTGTCGTTGAGGAGGAGGACTTTGCTGCATCCGCATCGAGGACCCGGGGGTAGAATGAGTTGTCAGGTCAGGACCGTATAGGGTAGGGTGATAGAATTTGGCCGATTAAGTCACTCTCCTTCTAAATGTATACTTGTTATTGATTTATTACCTTGTAATCTGATTTTACTTGCTTATGCTTGTAGCCAAATGAATTAACATTTATCCAACTTTAATAAAATTGAGTTTTGCTTTTAAAGACAATAATTCTACTGTCACGTCACTCTTCCCCTCATGAAGCTAGTACTTCTAATGGGACTACATCCAAAATATATCATCTAGAAAATCCGTCTTGATCACAGAAGGACTCTCCATTCAAATGTACCCATTCAAAGAAAACTTGTTCACTGAATTTGAATGAATTACACACGTACTTTGAAGGCGTACTCCTTGATAGTCTTGATGACATCTCTGAAGAGCACTTTAGAGGTGAGTGTGTACCCGTGGTAGATGACAGGCTCTCCGTTGGCCCCGTCCCAACAGTCTAGCTCCACACAGCGACAGCTCTTCATCAAGGCCCTGAGGACAATGATAATGCTGTTAACATGTTGTTGTTGTTGTTGTTGTTGTTTTTGTGGTTGTCGTATGTTCACTTCACTAGTACAGAGGTATGGTAACAAAAAGTGAGGTTACCAGCGAGTGGCATGAACTATTAGGTCACATACTGCACCCCAAACACACACTCACACGCACGCAAGCACGCACGCACACACACACACACACATACACACATACACACACACACACGCACACACACACACACACACACACACACACACACACACACACACACCACATACCCCAAACACATGTCCAGAACACTTTTATAGAGATTAGGGTTAAACGTCTATGTGTGTATGCTGTAGACAGGTGTGTATGGAGACAGGTGTGTATGGAGACAGGCGTGTATGCTGTAGACAGGAGTGTATGGTGTAGACAGGTGTGTATGGAGACAGGTGTGTATGGAGACAGGTGTGTATGGTGTAGACAGGTGTGTATGGAGACAGGCGTGTATGCTGTAGACAGGTGTGTATGGGTGTAGACAGGTGTGTATGTAGACAGGTGTGCATGGAGACAGGAGTGTATGGTGTAGACAGGTGTGTATGGAGACAGGTGTGTTTGGGTGTAGACAGGTGTGTATGGTGTAGACAGGTGTGTATGGAGACAGGTGTGTTTGGGTGTAGACAGGTGTGTATGGTGTAGACAGGTGTGTATGGAGACAGGTGTGTATGCTGTAGACAGGTGTGTATGGGTGTAGACAGGTGTGTATGTAGACAGGTGTGTGTGGGTTCTTCTTGCCGTATGTAGGCCTCGGTGCTACTGGGCCCTTTCAGCTGGTCCTCCATCAGGTAGGTGTTGTGTGAGGAGGAGATGAAATACTGGTTGATTGGCTGGTTCATGTCCTGGAACACTTCCTTGTGGGCGGGTTTGAAGATGGAGCCCTCGTCCTGGTGGAGGTAGATGAGGAAGCCATCCTTGGTCATGCGCTTCTTCTGCTTGGCTGGGGAAACACAAGGAAGTGTGCTAAATGAGGTCAATTGAGTTCACGTTGAGTGCACTACATTGGAGTGCACTTCTGGAAGTGAGAGGCTATCTACAGTAGGTACTGTATGTCCATATAACGGGACAAAACGGGACATCTATTGAATCTCATAAGCCCCCAGACGTCTAAGGCAGTAAGAAAGCTAACAGTATATGATGTGCGTACATCTCTGTGTGTGTGAGTGTGCATGTGCATGTGTTCATGTATGTATATATAAATATATTATAAAATATATACAAAATATTTAAGACTCTACTGGCGATGACTGGAATGTACTGTCGGTTCACTTTTTCATTAAACAAAGCAACTTCCAATAAGTACATTTGTCTAGTATGATGATTACTAAAATGACAAAAATGCAAAATGCATAATATATTACAACTAAAATGTAAATACCAGGTGTTTCTTGACACACTTCTGAAATATCAGCCCTTAGCAGCACGTAGTAGCACACTCAGGCTACAGGGCAGAGACACCACACTGATATGAGACGCCTTACACATATATAAATGACTATGAACAGCCTTATGAACAACCTTACACATATATAAATGACTATGAACAACCTTAGACATATATAGATAACTATGAACAGCCTTAGACATATATAGATGACTATGAACAGCCTTAGACATATATAGATAACTATGAACAGCTTTAGACATATATAGATGACTATGAACAACCTTAGACATATATAGATAACTATGAACAGCCTTAGACATATATAGATGACTATGAACAGCCTTAGACATACAGTATATAGATGACTATGAACAGCCTTATGAACAACCTTAGACATATATAGATAACTATGAACAACCTTAGACATATATAGATGACTGTGAACAGCCTTAGACATATACTGTATAGATGACTGTGAGCAGCCTTAGACATATATAGATGGCTATGAACAGCCTTATGAACAACCTTAGACATATATAAATGACTATGAACAGCCTTATGAACAACCTTAGACATATATAGATAACTATGAACAGCCTTAGTGTGATGGTTTGGTTAGGGACCCAGGCGCAACAGGAAAGGAGGAGGCAAGGAACGGTAAAGCCCGGAGGGGCGATTTAATAAGATAACACAAAGGGGGAGCCACAAAAAAGGATGCCAAAAATATAATAGGATAGAAATAATAGGAGCCACTAAACTGCCACTAAATAATAATAAATGTCCTTGGCTCAAGGGAGCCGAAGGGATCGGGAGGTGGAGCAGGGTGAGGGCTCTGCTAGCTGGTACACTCAGCAGAGGGGGTCTGGGATACTGGAGAGACGAGGAGGAGAGGCAGGGTGAGTGATGGTAATCACGAGCAGGAAACGAGAAAAAGCACTACAAAAATACAGGTAAGTAATATCGTAGGCTAGGCTATACTTTACCACATATGTTATGGTAAGATCTGGCGATGAGTGGAGTGTAGACCAGGTTCTTGTAGGGGTTGAAGGTGATTGCAGAACGAGGGACAGGTGTGGTGATGATGAATTGGAAACCGGTGAGTAGGGCCGCGCCCGCGTCATCGTCGGACAAGAGCGCGCCGTTCTTGTCGTTGCGCACGGGCCGATGTGCTGGGCATGTCGGGATCCGACTCTTCGTCACCGGAGTGGGAGGAGACTGCCGAGTCCGCGGAGCTGGCCGGAGACGGGGAACGCCCGGTAGTGGGGGGAAACTCCGGAGAGTCAGAGCGTTGCATGCCTGGGCCGATGCGACGTGCGGTAGAGCGCGTAGGACGCCCCGAGCGCGCAGCAGGCCCAGAGGGGAGAGAGGGAGGCGGTTGTGGAGGCGAGGGCATGCGAGCCGTAACAGGACCCCCCCCCCCGAGGGGAGCCACCTGGCGACCGACCGGGGGCGTCAGGATGGGCCCGGTAGAAGTCCCGGAGGAGAGACGGGTCCATGATGAGCTGCCTGGAGATCCAGCTGCACTCCTCGGGGCCGTACCCCTCCCAATCCGCGAGGTATTGGAATCCCCGACCCCGGCGGCGCACCTTCAGCAGCCGCCGAACCGTCCACTGGGGATGCCCGTCGACCATCTGGGGAGGCGGAGGAGCTGGGGCAGAAGGCATGAGGGGACTCGAGGAGACAGGTTTGACCTTGGACACGTGGAACACAGGGTGTACCCGCATGGAAGCAGGGAGCTTAAGACGTACCGCAGCTGGGTTCAGGACACGGTCGATCTCGAAGGGCCCAACGAAGCGCGGAGCCAGCTTCCTGGAGGGGACCTGGAGCGGAAGGTCAGCGGTGGAGAGGTAGACTCGTTGACCGGGCCGGTACGCCGGAGCAGGAGTGCGGCGGCGGTTGGCCCCGCGGCAGGAGCGCTCGTTGGAGCGGAGCAGGGCCCTGCGGACCACCCTCCAGACACGGCGACAGCGGCGGAGGTGGGCCTGGACGGAGGGGACGGAGGCCTCCGACTCCTGGAGAGAGAACAGCGGGGGCTGGTACCCGAGGGATGACTCGAACGGAGACCTGCCAGTGGCAGCGCTGGTCAGGGCATTGAGGGAGTATTCGACCCAGGGCAGGTCCTTGCTCCAGGAGGTGGGGTGGAGAGCCGACACACAGCGGAGAGCGGACTCCAGGCTCTGGTTGGCCCGTTCGGCCTGGCCGTTGGTCTGCGGGTGGTAGCCAGAGGAGAGGCTGATGGTGGCGCCTATCTCCCTGCAGAAGGCCCTCCAGACCTGGGAGGTGAATTGAGGCCCACGGTCCGAGACAATGTCCCTGGGGAGGCCGTGGAGCCGGTAGACGTGCTGGACGAGGAGCTCGGCGGTCTCCGCAGAGGACGGGAGCTTGGGGAGCGCCACCAGGTGGACCGCCTTGGAGAACCGGTCCACCACGGTGAGGATGACCGTGTTGCCCCTGGAGGGGGGAAGACCGGTGATGAAGTCCAGGGCGATGTGGGACCAGGGATGGCTGGGGACCGGGAGAGGACGCAGGAGACCAGCCGGGGGCTGGTGGGACGCCTTGCTGCGGGAGCAGACGGGACAGGCGACAACAAACTCCCGGACGTCGGACCTCATGGAGGGCCACCAGAACCGTCGGCTCAGGAAGGAAAGGGTGCGGTGAACCCCGGGATGGCACGCAAACCGGCTGGCATGGCCCCACTGGAGCACCCGGGACCGGACCGAGTCGGGCACGAAGAGCCGGCGAGGAGGGACGTTGGCCGGACTGGGATGGGCGCGTTGGGCCTGCCTCACCACTGTCTCGATGTTCATGGTAACCACCCCTATGACACGTGAGGCCGGCAGGATGGTCTCAGGCTCCGCGGGGGGCGCCTCGGGCGCGTGGAGGCGGGACAGCGCGTCGGCCTTGGCGTTGCGGGAGCCGGGCCGGAAGGTGAGGGTAAAATCGAACCTCCCGAGGAACTGTGACCACCGCGCCTGGCGGGAGTTGAGGCGCTTGGCCGCCCGGATGAAGGTCAGGTTATTGTGGTCCGACCAGACGAGGGTGGTGTGTTCCGCGCCCTCAAGCCAGTGGCGCCACTCCTCCAAGGCCCCCACCACCGCCAACAACTCCCTGTTCCCGATGTCGTAATTGACCTCAGCTGGGGTGAACCGGCGGGAGAGGAAGGCACAGGGGTGCAACTTCTGGTCCTCCACTGACCGCTGGGACAGAACAGCACCGATGCCTGTGTCCGATGCGTCCACCTCGACCACGAACTGCCTGGAGGGGTCAGGATGGAGAAGGACCGGAGCGGTGGTGAAGCGCTCCTTGAGCGCGGAGAAGGCGGCGCTGGCAGCCGGTGTCCAGATGAACGGACGCAGGGATGAGGTGAGGTGGGTGAGGGGAGCTGCTACCCGGCTGTAGTCCCGTATGAAACGGCGGTAAAAGTTAGCGAAGCCAAGGAAGCTCTGGAGTTGCCTCCGGGTAGTGGGTTGAGGCCATTCGACCACGGTCTTGATTTTGCGGGGGTCGGGTCGCGTCAGGCCTCCCTCCACAATGAGCCCCAGGAACTCCACTGACGAGGAGTGAAAGGTGCACTTCTCCGCCTTAATGTACAGGCGGTTCTCCCGGAGACGCTGGATGACCATGCGGACGTGTTGGACGTGCTCCTCAGCGCTCCTGGAGAATACAAGGATGTCGTCCAGGTAGAGGACCACAAACACGTCCAGCATGTCCCTGAGCACGTCGTTCATAAGGGCCTGGAAGACGGCGGGGGCGTTGGTGAGGCCGAAGGGCATGACGAGGTACTCGTAGTGGCCACGGGAGGTCTTGAAGGCGGTCTTCCATTCGTCCCCCTCACGGATACGCACCAGGTGATAAGCGTTTCTGAGGTCCAACTTGGTGAAGATGGTGGCACTGATGAGGGGTTCAAAGTTGGAGCTCATGAGGGGGAGTGGGTATTTGTTCTTCACCGTGATGTTGTTGAGCAGCCTGTAGTCGATGCACGGCCTCAGATCTCCTCCCTTCTTCTTTACAAAGAAGAACCCCGCTGCCACCTGGGATCGAGATGGTCGGATGAGACCCTCGGCCAAGCACTCGGAGATGTAGGTGTCCATGGCAGCTTTCTCCGGGAGGGAGAGGTTGTAGAGACGACTGGCTGGGAGAGGGGCGCCAGGGTGGAGCTCGATGGCGCAGTCGTAGGGTCGATGAGGGGGGAGTGTACGGGCGCGCTCCTTACTGAAGGCCTCTCCGAGGTCGTGGTACATTGAAGGGACCGTGGAGAGGTAAGGAGGAGCGGGACGGGGCCGGTCAACCCGAGTGGAGGTCTGAGCAGCTCGGAGGCAGCGAGCGTGGCAGGTGGTGCTCCAGCTGAGGATGCGCCCCGAGCTCCAGCAGACATGAGGGGTGTGGAGTTCCAGCCAGGGCCTTCCTAGGATGAACGGAGCGTCAGGAGAGTGGATGACGAAGGGGCGGATGTTCTCCACGTGGTTTCCCGAGACCGTGAGGGTGAGGGGCAGGGTCCGGTGCGTAACGGGGCCCATGGGATGGCCATCCAGAGCGAAAGCCGAGAGGGGCCTCTCCAGAGGGGAGAGAGGGAGCGTCGCTTTGTGGGCGAACTGGACGTCCACGAAGCTCTCGTCGGCACCGGAGTCGATGAGGGCAGGGACGGAGAGCGTGTGCCCCTGCCAGGCGAGGGTGACAATGAACCTGGCGGCACGGGTCCGGGATTGGGGATGGATGAGCCGGCTTACTCGGTACCCCCTGGCGAGTGAGCCTACTCTTTTTGCCGCCCTGGGAGGCGCAAGGGACAGGAGTCGACCGCGTGCGCTGGGCTAGCGCAGTATATGCACAGTCCGTTCAGACTCCGGCGCTCACGCTCTGCAGGGGTCAGTCGGGTCCGGCCCAGTTGCATGGATTCCTCTCCAGCGGTGTTTGGGGGGGCGAGGGAGGCCGGGGCAGGCCGAGAGAGACCGGTGGAGGGAGGTGGAGACGGTCTGGGTGCGCTGTGGTGTTGGTGCGCCCGCTCGCGCCTGCGTTCCCGGTCGCGCTCGTCTATGGCGAGAGAAACGTACTTATGGAATTAATGAATTTATTTTTTTAATGAAAGGATGGAAGAGCCGCAAGCCAACTTTTTAAAAATGAATGGATGGAGGAGCTGCACATTGACGGGCAAAGAGCCGCATGCGGCTCGCGAGCCGCGGGTTGGCCACCCCTGGTTTAGGGCTTGCTGGCCCTGCTCCGGGGCAGAGTTAGCCCTGAGTTTGCAGTGTTATCTCCTGAATATCCACTAAACATGGGGCTAAAAGGTGTCAAAGTGAAACGGGGCTAAAGTAAACAATGGACTTTGTATCACATCACGCTACTAACGGCAACATCATAGCTCATTAAAACGACAATAATGTCTGTAAGATTTAAAAAGATTGAATTGATCGCAGGCGGAAACAGCAATGTTTCTGAGCGGTCGGAAAAGTCAGCCCTGGGCTAACCATGCGTGTGTGTGTGTGTGTGTGTGTGTGTGTGTGTGTGTGTGTGTGTGTGTGTGTGTGTGTGTGAAAAGGGGCCAGGAGTAAGGATATGCAGTGCGAAAAGTCCTAAGCATAAGTAGTATCCCAGCATGCCTCACCTGCGTGGTCCAGCTCGTACTTGTCGATCAGCCTCAGGGCATCGTCCATGGAGACAGACTCTCTCTGCTCGTTCAACAGAAAGTTGAGCAGGTCCTTCCCGCTCATCTGGCCCTCCGTCTGAGCGTACTTCCCATAGATGACGTCCACTTCCTCGCGGTGCGTCAGCAGGTCGTAGAAGTGCTTGATCTCCGACCCCTCCAAGGACCCAGAGTGGGACTTGTCACATTTCTATAGTATAGGATGGGATATTAATCACATAGTCAATCAGCCAGGGCTGTAGTGGTGTGATACTGCAGTGTGTGTAGGTGGACAGGATGAGCTAGCCTCTGTACCATGTTAAAGTGGCTCAAACGTTTTCATATACATAATGTCCGTTTCGGTGCTTTCTATGGCTGATTGAGGTAACACAGTAATGATTAATTCCCGCGCAGTATTCATTAGTAGTGCACAGGTTTACGTGATTGGTGGCTCATGTTTGGTTTAGAAATGAACTCTGAAAAAATTCCCCTGCAATTATCGCTTATCGCCAAAGGTAGCGGCAAGAAAATGAAACTGAAATCCTCTTGATTGCCACTTTAACACGGACTTTAAAAAGTCATATGAGCCATTATGCCATGTTGGAGGAGTGTAATACTAAGATTATAATGTGATTTCAAAGCGTTGCATTGAGATTCTGCCACTGTTTAGCTATGTAGCATATGTCATGATGGATGATTGATAAAGGACAGCCTGTCACTCACAGCGAACAGCTCCATGGCGTAGGTCTCGTCCACCTCAATGTTGATCTGGCGCAGGAAGTTCTTCAGCTCCTTCAGGGTCATCTTACTGTCCTCGTTCTTATCGGCTTTGCGCATGCAGTTGAACAGCCAGCTTGGGTTGCGATATAAGGCAAATTAAGTTGTTTGTTTGTTTTGTTTTGTTTAAAGGCCTTTGACAATGTGATTAATATGACATTGAGGTAATCGTGACAGTTTGTAATGTAACTATTCACTATGCTTCATATTTCTCATCTGGTGTTTTGCAAATAGGGCAGAGGGCCTGTGTTTTAGACTGAGGATCTGTGTTTTAGACTGAGGGCCGTGTTTTAGACTGAGGATCTGTGTTTTAGACTGAGGATCTGTGTTTTAGACTGAGGATCTGCGTTTTAGACTGAGGATCTGCGTTTTAGACTGAGGATCTATGTTTTAGACTGAGGGCCGTGTTTTAGACTGTGTTTTAGACTGAGGATATGTGTTTTAGACTGAGGATCTGTGTTTTAGACTGAGGATCTGTGTTTTAGACTGAGGGCCGTGTTTTAGACTGTGTTTTAGACTGAGGATCTGTGTTTTAGACTGAGGATCTGTATTTTAGACTGAGGGCCATGTTTTAGACTGAGGGCCTGTGTTTTAGACGGAGGATCTGTGTTTTAGACTGAGGGCCTGTGTTTTAGACTGAGGGCCTGTGTTTTAGACTGAGGATCTGTGTTTTAGACTGAGGGCCGTGTTTTAGACTGAGGTCCTGCTTTTTAGACTGTGTTTTAGACTGAGGATCTGTGTTTTAGACTGAGGGCCTGTGTTTTAGACTGTGTTTTAGACTGAGGATCTGTGTTTTAGACTGTGTTTTAGACTGAGGGCCTGTGTTTTAGACTGGGGGCCCGTGTTTTTGACTGAGGATCTGTGTTTTAGACTGAGGATCTGTGTTTTAGACTGAGGATCTGTGTTTTAGACTGAGGATGTGTTTTAGACTGTGTTTTAGACTGAGGGCCTGTGTTTTAGACTGAGGGCCTGTGTTTTAGACTGGGGGCCTGTGTTTTAGACTGGGGTCCTGTGTTTTAGACTGAGGATATGTGTTTTAGACTGAGGATCTGTGTTTTAGACTGAGGATCTGTGTTTTAGACTGAGGGCCGTGTTTTAGACTGTGTTTTAGACTGAGGATCTGTGTTTTAGACTGAGGATCTGTGTTTTAGACTGAGGGCCATGTTTTAGACTGAGGGCCTGTGTTTTAGACGGAGGATCTGTGTTTTAGACTGAGGGCCTGTGTTTTAGACTGAGGGCCTGTGTTTTAGACTGAGGATCTGTGTTTTAGACTGAGGGCCGTGTTTTAGACTGAGGTCCTGCTTTTTAGACTGTGTTTTAGACTGAGGATCTGTGTTTTAGACTGAGGGCCTGTGTTTTAGACTGTGTTTTAGACTGAGGATCTGTGTTTTAGACTGTGTTTTAGACTGAGGGCCTGTGTTTTAGACTGGGGGCCCGTGTTTTTGACTGAGGATCTGTGTTTTAGACTGAGGATCTGTGTTTTAGACTGAGGATCTGTGTTTTAGACTGAGGATGTGTTTTAGACTGTGTTTTAGACTGAGGGCCTGTGTTTTAGACTGAGGGCCTGTGTTTTAGACTGGGGGCCTGTGTTTTAGACTGGGGTCCTGTGTTTTAGACTGAGGGCCTGTGTTTTAGACTGAGGATCTGTGTTTTAGACTGGGGTCCTGTGTTTTAGACTGGGGTCCTGTGTTTTAGACTGAGGGCCTGTGTTTTAGACTGAGGATCTGTGTTTTAGACTGGGGCTGTGTTTTAGACTGAGGTCCTGCTTTTTAGACTGTGTTTTAGACTGAGGATCTGTGTTTTAGACTGAGGGCCTGTGTTTTAGACTGTGTTTTAGACTGAGGATCTGTGTTTTAGACTGTGTTTTAGACTGAGGGCCTGTGTTTTAGACTGGGGGCCCGTGTTTTTGACTGAGGATCTGTGTTTTAGACTGAGGATCTGTGTTTTAGACTGAGGATCTGTGTTTTAGACTGAGGATGTGTTTTAGACTGTGTTTTAGACTGAGGGCCTGTGTTTTAGACTGAGGGCCTGTGTTTTAGACTGGGGGCCTGTGTTTTAGACTGAGGGCCTGTGTTTTAGACTGAGGATCTGTGTTTTAGACTGGGGTCCTGTGTTTTAGACTGAGGATCTGTGTTTTAGACTGGGGCCCTGTGTTTTAGACTGGGGTCCTGTGTTTTAGACTGGGGGCCTGTGTTTTACACTGGGGGCCTGTGTTTTACACTGGGGGCCTGTGTTTTAGACTGGGGGCCTGTGTTTTAGACTGGGGTCCTGTGTTTTAGACTGAGGGCCGTGTTTTAGACTGAGGATCTGTGTTTTAGACTGGGATCCTGTGTTTTAGACTGGGGTCCTGTGCTTGCTGGTAAGGATACTGCTCGCTCTTCTGCTGGCTGCTGAGGCTGCGCATGTTGCTGATGACCTTCTCCAGCCCGCTGACCCAGCGCTGGGCCTCCTCCCTGCTGGACGCCACCAGGTCCAGGTTCTTCTTGCTGCCTTTGAAGATGATGGAGAAGCAAAGCTCCTCGGCACTGGTGTCCGTGGTCCTCCGGAAGCCGTCTGACTGCCGGCCTTTCCGCACCGACTCGATGTCATCGATGGAGACTACAGAGAGAAGGCCAGTAGTCAAGGTAACATTTAGATACTCAAGATAGGACACAAGTGTAATATACTTCACCTTAAATTACAATATGTTTATGAGGACAGCCATATCACTAACAAGCAATACTTTAAAATAGTTATTAATGATGGTGATGTTCCATCCACGCTGGGCCCCTGGGACCAGGACTGGGAAACCCCAGATTTGAGTGAGGTCATAATATGAGTCGCTGCTGGCACCAGGGTTCCTCTGTATCAGGACACCCCCACCACCCAAGACAGAGACAGAGCTAGGAGACAGGACCCCCCCACCCTCCCAGACAGAGACAGAGCTAGGGGACAGGACCCCCCCCACACCCTCCCAGACAGAGGTGGAGCTAGGGGACAGGACCCCCCCACCCTCCCAGACAGAGACAGAGCTAGGGGACAGGACCCCTCCACCCTCCCAGACAGAGACAGAGCTAGGGGACAGGACCCCCCCCCACCCTCCCAGACAGAGGTGGAGCTAGGAGACAGGACCCCCCCACTCCCCAGACAGAGACAGAGCTAGGGAACAGAGGGTGTCTGTGAAACCATTTCCCCTTCTTATCTCTGTGCAGTGTCCTGCTTCTGGAGCCGTCAGCCACACGCAGCCAGGCCACTGATAAACACACGTCTGCTCACCAACAGACATCCCTCAGACCATCATCAGGTTTCTGGGAGAGACAACTCTTTCCAACAGTATCCCCTGCACTTGGTATCATCAACGTATGTCTTTGCAAAGTGTGCTGTTATTGACGTAAGGAAACAAAGAATTTAGAATGCTTTAAAGTGCCCTGACGTGATATAAGCTGTGTGTTTTACCATATTATAACTAAACCTCACTGAGCTCCGTCAGATTGAGCCTACGGTCATTTAACTGCAGCTGTGGGGCCTTCCTTGACCATACACAGGGAAGTTACTCAGCTGTATGGGCTTCCTTGACCCTATGTGGGACAGTTACTCAATGAGACTAGTCTGAGGGTCAACACTGTTCTATTCTTATATTGGACTACACTATATAATATGTTACCACCACTGGAGGTTCGGTCCTGATGACTGCCAAGGTAATTTTTCATTTTTCATTTTTTTACAGATTATGAAAGTATAAATTGTAAGATTTCAAATGATGTGCCATGCATTGAAATCTGCAAATATTTGAAGAAGACATGCTTCTGTGAATGTAGGTACACCTGAAATCACTAAGCAGAGAAAAAGGGCTTCAAAGATTCAGAGCTGTTCACACTTCTCACAGGACATGGGACTTTAACGACAAAATATTTAGAAAACTGTTGTTTGTTATATTGAGTGGGTTCTTTGCAACTTCAATTTTCGTAATATGAAAAAAAGGAAAACGTCCCTAGCGCATTTTGCTGATTGGAGACATCAGGACCAAACCCCAAGTGGCGGTCTCACACACACACACACACACATATTAGCTAAATGTACCTATATATATTAGCTAAATGTATATAATATATATATATATATATATATAGTGAATATAAAGAGAGAAAGAGAGAGAGATATAGGTCTCAAATGCTTTACAAGGAAGAGACGACCTTAAATGAACCACCACCCGTGTAGAAGCCACCTACTGTATGTTTGGGCAGCAGTGGAGCAGAAGCGTCTGAACCGTGCCTCTGTGTTTGACTCTGGGGGCCAGTTCCATTGTCAAGCAGCTTTATGAACAGAAGAGAGTCTACAGACACAGCTGATGTCATCACGTATAATGACACCAGCCCATCCCCCTCTAACCCAAACACACAGGCTTAGCGGGCTATACGCTCTGCCTGGGTTACCTGGGTTACCATAAGCACAACCTTCACCAGCTGCCCTGGTCTCTGGGGCTGTAGGTAGGTAGGTACTGTAGTAGAGTAGGTAGGTAGGTACTGTAGTAGAGTAGGTAGGTAGGTACTGTAGTAGAGTAGGTAGCTAGGTACTGTAGTAGAGTAGGGAGGTAGGTACTGTAGCAGAGTAGGGAGGTAGGTACTGTAGTAGAGTAGGTAGGTACTGTAGTAGAGTAGGTAGCTAGGTACTGTAGTAGAGTAGGTAGCTAGGTACTGTAGTAGATTAGGTAGGTAGGTACTGTAGTAGAGTAGGTAGCTAGGTACTGTAGTAGAGTAGGTAGCTAGGTAGTGTAGTAGAGTAGGGAGGTAGGTACTGTAGTAGAGTAGGTAGCTAGGTACTGTAGTAGAGTAGGTAGGTACTGTAGTAGAGTACGTAGCTAGGTACTGTAGTAGAGTAGGTAGCTAGGTACTGTAGTAGAGTAGGGAGGTAGGTACTGTTGGTAGAATAGGTAGGTAGAGTACTGGTGGGAGCAGAAGGGTCTCTCCTTGTCACGCATGGTTGAGAAGAGAGATCTTAGGGGTAGATCTTTGAAGGTGGGTAGATCTTAGTTTTAGCCGCGGAAGATAAGTAGTTTCATTTCATTACAGTACAGTGTGTGTGTGTAAGACACCAGCAGCAGATAGAATATTGGGGGGGAATATATTTTGGATTCAGACTGTAACAAAGGGGTACTTGCGGTACTTTGTTACTTATACAAGGTGCATATTTATCATAACTGCAATATTTGCACAAGCATACATTTGCACAATATAATGATGAGACATAGCCAATACTTATAGTATTTATTGATTGTTGAATTGTTTGTTGGTGTGCGTTTGTCTTGCTCAGCAGTATTGGTGACGATTGTTAACTCCACCTGAGAAGAGCAAACAAAAGATGTCATAAGTATCATGAAATGGGATTTGTGCAATATGATGGTTGAATTGAACACATTTTAGAATTGTTTGGTCAAGTACTTACCATGCTCTCTTTGGTCTACAGGTGTTCGGGCAAAAGAGTCCCCAGAACTCCGAGCACCTGTATTTATAGTTCCAGGAGGGAACCATGTGCTAGAATTGTAGAGGGGGGATAGAGTGTTTGTTTGAGGGGAATGTTTAGATTATTCATAGGAGCTGATATTTATTGAAGTAAATGGAATATTGTATGATTATGTATTTGATGTATTGTAATTTATAGAGATGTGGAATGTGTAGTGGTAATATGGAATTAGATAATGTTATTTGCATTCCCCTTGGACATGGTATGGTCCAGGTTAATTGCCTAGCAGTAGTATAAAAGTCTGCCAGTTCCATTCAGACACTGCTGTAGGTTGGACCTAGGTGAGCGTAGCTACAGTCATGTTTCATTTTTAACGTCTTTATGATTTTTCTAGTTTTGTGATGTCCTGTTTTTTTGGTAAATAAATACACTCTTGGTCGTACCGTTACCTTGCCTCAGAGCCTCTTGTGCTGGGAGTTAGGCTGCTAAGCAGGTCAATCTAACACAGACCATTAAGCATTTAACAAGTGTCCAAGTTATGTATTCCACCATCACGCTGGCATTCCACAAGAAGCCAGATGAAAGAATACAATGTGTGGTCCTGACAGCTTCACTCCTCTCTCCAGTCTCTTCTGCCTGAATGGAAACAGTGTTTCAAAGGGAGGGGTGTGATTGGAGGCTAAATCAATGTTTGAGTGAACAATTCTTCCTGAACTCACAGTATCTAGACCAAGACCTCCCTATCTGGCTAAGCACTGGAAACAGTACAGTCAGAGCTAAAACGATGGCAAAGATATGACTTGACTAGCGAGTTACGATGGCGCGGATCATCCCGGTCTCCGTCATTCTAGCTCCGCTAAGATTGTGCTTTTTATTTGCTATTTATGGTTTATTACTTGCACGTGGCAAAGACTAAGATCTGTGATGGATTGTAACACTCATTCAATGCCCACAGAGCCTCCTTCAAGAAAATAAGTGTTTGTCTGTTTGTCTGTCTGTATCGCAGTGTGGGAAAGGGGTGGGTGCTATCACCACGTTTGGACTTCATAAACAAATTCAGGCCTATGAAACTGATACAATGGGATTGATGAAGATTTGAACAAATAAACAAGATTGTGCAATGTGACATTTAAGCACTTTAGAAATATGTGACAGCCATTGGTGGTTTGGTCCTTAGGTAAGCGCTCCTCAAAATGTGCTAGAGGGCAGCATACGTTATGTATTTTATTTTTTTATTTTTTTTACTTTCATATTACAAAAAACTGAAGTATTGAAGAAACTATTTAATATAACAAACAACAGTTTTAGGATCACTAAATAGTCATTTTGTTAAAGTAGGCAAGCTATTGTTCCACCCCATTATCTGACTATGAGAAAAGTGAGCAGTTCTGAATCTTTGAAGCCTTTTTTCTATGCTTAGTGATTTCAGGTGTACCAACATTCACAGAATCATTACTTCTTCTTCTTCAATTACTTGCAGATTTCAATGCTTGGCACATCATTTGAAAGTAGGGATGAACAATATATCGGCAATCATATCGGTATGGGCCGACGTTAGTCATTTTTTAATATAGCCTATCGGTATCGGTCCGATGTGCATAACAGGGCCGATGTGAACAGCCAATAATTATTTCTGTCTAGCTGCTGTTGTGTGTGCAGTTGTTGAGAGGAAACAATGCAGTAAATGTATGATTGATCGGCTTTTCCAAGTGTTTTGGAGATAGTGACAGTGTTTCCATGTGTTTTTCAGTATGTATAACATTTGATTATCATAGAAACTTGTTATTTTAAGGAACATATCGACATCTGTAAATATTGGTTATCGGTCATAACAGCAATGTTAATATCTGTTATCTGTATTGGCCAAAATTTTTATATCGGTGCATCCCTATTTGAATCCCTATTTCATATAATCTGTAAAAACTGAAAAATGACCTTGCCGTCCTTAAAAACCAAACCAGCAGTGGCTGTCACATATGTCCGTCCTGTGAACACCTGAGTCAAATATTCTTCCATCCCCATGCTAAACCAATCAAGTGCACTATTGACAGCATTGCTAATACTATTGATCTGCTCCAGTCTACTACAGTATACAAGGTCATTAGGGTTACAGGGTATATGTCCAATGTGTCATAGAAAAGTAGTGACCGTACCTGGCCATTCACATGCATATGACCAACCTATCTGTCCTGTGCTAGACCTGTATGAGTGAGTACATGTTTGTATGTGTGCATGTGTACGTGGGCGTGTGTGTGTGGGTGTGCATGTGTGTGTGTGTGCATGTGTTCTTGTGTGTGTGTGTGTGTGTGTGTGTGTGAAGCTCTTATCCTGTTAGTCCAGGCCTCGGGGAGGACACAGGTTATCAGCCCTACAGCAGAAGCCGTCTTTGGGCTGAACAGGGAGGCCAGTAGGGCTGGCGCTTGTCTGGAGCAGATAAACACACGCTTGGCAGTGGACACTCCTCTGGTACCAGGAGAGACCTGACAGTGGACACTCCTCTGTTACCAGGAGATACCTGACAGTGGACACTCCTCTGATACCAGGAGAGACCTGACAGTGGACTCCTCTGGTACCAGGAGAGACCTGACAGTGGACACTCCTCTGGTACCAGGAGAGACCTGACAGTGGACACTCCTCTGGTACCAGGAGAGACCTGACAGTCGACTCCTCTGGGCTGTACCAGGAGAGAGAGGAAGAGAGAGGAAGCTGAGGTAGACAGGACAACCAACATGCTTACACACATACAGTACATGCATTACACGTACATAGACAGTACTCATTTTCATGCACACACACAAACAAACACTTAGGCCACTTTCATACCTGAATTCGTTCTGATTCAGGGAATAATATGTTACAATGTGCTATTGCATATGATCAGGAGAAGATGCACTGCTGCCAGAAACGTCCATAGGAGAAGACGTGCTCTGGAGGAATACAACGACATATTCACCCAACAATTTCTCTTCCAAAGACGTATCAGATGTGTGTTGGCACTGTTGCGACACCGCACTGTTTTTCTTATATGGTAATATTTGCAACACTGCAGGGTACAAAAATGAGTTGTATTGGTTTGTGGGTAACGAAATATGAGGATAAGTTAAGAAAAGAACAATGTACAAAAGTAGTGCAGTCAGTGTATATACAGTGAGTATGCAGAGTGTGTGTGTGTAGGTGAGTGTGTGTATGTGTACTGTGTGTATGCAGCATGATGTGTGAGTGTGGTGTGTCTGGAGTGGAGTCTGGGGGGGGGGGGGGGGAGCCTTGTTGAAGAGGCCGATGGCCGTGGGGAAGAAGCTACTTCTATGTCGTGCAGACGTGGTCCTGATGGTCTCTAGATGGTCTCAGCCCGATTGATTTGTTCCGGAACCGCGAGCGATTGCTGTGTTCACATATGTCCAAATGACCTAATCTTCCTAATCTACACACACACATACACACACGCACACGCACACACACACACACACACACACACACACACACACTACACACACATTACACACACGCACACACACACACACACACACACACACACACACCATCAATGCTGTCCATCGTGTCCGATGATGACGCTTGCTTCAGGGTGGGGGTGGGGGGGTCAGCGACGTTGCTGCTGGTGCCACTTCTCGTTGGCGTTGAGGCCGATCCTTGAGCCGCACACTCGTCCGCAGGTGGAACAGGGGAACCCGGATGCCAAAGGAATAGCGGCCACCCGCTGGTGTCATTGTGTGCGCCTCTCAGCCATTCTCTGTAAGTTTTTGTGGTGGATTTGTGAGACTGCTCTGGCACGGGTCAACTGCCAGGCTGATCTGTCCTGTGCGAGAGTTTCAAGCTGCGTGGAATTGGTGTTTGAGTGCTTTAAAAGGACTTTGGTGTAGTCCTTGTAGTGTCTCTTTTGTCCGCTAGCTGCACGCTTAGCTCCTTGTAGTTGGCCATAGAGGACTTGGCAGGGCAGGCGATGGTCTGGCATACGGATGGTGTGCCCTATCCAGCGTAGGTGTCTCTTAGCCACAGCTGCTTCCATACAGATGGAGTTGGTGCTCTGGAGTATTTCTTTGTGTGGAACTCGATCCTCCCAGGAGAGGCCAAGGATCTTCTGGAGGCAGCGGATATGGAAGGACTGCAGGTTTGAGATGTGCCAGCTGTATGGAGTCCATGTTTCTGCCCCGTAGAGCAGGGTGGAGACACATATTGCGTTATAAACGGCAAACTTGGTGCTGACCTTCAGGTTTTGGTTTTCGAAAACCCTGCTGCGAAGGCTTCCAAAGGATGATGAGGCTTTATTGATGCGGATGTGTATTTCCGTGTCAAGGGAGCAGCATGAGGACAAAGTGGAGCCGAGGTAAGTAAAGTGATCCACGGTTTTAAGTGGAACACCGTTTATGTGGAAGCTGGGGGGTGGTGAGGTTTGGCTAATGAGTTGGGAAATTACTTCGGTTTTCTGGATGTTAACTTGTAGGCCGAAGGACTGGTAGAGACTGGAAATTATGTTGAGGGCGTGCTGCATGGACTCCGGTCTGTGTGCTACAATGGCGCAGTCGTCAGCATATTGAAGCTCACAGATGCGACAGGACTTTGTCTTCGTGTAGGCCTGGAGCCGCCGGATGTTAAAGAGGCTCCCGTCAAGACTAAATGAACACCCTCCTTGAGACCCAGGGTGCGATGGAAGAGGCAGGTGATGTCAGAGAGGACAAGATTGAATAGCACTGGAGCCAGGACACAGCCTTGTTTCACCCCAACGTTCACCTCGAAGAACTCCGATTGGAGTTCTTCAGTGAGGACCCTGGCTTGCATCCCATCATGCAGCTGCTGAAGGATGGTGAGGAACTTGGGTGGTACCCCAAGTTTGGAGAGGTGTTTCCAGAGCATCTCACGATTGATGGTGTCGAAGGCTTTGCTGAGATCAATGAAGGCTATATGAAGGTCTCTGCGCTGCTCTCTGCATTTCTCTAGTAGCTGCCTTAAGACAAAGACCATGTCAGTGGTAGATCTAGTCTTCCGGAAGCCACACTGTGTTTCTGGAAGTGCAGCGTCTGAGATGTGCTTCACTAGTCTACTGAGCATGATCTTAGCCAGCACTTTCTACTGCAATGGAGAGGAGAGAGATTCCGCGGCTGTTGCCGCAGACTGCCCTGTCCCCTTTCTGTTTATAGATGCCCACAATGTTGGCATCCTTCCAGTCCTGTGGGAGGGTCTCGTGTTCCCAGATGTTAGCGATCAGGAGGTGCAAACGGCGTGTGAGGAGATACCCTCCGTGTTTGAAAACCTCTGCTGGAATGCCATCGGGTCCTGCACTTTTGTTGTTCTTGAGATCTGCTATGGCTTGGCGGGTTTTATGGAACTGTGGTTGGGTGTCAAGGTATGCAACTGGTGGCAGGTCTGGAAGGTTATCCAGGATGTGAGGATCAACACGGTTGGTGAGGTTGAGAAGAGTCTCAAAATGGTTTGCCCATCGGGCAAGAATCTCATGACGGTCCTTAAAAAGAGTGGAGCAGTCAGCTAATCGGACCGGAGCAATTGCCCGCTTCCCTACACACACACACACACACACACACAAACACACACACACACACACTACACACGAGCATAGATCCAGGATCTGGACAGAGCAGAGTGGTAGACATGTGGACAGTGTGTGAGTCAGGGTTGACCAGTGGTTTTCCTCTGCTGACTGACTCCGGCCACAGTGCTATCTGTGTTTTTCTTTCCATCCCATCACCTCCCAGAGTCCATCTGGACAGCAGTGATATCCCAGGGCGTGCTGCGAAGCTAGCGGTGTCTGTTAAGAGTCTCTCCAGGGATGAGTCCTTCTGTTCAGAGTCTATCCAGGGATGAGCCCTTCTGTTCAGAGTCTCTCCAGAGATGAGTCCCAGTAGCCGGAGTGAGACCAGTAAAACCCAGAGTCTGACTGACGCGTACACACAAACAAAACTGTTTACCTCATGTGACCCACTATAAGGCAAGGCAAGGCAAGTTTATTTGAATAGCACATTTCAGCAACAAGGCAATTCAAAGTGCTTCACATGCGACATTAAAAGCATCAAGACAAAGTGCAACACATAAAAGGTCATATAAAACGAAATGCAAAAAAATAAAATACAGGAATAAAAGTTACAGTGCAGTGTATGAATGAATTCTTATTTGATTTAATAAAAATCAGTGGCAAAAACAAACGTTTTCAGTCTTGATTTAAAAGAAGAGTTGCAGCAGACCTGTTCTCTTCTCAGTTTTCTGGAAGATTGTTCCAGGTATGTGGAGCATAAAAATGTAATGCTGCTTCTCCATGTTTTGTTTTAACTCTGGGGACAGAACGCAGGCCTGTGCCAGACGACCTGAGAGGTCTGGGTGGTTCATAACGTAGCAGCAGATCAGAAATATATTTTGGCCCTAAACCATTCAGTGCTTTATAAGCCAACAGCAGTATGTTAAAGTCAATTCTTTGACAGGAAGCCAGTGTAAGGACCTCAGAACTGGAGTGATGTGATCCACTTTCTTGGTCTTAGTGAGGACTCGAGCAGCAGCGTTCTGAATCAGCTGCAGCTGTCTAATCAATTTTTTAGAGAGACCTCAGTGTTTCCCATACGTTAATTCATCCATGGCGGCCCGCCATGGATGAATTTGTCCTGCCATAGCTGCAAAATTTAGGTTATCAAAAGTTTTTACTTCTCATAAATAAATAACAAAACTCCAACGCTGTTGTGTTTTGCGCTGTGCTCATGGTACTCTGCTGGGCTACTCGCCATCCCCCGCAAATCGCGTGGATTGAAATAGGTCGCGTGCCAATCACACTTGTTGGAAGTGTGAATTGCACACAGCTGCAACGTTAGCTACTTACAATATATACAATACAATCCATATTGAATATCCACTGTAGTTGTCTACTTGTCCAAACATAATTTGGGCTATGCTGCAACGTTAATTTTCCAGTCTATGTAACGCAAATTTTCCAGCTAGCAAGCTAGACTGTTATTTAGCTACCAGCAACGTTACCTAGCTAAAGTTAGGCTAACACTAGCTAACGTTAGCTATATACTGTAGGTTTGCATGTAAAGTTAGTCAGGCCAATGTCATTGAAAAACGGGACTGTCTTAAGCTTAGCTAATATGTTTGTACTCTTGACTTAAAGGTCATGAGTACCAGACCAATATATACATTCTTCAAGAAGAAAGTGAGAGCAGAAGCAGATGAAGAAACTGCTGCGGAGCCTGAGGTAACGTTGGCTTGCTAGCTAGGATAACGTAGTAATAGATGCCAAGTCAATAGCCAAACATATTGCCTATGAATAATTATTATTCATACGCTTTTGTCAAAAAATAAAGTGGATTAACTAACAGTGAAATGTTTATTTACAACAGGAGAGACGGCTTCTCCAGGCAGGAGAGCCTCCTCTCCAGCCAGCAGCCTCAACCAGCAGTCAGCAGAGCCAGTGGCGGAAGAGGGACAGAGAGAGAGAGGGACTGACTCCTGACTCTTGACTCTCAGGCAGGAGAGCTTCGTCTCCATCCAGCAGCCAGCAGTCTCTCAGAGAGGGACAGAGAGAGAGGGACTTGACTCTGACTCTCAGATGGCAGGAGGGCAGGTAGAGGCAGCAGGGCAGGTAGCTCCCTCACTCATCATTCTCTCTCTCTCTCACACGCACTCTCTCTCTCACACACACACACACACACACACACACACACACACACACTTGCACTTTGTTAGTGTCAGAGGCTCATTAGATGGTAGGAAGGAGGGAGAGAGGGTGGGAGATATTAGACCAGTAAGATGTCCAGGCCCTCTGCTCTGGTGTGTGGCAGCTGTTAGTGTCAGAGGGGAAGCCTCGTTCAGACTGCATGATTGCCATTAGATGATGGTCAGTTGGCTCTTTTTAGCAACTGCAGTCATTTCAGCTTCCACTGGCATATTTTCTCCTAGATTTTTCTTTTTCAGAACTGACATTTTGAAGGGCTAATGTCCGCAGTATGTTGCATTAAATATCATTTTGTACAGTAGATGGAAATGTGGTCTTTGGCACATTGAGTTGTTTGTCAGGGTGTTACCTGTATTTTCATTGAAAAAGACTGGGCACGACACTGGATGTTATTTAATATTGATTATTATTTATTAAAGTAATGTCTCGTTTACCATGATTTGTGTATGACTACTTCTTTGCCATCCCCTTTCAGAACCAAATGTGGTCAGATGATTAAATTGCTATGGCTTCTTGATTTTGCTCTCAAAGTGTGCAAAATTTAAATTAAAAATGCATTGCATTTAAATTAACAATGTTAAAAATTCTCCCGGGGGGGCATGCCCTTGGACCCCCCTAGAGGGTCGGCGGTCCACCCCCCATAGCTGCACAAAATCCTGTGGGAAACACTGGACCTGTAAACACACCGTTACAGTAGTCGAGTCTACTGAAGATAAATGCATGGACACGTTTTCCAGGTCCTGCTGAGACATAAATCCTTGATATATTCTTCAGGTGAAAGTAGGCTGACTTTGTAATTGTTTTAATGTGACTGTTGAAATTCAGGTCTGAGTCCATGACTACACAAAGATTTCTGGCTTCGTTTGTGGTTTTTAGCATTACTGATTGGAGATGAGCACTGACTTTTAATCGTTCTCCTTTGGCTCCAAAGACAATTACTTCAGTTTTATTTTTGTTTAGTTGAAGAAAGTTCTGGCACATCCAATCGTTGATTTGTTCAATGCACTTACTCAGCGCTTGTATGGGATTATAGTCCCCTGGTGATATAAATTAAATGTGTGTGTCGTCTGCATAGCTATGGTAGCATATTTAGTTGTTTTCCATAATTTGAGCTAGTGGGAGCATGTAAATGTTGAACAGAAGAGGCCCCAGAATGGAGCCTTGGGGAACTCCACAGGTCATTTTTGTCCACTCAGATTTGTAATAGACACAAAGTAGTTCCTGTCCTTCAAGTAGGATTCAAACCAGTCTAGCACTGTGCTAAAAATTCCCAGCCAGTTTTTCAGTCGGCCTAGTAATATGTTGTGGTCAACCGTGTCGAATACAGCGCTGAGATCCAGTAATACTAAGACTGAAATTCTGCCATTGTCTGTGTTTAAATGGATGTCATTGAAGACCTTAACAAGAGCAGTCTCGATGCTGTGGTGTGGTCGAAATCCTGACTGGAAGACATCAAAACAATTATTTAGTGCCAGTAAGTTGTTCAGCTGTTGAAAGACTGCCAGATAATAGACAGCAGTTCATCAAAGTCATCAAAAAAGTTTGGACAATATTTAGGTGGCCTGTAGATGTTTAGAAATATGGCTCGAGAAGAGGAATTCAACTGAAGAGCCACATATTCAAAGGAAGCAAAATTTCCATAACACATATGCTTACATTGGAGGGAGTCATTAAACAAAATGGCAACTCCACCTCCTTTCTTATGCGCTCTAGCCTCACTCATAAAGCTGAAGTTGGGAGGGGTTGACTCGATAAGAACAGCTGCACTGTTACCTTGGTCTAACCAAGTCCAGGCTTGTCCTGGAAAGAGACGTTAGTGCCATTAGCCTTGTAGCCTGGACCCAGTACATACAGTATCAGTTAGAGCTTTCTGTATTTTGTAAACAAGTAGCTGGATGTGCTGTGCCTTTATCAGGCTGGGGAGACAGAGGGTGGTTCTGACGCCATCTTGGAGGGGGAAAGGGGGCCTGGCCCAGTGACTGAGACAATTGTGCGGGTGAAAGGGGGAGGGGGGGGTGGTGTCGACGCTGGTGGGAGTTGAGGGGAGAGAAAATAGGTGTATGGCGGGGGGTAAGTTTGGTTCTGGCAGTGATCAGCTCTTTCATCTGGTCAGTGAACTCCAAGAGAGGGAGGACAGAGAAAGAGTTGCTGGAGACAAGGGTGAGTTGGATGAGGTCTGGGGGGGTGAGGGAGGTGGATCCTCACAGGTGGGTGCCAGTGACAGGGGGAGAGTGAGAGAGTCCCCCTCTTGGGGGGGTGGAGGGGTGGATCCACTGGCGATTGCCAGTGAGGGTGTGTGTAAAGACTCTTCCTCCTGGCTCGGGTGTCTCCTATAATCAAAACTTTGTTGAGGCGGGGGTCAAGGGAAATGTTTTTCAAGGTTTCTGCCATGTTGTATTATGTCTTCCTCCTGTCTTGGTGCCTCTTGTCTCTTGTCCTTGGCAGAGGGAACAGATGGATGATGCAGGAAGTAGAACAGGTTGGAGGTAAACCGTTTTACTCCTGACCTGTTAAGTCCATTTTCCTTAAAAACATGTCTGCGCTCCCAGAAAAAGTTGAAATTCTCAATGAAGTGCACTGAATGGATAGTACATGTAGTTGACAGCCATGTGTTCAGTGCCAACAGTCTGATGAATCTCTCATCACCTCTTCTGACTGGTGGTAGAGGACCACTGATAAACACCTCAACTTTCAGAGAACTGGCTGTGTTCAACAGATCAGTAAATTCTTGTTTGAGAACTTCAGACTGCCGTTTTACAACATAATTTGTCCCCCATGATGTTTTTCACAGTTGGAGCCCCGATATGCAAGATTTTTTCTGTCATGTCAGAGACCATATCCTTGGGAAAGAGTATTTTGGTGTTTTTACTGCACACGTTTCTTACATCTTTTACAGTAAAGTCGCCCACAATCAGAGTTTGAGGCCCAGTCGTTAACTTTCCCTGTAGCCTTTTACTTTCTG